>NC_080196.1:8659642-8973571 GCF_030028045.1 Hippopotamus amphibius kiboko | reverse complement strand
CTCTCTAGCTCCTTCCCACACCTGCTCCTCATGAACCTCTTACACTGTAAATGTCAGATGCAAACAAAGACCAACTCTCCTTTGTACACATGGCAGGGCTGGAAAGAACGATAAGAGGAAAGATTAGGATGCCCTAGTTGCTAACTTCTTTCCTATTATCGGGTGAGTTTCAGTGTAGTGAACGTATAGCGGGCTGCTGGCATCATCATCTTTGCAAATCTGTTGCCCACACATCAACAGTTCTGAAGGAGCTCCCTAGATGCTCTGATGTCTGAAGGAGTCAGAAAGTTTCCCCAGCCTCTGTCAACGGTAAGATCCATTATTCTAAATATACACCTTCATTGCTTTAAGTCTCAGAGTCTCTGGAACCTCCGGAGGCTTATGGGCTTCAGTCGGTCCATTAACAAAGGAAGCAATGTGACCAGTAACTTTCAGGGGGCCCTAGGCCGTTACCCAACATCTCCAGGGTTCTGTGAAATTGAAAGCGCAGGACTGGGTGAGGAAGGATGACCTGTGATTCCACCAGAATGGGCGGCAAGAACGGGCTTGGGAATGCTTTGAACGCCCTTAGTTTCAGACCATTCCTGCACTAAGTGGAGATGCTTAAAGCTATTGTGAGGTTTCAATCAAATAATAAAATATAAACTTTTAGCGAAAGTCTTGGCCCACAGAAAGCACCCAATAAAGCTTAGCTGTTACTATTAATACTATTATTCTTGTTCGTGTTGTCGTGATCCTCTAATATTCCTTTGAGCACGAATGGCCCGTGATTCTCTAGGTGTTGTCTGACTCAAACTAGGAGCTACCTCAAAGAGGATGGTAAATCAAACAAGCACAGGTAGCCACAGTTTACATATGACAGTGTCTGGAATGGAAGAGGTCTCGTTAAGTGCTTGCCTGGTTAAATAACTCATCAATTCTAATTGGAAAGAGAAAACTATATGAACTAGAACCACACAAGAGGAAATAAACATTCAATACTAAATTAGTACTGGCAGGTTCCCCACTTCACCCAACAAAAGGTAAATTTTCCTTGCTGGAAAGTGACAAGTGAAAGCCCTTATCAGCTGGCAACTGATACCACAACACTGCCCAGGTGAGGGGTATGGGATAAAGGCCCAGAGACAAACCCTTCATTCTTCCCTGCCGTGTTTAGGGCCATCTCTGTGGGCTTGTGCCAAGCAAGTGAAATGTTGTTGCTTGTAGTAGCTTCAAGGACTGAGAGATTCTCTCAGGTTTAAGGCCAGCAGGGCTGCGTGACTGCAGAAGCAGTTTCCAGCAATTTCTTGACTTCCAGCTGCTTCTCTGTTTGCTCTTGTGCTAGGGCTACTAGTAAAAACCCCTCCTTTGTTTATCTGTTTGTCAGTAGGTATGTGAGATTAGGTGAGCTCTCAGCCAGGCTCTGCCCTGAAGGACTCTGAGGGGAAAGGGCTCACTTTACCAGCGCTGACCCACCTGGAAAGTCTGGATGTGGTCTTTCCTCATTCCAGCCCAAAGAGGCAAAAAGGGAAGAAACATACAAACAAGGAACTTTTGAAAGCAGTGAAGACCGAAAGACTGGCCTATGAAAATGGGGCAGTTGGAAAATCTGGGCTGCTGAGGAAAAGCAAAATCCCTGAGTTGATCGCAGAAGAGGACAGAACTCCATCCGCTTCTGCAGGCAGGAAATCTAGGGTGGGATTGGCATCGGCTCACATTTTCGTCTCTGATCTCTCTCCAGGGCTGAGGGAGCAGCCCTTGAGAGGCTCGGTTAATCAGTCCACCTAAGGAAACCCTGGAAGCCCAGAGGACTGGTGTTTTCATTGTGAGTGCAGTGTTTTAAGGAGCCTGGAGGGACTCTGATAAAAAACCCACGTTCACTTTGATAAGCGAACCCCTTGTTCACTTATCAAATTTCTACTATCGTGAGATAACAGGTTCTAGTAAACGGAACAAGGGCTTTGGAGTCTATAGAGCCTTGGCTACATCTCTCTCTGTTTATTAGTTATGTGAGCTATGGCAAATGATTTAACTTCTCTTAGGCTCCCTTTCATTACCTATAAATAATAATAACAAATTAAAAGAATAGGAATAAGAATAATATATACATATATATATATATTACGGAGATATTATGAGCACTGAATCTGAGATACTAGATGACCTGTACTTGGCACAGTGTCTGGCCCAGGACAACCCTCAATAAAAGTTACCTATTGATCACCAGTAAATAAATTGATCCTTTTAGGCTGGCCTTTCACGTTGAATACCCCTAGACTTGCAAGAACTTTTTGGTTGGACTTCACATGTGACCTTCCAAAAAGGAAGCAAAGCTAGCAGCCTATTCGCATATAGTGGGCCAATTCCTGTGCTTAAGTAAATAAGTTCCTAAAAACATGCTGCCTACTCTGGGAGCATTCTGGTTGCTGGTTGGAATTACAGGAGGAGTATAATAATTGTTGTAAGAATAAACATGCTAAGCCAGGCAAATAAATGAAACCTCTAGGGTTTTACGGTTCACTTCCAAATAACTAGAAGTGCCTGAACATATAAACATATAACAACAAGAAGCAGAATCCAAAGGCTGGGATTTTCCTTGAGCTTCTTTAGGGATACTTTATGGTAAATCCTATGCTTCAGATTCTAGATGTATCAGAGACATGAAACAAATGTGTCTTGCACTCAGAGGTCAAATTGGTAAGGAATAGTTTGATCCTGTGCCTGAGGGACTCCAGACTGCTTCACAGAGGAATGCAACAATGTCATTCATTCATTCCTGCACGCAGGCATTCATCATAAAAAGAGCATTTATCTACCCTGTTTCAGGCACCATGGAGATGTTGGGGATACAAGGCTGAATTGCACAGGAACTAGGCATGATTTCTGCCCT
This sequence comes from Hippopotamus amphibius kiboko, assembly GCF_030028045.1. Taxonomy (NCBI): domain Eukaryota; kingdom Metazoa; phylum Chordata; class Mammalia; order Artiodactyla; family Hippopotamidae; genus Hippopotamus; species Hippopotamus amphibius. The sequence continues at coordinate 8,970,702 of NC_080196.1, read as the reverse complement.
CAAGGCCCCTGTGGTTGAGTCGGGGGTGTAAACCCACACAGAGCTAATGGGCTTAATGTGACAAGGCAGGACAATGGGTGTGGGGTACACTCTTGTGAGAGTGGAGGGGAGGGGAGGTGCCCTCGAACAGAGGCATGAGGAAAGGCTTGGTAATGCATGAAATTGCTTTTGAGTTGGTTCTTAAAGAATAAGTGGGGTTTGTTAGGTAGAACAAAGGAAAAATGAAAATCCAGGCAGACAGAACAATCTAAAAGTAGAAAGCACAATAGATGTTCCAGGTACAGCAATGGTAGGTGAAGCTTACTATGTCTATTTGAGCCACACAGGACATGGGACTGGGAATATGGGTAGCTGGAATGCACTGTGAGAAGTTCAGAATGTCATGCTAAGTAAGAAAAGAAGGAACAGGTGCAAAATGGAAGAGGGGAGTCAGGTCCAGGGAAAGGAGGACTTACTTTCAAGACAAAAATACTCAGATATGGGTATAATTAGGAGAGGGGGCACCTCAGACTATAAATCATTCCTTGATGAACCCCAGGACCAGAGACGAATTGTGCTGTGTGATTTCTCAGCCTTCCTTGGCCCTCCACATATGTGTTTATACAAGTTTTTCAAGGTAGGTTGGAAATTTCATAGCAAGTGGAGAAAAAGTCAACTTAAGGTGGAGGGTGAACTGTATGTTGCCTGCTGTGAGATATTAGGTAACAAGTACGTATTTCATTTGGTTTAATTATTAAACACATGTTTTTATACTTTCTGATTTCAGTAGTTATACATGTTAGTGTTTAGAATATGGAAATCAAGTTTTCTATGCCGATTCTGATATAGTACCTGTAAGGTGCTCTTTTGTAATTAACTTTCTACTTGGGCTTTTGTGCTTAGAAATGGTCTCCCTTTCAAGAGCGGAGATAAAAGTGATCCTCTTATATATTTTATAATTCTTTTATGCTTTTAGTTTTCATGTTTAAGTCTGAAGTCCACCCTGAATGTACTTTTATGAATGGTCTTAGGTAAGGTAAAGCCATAGGACGTCTATGAGCCTTGGGCCTCTTTTTCCCATTAAACTATTTGTCCATTTCCTGTTTTGTCGTTATCAACAGTAGGCCATGCATTTCCTGGGTAGTTTTCTTGCATTCACACCATTGCTAAAGCCATTTCTTCTGCTCCCGCTATTTCTGTCCCCAAACTTGGCCTTTTGCCCCACTGGCCACCTCCTTGACTCACGGAGCTGCTGCTAGCAGCTTAGAAACCCAAAGCAGGGCCTGTTGAAGGAGGTCCCACTTGGGTCCCTTGGGAAGATTTTCAGCAACAGCCAGGCATCCGTGTGACATATTCCTGTGCTGATCTGGGGACCTTCCAAGCGGCGGATGGGGTGGGACTATCCCAAAAGGTTTTCTCGCATCGCGCCTTGAGCAATACAGACCTCCGCTCGTTCTCTAAGCAAACAGTGTACACCGCTTACAGGAATGAATGAGCAGCTAGCTGCCCCTGCCCCCAAGGTACTCATTCACCTTCTAGAATGTTGCAAAGGAGCTGCGGAGCTGAGCTACCTCATGGGCTGACCTCATGGGACTCTGTCCAATCTCATTCAACGGACTCGACAAATATTTGTTAAGCTCCTATTATTTGCCAAGAACGGTGCTGGGTGCTGGGCTACAAGACCTCAAGGAGCTGACTGCTGAGTGAAAAACAGATAAATAAATACGCAGCTCCACGACAGCGCGATAAAGCTCAAGTAGGGGAAAGCTTAGGCCTCAGATGCCGTGGGTTTCTGGGTTATCTGTTCTCAGATGCCGAGGCTTTATCAGCTATGTTCACCAAAGCATTTCTTTTATATCCAACACAATACACTACTCTAGTAGCATTCTAGTAGTTCACTCTCTTCGGACCCAGCTGTCGGGGTTACAGAGGACGTGTGCTCAGGGGGGTGAATGAATGGATGAATAAATGATTTAAAGGATTAAAAGAAGTAAGGGGACTTCCCTGGTGGTGCAGTGGTTAAGAATCTGCCTGCCAAGGCAGGGGCCCTGGGCCGGGAAGATCCCACATGCCACGGAGCAGCTGGGCCTGTGCACCAGAGCTACTGAGCCTGAGCTCTAGAGCCTGTGAGCCACAACTACGGAGCCCATGCGCTGCAACTACTGAGGCCCTTGTGCCTAGAGCCCATGCTCTGCAACAACAGAAGCCACTACAATGAGAAGCCCTCCTACCGCAATGAAGAGTAGCCCCCGCTTGCTGCAACTAGAGAAAGCCTATGTGCAGCAACGAAGACTCAATGCAGCCAATAAATAAATAAATAAATAAGATTAGCTTTAAAAAATAAAATAAAATAAAATAATAAAATAAAAGAAGTAAGGGATGCGTGAATGATCTAGCCCTCTCGACCAGGAATTTCATTGGCTACTTGGCCTCAGAGCAGTCAGTGCCAAAAGCAGCAGCCTGGGAAGAGAGAACATAATGCAAGCAGGTTATAAATGTCTTTTCCTTTTATCCCAGTGACCCAAATCCGTGGGCCCCACTGATGTTTGTTTTGGGTTCTTTGCTCGGCAGCCTAGGGCAGCTCTTGTGTGGTGGGCTGTTTTGTTGACAAATCTTTTCACGGACGAATTAGCGAGCGTCTTATGTAGTCACCTGATAGGTCAGACAACCTTCAGCCACACACAAAAAACTGGAGAATAAGCTTTTTTTGTTAACCACCCCAAACGTCAGCAACCAAATCTTGATCATTCTATGAAAACATCTTGGAATAATCTGAGCTGCCTCTCTCTGTCCACTTGCCTATTAGGAAAGGGAGAGAAAAGGCATAGAAGGAAAGTAAAATACAAGTTATGAATTTAGCTACTTTTTAGCAGTCTTTTCAAGCAGGTTGGTTGGAGGAAATTAAAATGAGGTTTTGATATTGTTTTGTTTTTCATTTTTATGTCCCCTCCTTCTTTCTGGGACCTTAACAACAAGTAACCAAGAATGGGTTTTAGAACAGATCTTTGCTTCCTTATGATGCTCTTGAAATGTTTTCTTACATCGTTCTTTTTTTTTTAACCCAGCAACTACTTCAAATCTTCTCGTAGTCTCCTTTGCAGTTCTAACACTTGAAACTCCTTCCCCAAAGAAATAAGTCTGCTTATGTTCAATAATTCACACTTTTAACCACACAATACTGTCATTCTAACATGGGGGTTAGGGTTAGGTGGGGTGATACAGATGCAAGTGAGCCGCTCCTGTTGCTACCCTGTCTGTTGTCATTAATCTCGGATGTTTTCATTCATTCCCTGAACTCCAATCTCCCAAGTGTTTATTAAAGTACAGTGTCACACATTACTGCATTGCCAAAGGTAAATGGAATCTGGTTCTTGGAGCTTTTCTACTTTCCTTCAATTCATTGCTTAGAATAACTATCAACTCTACTCAAGGCTACACATGGGCTTTTGTGAGGGAGAAAATAGCAAAGAGAAAGGTTTCCAAGCAGCAAAGCTTCTGGATTCATTTAGTGTTTCCCAAGCCTCGATTTCTTCATGTAAAATGGCGAGACGCCCCATTTTACAATGCTGCTGAGAGAACTGCAGATAACATATGCAAAGCACCCTCTACTGAGCTTAGTGAGTGGAGGCACTCAACCATCAGTGGACGTTACAGTTGACCCTTGAACAACATGGGTTTTGACTGAGCAAGTCCACTTATATATAGATTTTTAAAATAAATATATCAGGCAGTTTTTTGGAGATTTGCAGCAATTTGAAAAAAACCTGCTGACAAATCGTGTGGACTAGAAATGTAAAAAAAAATTAAGAAAAACTTAGGTCATGAATGCATAGATTATATGTCGATACTAGCCTATTTTAACATTTACTACCATAAACTATGCACAAATCTATCATACAAAGTTAAAATTTGTCAGAACTTATGCACACGCTTACAGACTATACATGACACCATCGATTAGACTAGGCGACAGCAACGCAATCAGATTGCTTCTTCATTACCAACGCGTGAATCATTACACCCATAATAAAATATGAGTTTCTTTTTCATATTCTCTTTTCGTTTTTAACGTATAGCATTAGTAATACATATAACATTACAATGTTTTGTATCATTGAAGACAATACTAACATAGTTACTGACAGGCAATTCATCTTGTAAACAGATGATGTAAAGTCATGGTATCGGTAAATACAGTACAGTACTGTAAATGTATTTTCTCTTCCTTATGATTTCCTTAATAACATTTTCTTTTCTCCAGCTTATCTTATTGTAAGAATACAGTGTATAATAATATAACATACAAAATATATGTTAGTTGACTGTCTAGATTATTGGTAAGACTTCCACTCCACAAAAAAGTAGACTATTAGTAGTTAAGTTTGGGAGGAGTCGAAAGTTATACTCATACTTTTGACTGTGTAAGAGGTCAGTTTTTAACCCCCACATTGTTCAAGGGTCAACTGTATTATCATTATCATAGATAGTATTTGTAGTGCCTTATTTTCTGAGATTTAAGTTGTAGCCCAAGTATTTTTGATCCAGCAAGAAAAAGATCCAAGAGACTGCTGTGTTTCTTCTCCTAGTCGGTGATACCCCGTAGGAGGGTCAGAAGAGAAGCAAACCCTAATGGAGAAAATGTGAGTGGATTCTACATCCTCATTCCTATTCCACCTGGCTGGATTTTTATATTGTACTTACTCCAAAATCCTTTCTTGGCTCCACTACTTTCTTTTCTTCTTTCCTCTCACTCTTCTTCATTCTCTGCCTTGCTCCCTGAGTTGTCACAACTACAGTGTCTTCTTTATGCTCCCAGCCTAAAGAGACCTTAGTCACCTGGACGGGAAGTGACCTGAGTCTCACGACGTGGAAGGTCAGACAGGCCGAGTGATGGATGACAGTGCACACTTGCCTAACTTGCCCCTCCCAGGGTTGGGTGGCTTGAAATTGTCCAGAGGCCACTTCTGCATCCCATCCGCAGGGAGGGGACCAGACCTACCATCTCCACTCTGCCTCCCTCAGGAAGGCTCGTTTGATAAACCAAAGCACATCATTGATGTGCCTTGTTCCATGTCAAAAATAAAATGAAGAAGATTATTTGAAGGCAATTCCCCAACACTGTTTTTATGAATTCTTAAGGGAAACCTTAGTTACTGGCTAGGTTTTCACTCTATTTCAAGTCTCCCTTTGTACTCTATGGTCTCTCCCTGTACAACCTCATCCATTCACTCAATCATTCATCCATTCATTCACCTTTATTTATTAATTACCTACCTTGTACCAGAGACCACTGTAGACTTTGGAGATATAATATAACAACTCCAACAGGACACACGCTCCTACCGATTTACATTCTAAGGAGGTGGGGGATTGGCAGATAATAAGCAAACATATAAATGCTGTAAATTACAGAGAGCCAGGTCAGGGTTAGGAGTGAGGGTGGAGGAAAGCTCAGTAAGAAAGGGGGAAACAGGGAGGTTGGCAGCAAGAAGATGGCAGTTGAGAAAAGAGGTGAAAGAAAGGAAAGATGTGTTAGGTGGACTTCTGAAGGGAGAGCATCTCTGCAGAGCAAACAACGAACACACATGTGTGACATGAAAAAGTACTTCAAGTGTTTGAGTCACAAGGAGGGCAGTAGAGTAAGAATTAGGGGAGCAGCAGGAGATGAGCTCGGAGAGGAAACCAGGCACCCACCCAGCAGGGACTAGTTGGGTATGGTTAAGGAAGTGGACTTCGTTTTAAATGAAATGGATGCTATTGGAGAGTTTTGCACAGAATGCAATTTGACTTATGTTTTAATACAATCATTTGGGCTACTTGGTGGAAAAAAAAAAAACATTGGACAGCAAGGGTGAAAGAGAGGAGAACGATTGGGAGCCCATTTCCATAATCCAGGCAGTTGATGGAGTTGGTCATCGTGTGTTGTGATGGAATCCAAACTGGCTGCTGTGCTCACCCCTTCCTCCTACCAATCCAGACAGAACTTCACACCAAAGAGTACACTCTAAATATATGCAGTTTATTGTATGTTAACTGTATCTCAATAAGAGTATTGTATGTTAACTGTATCTCAATAAGAGTTCTTAAAAAAAAATACACAAAAGTCATTTGAACCTTTGTCTATTTTACTGAAGACTCCTTTGAGAGGCCTGAAGAGGGAGACTGTTTATCTCACAAACGCCACAGGAAGCCTTGTTAAAAGCATCATTTGACTCATTCTCTGATTCTTGTCTTTGGTACATAGCTCTCTTCTCCCTCCTGGATCCCCTTTCCCTATAGACTGACGATTTCCTTCCTCCCTACTGTGCTAAGATATCCACCTCTGCCCCCAGATTCTGCTCTCAAAAAGCACATAACAAAATCCCCCACAGGGTTTGGAAAATAAAGCACCCCAATAGTTTACAAGATCTACTCTCCCCTCAAGGCAATGCAGAAACCACCCATTGTTATGTCAGTATATTTTCGCAATCTTACTCCCTACCCCAAGTAGCTCATCCAAACGAAGTATTTTCTCCAAAAAGAATTCAGCCAGTTGAAATTTTCTACATCTCGTCATACCTATATTTAGCATATATTTCTTTTAGTCTTACAACGAGTCTGTTCATGACAACGTCTTTCAGCAGACTTAAACTTCCTAAGAACAGGCAATCCCGTCTAACCCCACACTCCCAGCCTTACTAGCATGTGCCCGTAATGTAGCAAATATCAGTGGACTAGAGCCAAGTGGACTGAAGTCTTTATCTTGTTATCTTTTTATGAACCACACTATATAGATTTGGAGCCGATGGGTTGATGTTTTTCTGAGTTCTGTACACTGCATGTGAAGTAAAGAACCCAGGATTTCAAAGTGGAGTGCAGAAGTTTATCAACTGTTCTTGCCTTGAGACAGCAATAAAACCCTCATCTGCCTTCTTCTCTTCCTTCTTCCCTTCATTCCTGGATCCCGTGCACAGGTTTCTGAGCCTTCCTCTTGCTTTGCCAATTCAAACGCCTGTGGTATGCTTTGGGGAGAGGGAGGAACATCAGTCTTCCATGGACAATGGAAACTTCTCAGGGATGGGGACCTACTGGCTCCACGTTCTTCTGTTCAGCACCTGGAACGTGTTTCTCCTACCACTGCACCGAGATACGCTTTCCTGGGAATTTGTCTAATCACACTGAGCAGAATATGGATGAATTAATTCGGTAAGTCCCTGTGACCTATCTGCATCCAGTTACAGGGCTTTGTATGAAGGGTGCCCAGTAACTAGTGTGGGTCGGCCGCTGTGTATTCTACTTTCACCACCTCCCCGTCAGCAGCGCTGTGAATGTACCGTTGAGGGAGGAAGGCAGCCACAAGGCAGCTGCATGTGCCAAAGAGCTGAGCTGCGACCAGCACACAAGCTCATCTGTGAGACTGACCTTTAAAAAAGCAAACTGTGTATCGTACGTCAATTATATCTCAATAAGAGTTCTTAAAAAAAAAAAGCAAACTGTGATGCAGAGTCTCTCTAGCATCCAGCCTGATCTATATATAATGCCAGGCTTTAAAATCTAGTTTGTCAATATTACTAGATATTTTTATGCAAATTGAAAAACAACAAGGAAGCTGTATAAATCATTGAATTCGATGGTAGGTAGATTATGAGCTACATGAGGGTGAAAGGCTGGGTCCAACAAATTTATTATTCCCCAGAATAATCTTGCACATGGTCTGTCTCTTGGCAGGTGCCGAATTAACTTTCCTGAGAGAATGAATACATCATCCCCTGTGTGCCTCCTCCAGGCTGGCTTTTATCTTGCTAATTGCAGAGAAATTATGCTTCATCATGTTTTTTCAGATAGCTGGGGAAGAAAAATGTCACAGTATTCTTTAGTCTTAACATCAAGTGCCTAGTAATTCTTCCTGCTGGGTGTCTTTATTACTTTCTTCCACGTCTCAGCAGCTACTATATATTTAAAGAGTGTCATATTGTCACCCAATTCCTGTTCCTTTTTCTTAAATCACTCAAAAAAAAAAAAGAAAAGAAAAAGAAATACGTCGAATTCCACCAGAAAAATCCTAATTAGATGCTTGTATCCTGAAACAAAAGCTTAATGAGTGAGCCCTTGTTACCACGCTCAGGATGTTGACAAGGTCCTTCGGCAGCCGAATCTCCCACCATGAGCTGGCAGGGCTCCTACCACCCAGAAAGTGATAGACAAGGCGACTTTAGATGCCTTGCCCCTAGGGCTACTACAAACTAGGAAGACAAGGCAGGGCCACCTCCAGAGCAGTGAGATAACCTGTGAGGGAGGAGGGTGTGGGGGCTCCCTGTCCCCGTACTTCCTAACCACTTCCTTGCTAAAGGAGTAGAGGAGGAGGTGAAGCCCCAATTAGTCACCAGCAGCACTCAGTGTGTATCTGCTGACCTTATCTTCATGATGATTACACCGTAACAGCTTAAAAGGCAAGTACCGCTGTCTTCTTTCCCAGAGTGGAGGAGAGAAGAGCCCCACATGGAGGGAAATAGGAGACTTTGATTTGGGCTCCATTCTCCATTGATGAAATCAGCATTCCTGAGTCCAGACCTTCTGAGAAATAAAAAGGAAATGATTCCCGCCATGATCTAAGACAGGGTAGCACCGAGGTCAACAAAGATCCAGCCTTTTGGATTAGGGATCCTCTCTTTCTAATTCAGAACCACGCAGCCCTGTTTGGCAAGCCGGGCTCTTGGCTGAATGAAGAGTGCTGCAAGGAGAGCAAATGCTGCCTGTGGCCTCCTTAGGCTGAGTTAACAAATTCCATGCTCGTGAATCACACCTGGGATACGCCTTGTCCCCTGAGCCCTGCAGAAATGAGTCTCTGGGCACTGTATGCCTTTCCCTTTCTTGTACTTCTTCCGTAGACTGACCTCTTCATTTGAGATGGGCTTTCCCCTCTTTGACCTACATGGTCGTTTAAGAGGACCCCATTCACAGCAACGTATCTGAGAGGTGAATACGTAGAGTGCAACCCCGAGCAGGTGGAGCTGGCTGGGGCCCTGTGTCAGGGTGGGTTTCACGGGAACAGGTGTGTGCTCCACATACTCACCTGTGCTTGCGACCTGGCAATGACAAGTCCTTAGCCCTTAACCAGAACTCTTCAAACTACAGCAGTTTTAAGAAAGAGTTCTAAATCTCATGAACCCAGGATATCTATTTAAAAAATCAAATGGGTACATAAGGGGACAATAATTAAAAGAATTAACCAAAAGATGAAGAGATTGTATCTCATCCATTCATGAGATTTTCATTACTTATTAGTCTGAGAAGCTTTTTAAAGGAAAAGGACAACTGGTGCAACTTTCTGTGAGAAAGTTGTATGACAACACAGAACACAAAAACTACATGACCCCCCCAACACACACACATAATTTACTTCAATTGTTTGAATTGAAATATATTTGAAAAACATTTCCCCACGAACTATTCAAGCCTCAGTGAAAAAGCCTCAGGACTCAAACATAATAATAAGTCATCCATTCAAATATTTACATCAGATAACTAGAGCAAAAATAACAAAAATAAAAGCCAGCAACCCACATAAGTCTAACTCACAGTACTTCTCTGTCTGGGTAAATTGGTTGTAAGATTTGCATCTTGCCCCCAAAATGATTTTAGAAAATATAAATTTCTACTGGTAATTGGCTTTAAAAAATGCTGAGTTTCAGTAAGTGAGTTAAATTTATTAAAGACTACAGCCTAATCGCTTGTTTATCTTTTCAGGATTTAAACAGTATTTGAGGCGACGCTTTCAGAATAGCCATGATCACGAACATGGCTTCGCTGACATGCTTTTCTGTCGAGCAGATGCCGGGAAGGCTCCTCCGAAGGCAAAGTCCACGTAGTCGCCAATGTACTATCTCAGGGTCCAACACAGCGCTTCAGAATAGTAGCCAATCACGAACGTGGAAATGAAAGGATGATTTTGCAAGAACACCCAAACGAAATGAGGAGATACTTGACCTAGTTAACTTCAAAATACAGAACGTAACTGTATTCACTCTTTTTTTTTAAGGACTTTTATTGAGATATAATTAACATACAGTAGACTGCATATATTTAAAGTGTAGGATTTGGTATTTTTTTCTTATTAGTAATGTATATATGGCAATCCCAATCTCCCAATCCATCCCACCCCAACCGCCCCCAACCCTGCTGCCGCTTTCGCCACTTGGTGTCCATATGTTTGTTCTCTCCATCTGTGTCTCTCTTTCTGCCTTGCAAACCGGTTGACCTATACCATTTTTCTAGATTCCGCATATGTGCGTTAATATACGATATTTGTTTTTCTCTTTCTGACCTACTTCACTCTGTATGACAGTCTCTAGGTCCATCCATGTCTCTACAAACGTCCCAGTTTCCGAGACTTGTATTTCAAACGTCCTAGTCCTTTGACAAGTACTGGAATGTAAGCACTGTAGTGCTTGGGGAAAGGCTTCATAGACGGGACCTACCAGATGACAGGGGGCATCTCAACTTCATTCCCTGAGTCACTGACTCCCTCATCCATGCGTTCATTCAGTCAGCATTTACTACCAACCCTGCTACGGCAAGTTTGTGACCAGGGATGCGGCCGTGTATAAATCCACTCACTGCCTTCCCACGATTAGGGAGGTAGTACATCCATTCTCCCTTTCCTTCCCATTCCCTTTTGACTTGCCTGGTAGCCAGCAGAATCTGTGGATGGGAAAACAGTGACTGAATCTGCTGTGGGCATTTGTTCATCCTCTTTTCAAACAAGATTTCTCAACCTCAACACCATTAACATTTTGGATCAGATGACTCTTTGTTGCTGGGAACTGTCCTACTCATTGTGGGATGTTTGGCAGTATCCCTGGTTTTTACCCACCAGAGGCCAATAGCACTCTCTCCCCAGTCACAGCCATCAAAAATATCCCCTGGGGGTCAAAGGCATCCCCAGTGGAGAACCATTGACTTAGAAGAGGTGGACCACAGAAGGTGATGTGGATGGCTGAGTAGGGAAAGACTTAAGAGAAATCGGGAAATAGGGAGTGGCTTTGTTCTTTTTTCTTTTAATGGGTGGTGTAGAATTTCAGTTGCCAACTGATTTTTTAATATCATTTTTAGACCTTTGCTTCCTGCTAGGCTACAAAAAGTAGCAAGAGATATTGTTTCTAACTTTATAGCAAAAGGCATCCAGACAAGCTATGTAATGATAGTTTTAAGAAACCTGTCAAAGAACCTTGAAGCAAGAAAACCGAGATGAGAGGAATTTCAGGACAGAGAAGCCCGTGACCTTGACTGAAACCCTGGTGAAAAGGAGGAGTCTTCTGATGCCCATGGGTTAGCTGGGATGGTGGGCTGGAGTCTCAAGAAGCCCTGGTAACAAATCAAGTGACTCATCCTCTCAGTTTCTTCCAGGCCTTCACCGGGTGCACAGGGTCAGTGCACAGGAGGCTGGGGGCAGGGCGGAGCCTTGAGAGAACCCATATGAGATACAGGGGGGTGTTGACTAGCACAAGGCAGAGGCTGCCAAGGGCTGGAGGCAGGGCAGGGGAGCTCACGGGATCCCAACAAGGCACTCTGGACTTCCGCTGGAAGCAAGGTAGAAGCCCAGCAAGATGGACCTCTGGAATATTCCAGGACCTCGCTAAGGGCAGCCCAGTGGCCTGCAGAAGGCTGGGGTCAGGGCGCAAGAACTGAGATAAACCCTTTCATGGTACAGTTACCCCCAGGAACCGCCTGTTTAGGAACAGGACACAGGGAGGAGAAAGGCCTCCTAAAGTGCAGGAGACCAGAGGAGTGACCAGAGACAGGAAAATCCAGCAGCCAGACTAAAAAGCAGATCTCAAGAGTCAGAAAGCTGAGTCTCCCCAGCGCAGATGAAGAGAAAGTCCTGATCCTGCCTTCGAAGATTTGAGCCAATGGTGGAAGGAAACTAACAAGGCATGACAACTACGAAACCTGCAGGGAGAGCAGAAGAATCGAGAAACTGCCCCTCCCTCAGGCGTTACCGAGCCCCAGGGAATGACCGTCAGCCACTGGGAAAGGGCTGGGAATTCTGAGGAACGCAAGAGGATGAAGGCCCGGTGCCTGTGTGAAGGTGAAGCAGGAGAGCGAAGAAATCTGTCCAATGTGTCTACACTCCAGAACTCACACGGAGCAGCCCGCCACCAGGGGGTCAGAGCATGGAGAGGGGCCTCCCTGAAACACAGGTGCACAGGACCTGCAGAAGGCTGAGGGCAGAGCCCAGAAACCACAAGAATCCACCCTGGACTCCAGACCAGATGCTAAGTGTGAGGCACCATCGTCTGCCTGCGGGGGGAGAGGCGGAGTAGCTGAGAAAGCACAGGTGCAGGAGGCCTGAGAGAGTTTAAAGGTGGATCAGGAGAACTCAGAGAAACCCATCTCCTGGCTTTACACCAAGTGTCACCTATCACCGGAGTAAGGGAGACATTCCAAGAGAGACTCCCTCCTGCTGTGCAGGGCACAGGAACTCCTGAAGTCTGAGGGCAGAACAGGGGACCTGAGGGCCACCTCCTGGGACTCCAGTGCTTATACTAAGTAGGATGCTGCAGAAGGGTGTTCGTTGCATGTGGTGTATGGACGTAACTAAAGCAACACGGAAGAGCTCAGCCCGCCCCAACTGCAACCGTTACTGACCAAACCACTCTACTAAAAGTTTGACAGAAGGTGAGACAATGCCCTTTCCTGAGTGTAAAAAATTTGTCTTGGCCTCTGCTGTTCTTCTTAATGCACAATGTTTGCATTAAATCTAAAATTAAGAAACGTATGAAAAAGCAACAAAAACAAGCAAAAAATTAAAAAATAAAACCACCCAAAATCGTTGTCAAAATAAAAAAAAAGGTCAGTATAACTAGATCTCAAAAATATTGATATTTTCAAAAAGAAACTTTAACATTATATATATATAATCTTTAATGAAATATTAGCAGATAAAATCTAGCAACATGCAAAAATCCATAATTAACAAATTATAAGTCACAACAAGTAGGGCTTATCCGCAAATGCAAGATAGATTGGTTTAACATGTGAAAGTTAAAAATCAATGTAATTTGCCATTAGGAGAAAAAAGAAAAAAAAATTGTCTCAATATATGCAGAAAATGCCCTTGGCAGAAGAAATACCTACTCATGATAAGAACTATTAGCAAACTAAAAATAGAAGAAAACTTTCGCAATCGAATTACAAGCTATTGTTCAAACTAGTAACACTGAATGCTTTTCCTCTAAGATTAGGAGTAAGGCAAGAATGTCCACTCATAACACTCCTAACATGGACAAATTTCAAAAACATTATGCTGAGCTAAATTAGCCAGACCCAAAAGAGTACATGTTGAATGACTCCATTTTATATAAGCAAAGCTAATTTATGATAGGAGAGATCAGAATATGGTAAGAGAAATCCATTTTCCTCTAAATTCCATTGGGCATAGTGTAGGGAAAGAAGGACCTGACTGGAAAAGAACATGATTGGTTTTTCCAGACGATGGTCATGTTATACACCTTGGTTTGAATGGGTGTATGGAATTGTCAGATCTCACTAAACTGAATAACAAAGTTCTGGGCATTTTATTGCATATAAATTATACCTCATAAAATTATTTTAAATAAAAAAGATTTATAATTTGCCAAACTGCTTGCAAAACCAAAGGCAAGGCCTCTGAAAACATTTGTTGGAGGAAAACTAAACAAACACATCCTGAAACCAACTGGCTGCAACATTACTGCAACCTGACAACAAAGGTAACTCTTTGCATCTACTTCCTGTGCACTTCAGCACAACTAACTCTTTTTGGTGTTGCAATTGTGTCTAGCTTAGTAAAGAGGCTAAGTTCCTCTGGCCCTGGGTCAGACAGTCATGGAATTGACCGAGTGGAAGGACCACTGGAAGGGACCAAAAGAAAGCAAATGCTTGGTTTGATCTTGAAGTCAAGAGTCAACCGACAAACACATCCTGCCAAAAGACACTCATCCTCACCCCTGGCTTCAGGTCACAGGTGGAGAGAAAGATGTTCTTAGGGAGCCTACTTCTGTCGGTGAATTCCAGGGCTCAAATTCTCCAAGGCTCAAGGCAGTCAGTGCCAACAAAGAACTGCTTACGCACAGGCCGGTCTTTCCGATGCTCTTTCTTTTCTTGGATATATGTGTTGACAGGCATGGGCCACAAAGAGAGCTTAGAGTGAAACCCAAGCATTAGCAGGAAATCAGAGTTGCCACATCAGGGTGGAGTGGGTGAGAGAGGAGGGAGTGGGAACAGCATCTCCCATGTCAAGCGTATTTCCCGCTAGTTACAATGCTCCGTATTCTCTGATGTGTCCTTTCCCACCCAGGAAGTTCTCTGTGGAGGTGGAGTGAGCTACCTCATGAGAAAAAATATGTCGGGCTGTGAGCAGTAAACTGGCTCATGCCCAAGCAATGTCCTCCAGGTGTGCCACAAGAGGTGAAATCACCTGGCTCATTTTACCATCTTCGGGATGGCATCAAGACCTGACAAAGCCAGGCAACACGTACAAGGAAACTAATCTGAGACAGGACCAAGGTGCTCATGAAGCCTTTTGTATGCAGCCAAGATGGGGACCTTATTCAGGAAAAAATGCTGAGGAGACCTTTACTCCGAAGAGGAAAGCTAGGTTGTGGACCAATGAAATGAGTTGCATGCCCATAGCTGGAGAGAAATGTCTATTAACAAGTGCAGGTCAGCAAGTAATTTGGCTGGACTCAGAGGTGGTAGCACCCTGACATGGCCCTAGTAGCATATCCATGCACAAAATAGCAGAGATAGGTTGATGCTAAGGAAGTTTTTATTTCTACTCAAGAGCACTATCTATTGATACTTTGGCAGAAGTAGAGTAAATGTCTATTGTGCCAGTAATGGAATGAGTTGCAAGTGGAACCCTGAATTAATAGGCACTGTCCTTTGGACGTATTACTGCCATGTGTTAGCATCATTTTGTAGACTGGTATCCCAGAGAGATGCCCAGTCTTTTATCCAATATATGTATTGCAAATTTTTTTTTTCCAGTCTGTGGCTTGACAGACCTTACTATCTTCTGGTCTGAACCTTTGTAAGATTCTCAGTTCAGGATTTTAAATGAATTTAAAGCCAAAGACGAGAGACATTCCAGTCATTCTCCTTGAAATATAGTGTTGAAATTGTCATTTCATTTAGCAGACATTCAAAGCCCGCCTTCTCTAGATGCTGAGGACACAGAGATAAATAAGACCCAGTCCTTCCTATACAAGAGTTCATTGTCAATGGGAAATTAGAAGAGTAAACAAATACCAGAGGAGAGATGACAAAGCCCTTTTGCCTTGAGGAGTCCAAGAAGACCTCATAGAAGAGAAAACATTTGAAAAGGGCCTTGAAGAATAAATAAAATTTCACCAGTAGAAGAGAGAGCAGTCTGCTCTGAGAAAACAGCACATGAAAACACAGGGTGGAGACAAAAGTTCACAGCCACCGACGGCTTATGTGATATTTTTTTCAATCGTAATCTATAGACCATCTACATTGGAACCACCTGGATGGTAGCAAAAACAGAGTTTTCTGGGTCCTACCATGTACCAGATTATAATTTCTGGGGTTTGTGTTCTGGGAATCTTCATTTCGGCAAAATTTACAGGTAATTCTGTTGCACACAAAATTTGAGAAATGTTGCCCTAAAATAGCACCTGAAATAGAAGGTAGAGGTGGAAGTTGAAGATAAAACAGGAAAAGTAAGTTAAAGGCACACAGCAAAGGGTTTATATCATGTATTGAAGGCTGGTCTCTGGAGTTTTCTTTTATGTGGAACGTAAATCTTTATAATCACACTGTGCGATAGGTGTTATCATCTGCATGTTATGTATGAATAGATGGGGACTCAGGAGAGTACAACAGCTTTCCAAGGGTCTATAAATGGTGGACCAAAGGTGTATCTGAATCCAATGACCATGTTCTTAGCCATTTAACTGCATTTGGGCTACTTTCCTTCATACATTTGCACTGACCTGGCTCCTCTCTTTCTTCCCACATTTTCCTGGTAAACAAGGACTCTCTAAGTTGGATGTGATAACTTGAATAGAGCGGGATCTCACTTTCAGATCCCAATTCCAGCCAGGGCAGGAGCTAGCTGGAGCCCTCTGTGCCCCTGACTGGCGATTCGGGGACCCAGTGGGGAGTCCGACTGCCCTGCTGCAGACCCTGGTCCATTGGTAGCACGGTAAAGGTTTGATTTTTATTGTTTTTGAGTACTCGCTTGATTTCTGATGCCATCTTCTTTTGGTTTCATGGTCTAACCATTTGATGGTCTCTGTAAACAGTTGATGGTTTATAGAGATCTTGCCTCTGCTCCGTGAACGGTAACAGGCAATTTGGCTTATTAGTCTCTTATTTTTATCTAATTTGAGCTCAGATCAACTACGAATTTCAGGCCAACCAGGAAGTGAATATCTGGACTGGTGAGTTTTTTATTCTGGGTTTATGCTTGACCTATGGCTGAAATTTTAGAATTGAAACTGTAAACTTTCTGTGTGTGTGTGTGTGAGTGTGTATGTTTATGTGCCTAAAAATTAGAAAGGCTTTTGCCTTTCATTGTGTGAGTGTGTAATATTGTCCTATCTCCTGGTTGTATAAATACACTGATTAGAAAATCTTTTAAATTAAAGGAGCTCTAGTCTGATTGGCTTAGAGATAAATAAGCACTTCTAGGAACTGAATATTCCTTAAATTCTCAGAAATTAAGAACATTGAATCTCTAAAGCTTTCTGTGTGAAAAAGAGAGGTATTTTTATAAAAACTAACTCAGAAATAATTTAAGAATATAAGTTAACATAATTTAGGTAAACAATACTAGTTTAATAATTTTTGGTTTAATGAAAACAGCTATGTTTTCTTTGATTTATCAGTGTTAAAACATATCAGTGTTAAATAAGCATAGATTTTTATTCTACTTGTATATGTTATTCCTCAACTTATAGAGATTTACTGATTGAATAAAGCTAGCATAACTTCTATATGCTTAAGACTAAGAAAAATGTAAATTTGTGTTTAGTCCACTTGACTCATTACTCTGAAATTTTTTGTTTTACAGTATGTCAACCTGAAGATAATTTGCATGATCATTAGCAAATTTAAACCTTTAACTGATACTAAATTGAGTTAATGAGTGGATATTCATTAGATGTCTGGATCATTATAATTTTGCCTCTTATATGCATGTGGTACAAAGATAGTCCTATGTATGTATGTATGTATGTATTTCCTGAGGGCCCCTGGAAATTCACCAAGATCTGTTTTCATCTTTGTCAAAGGAAAGTTGCTAGAAATAATTAGATATACAGTATTTGATATGTTACTATCTATGTGTTAGCACATCAGAAGAGATGCTTAGTTGTCCCTGGGTAAAACTTGCATGGATGAAATGTCATAAATATTTGAGAAGTTGCGTGCAATTTCTTGAGTTCTTCTTCCTTGAGAAGTTTCTAGAGAATTGTCGGTTCTATAATGGTCCATAATATGTTTCTATTTATGAATCCTAGTGTTGCTTTGCTTAATATTAGATTACAGTATAGTGCTATCGGTCACAATTTCAATTAAAAAAAATTTTTATTAATTAAGTAATTAATTAATTTTTGGCTGTGTTGGGTCTTTGTTGCTGTGCGAGGGCTTTCTCTAGTTACAGTGAGCGGGGGCTACTCTTCATTGTGGTGCGCAGGCTTCTCAGTGTGGTGGCTTCTCATGTTGCAGAGCATGGGCTCTAGGCACGGGGACTTCAGTAGTTGCGGCACATGGGCTCAGTAGTTGTGACACATGGGCTTAGTTGCTCTGCAGCATGTGGGATCTTCCTGGACCAGGGATCGAACCCATGTCCCCTGTATGGGCAGGTGGATTCTTAATCACCGCACCACCAGGGAAATCCCTTTATCAGATTTTCAATCCTTCCAGTTTCCTTCAAGGTCTGATTATAATCCTTCAAACTAATGTTTCCACCTTTTCTCCCTGCTGCCTGACTCTGTGTCACTGAGAAATAAAACCGGATTACCCTAGGTCCCTACGGGTCTCTCAGTTGCCTGGGCCTTTCCCCTAGGATTTGCAAAAGAGCTGTGAGCTAAAGTCCAATGGCTTGATATGTACTTTGAAGGGCTGAGCACCATAGAATACCATTCATGGGTCTGATTTCTCCCTGGAAAAGGCACTGTCTGGACTACTCAGCAAGCCTAGTGGAATTCTAGGGTCAGGCATACCCTGTAGACAACATGACCGAAACCATCAACATTCTAGCTCAAGAGCTCCAAGAAACTCACTTAGCAGTGTTGCATAAGGGGAAGATATTCCTCCACTGACCTGGAATCCACTGGGCTGGTAACCCTTAGAGTTCAATTCTTGGCTCTTTAATACAATCCTTTACATTAACGTTTCTCTTTTTCAGCTTAGGCATCATTCTCGTAAGGGGTCTGATCTCCAGGACCCTAAAACTGCAGACCTTTGCCATCTCTTCTGTACAGGTAGTTCAGCTGCTTTTACAGTAGCAACATGAAGACTCCTTGAGAAACTATTTCTAAGACCTTGCTTCGCCTCACTCAGAAGGTTTAGGATTATTGCCTAGTTGTTCGGTGATGATGTTTGTTCATCTTGAACAAGAAGGGGAAACAAACAATGCTGAACTTTATCTGAGCACTGTGTTCCCCAAAAGCAAGAGTCAAGAAGTCCGCTTCCAGTGTTCTGAGAAATGGCTAACCTCAAAGGACCCCCCCCTCAAATTCCCCTCCATCCCTTCTCGGCAGTTCAGAGAAGACCATCTCCATCCCTCTCGTGACTCCCATAAGACTCAAGGACAACTTCCTTGTTTACCTGCTTCTATGAAATCCCAAGCCCCCTTCCTTTTCTTGAAACATTCTTTCTTAATGAGCATTGTCCTTATTGTAGCAGCCTGCACAGAATCATCTCCTTAATTGATCTGTGCATCTTGTCTTTCACCAAACTGAGGGGCACCACCGATGGCCATGAGCAGAGCAAAATGAACCAGTTATGGGGGTGGGGGACAAACCAAAGAGCAATGTCCACAGCAAGGTGATTGATAATGGCATCTTGGCAAATTCTTCAAGGCTCAACATTTAAGTTGACAGGGGTTGAGCAATCCTTACCCATGTATCAAGTGGGAATTCTCAACATGCGAAAGGACATTTATGACCATGTGACAAACAGTAGGAGAGTAGCAGAGCACTTGAGCCATACAATAAATTCTACAGTTGGTTAAGTCCGGAGACGTCTAGTGGAATCATTTCATCTTATTAGCTGCAAGTTTAGTTCAATTTTCTAAATTTAGTTGAAATCTGTTCAAATTGATTTCTTTTTATTTTTAAAGGCGTATCCCCAAATTTCAATCCAGTTGATGCCACTTGAAATTAAGAGATTTCAGTCCCATTTGCTGTTGTTACACTCTTTAAAGATTTTCAGTGTCATTGAATTCATTACCCTCCCTGGGTTTTAGCAGGATAATTCAGCAGAAAAATCAACATCACTTCGGAAAATGAAATTTTTATTCTCTTTATCGCGGTTGTGATGCTTGAAGATTTTCAGTATCATTGAATTAATTATCCTTTCGGAATTTTAGTAGGATAAATTACCTCTTGATGAGAGAGATACCTTTCTGGTGAATCAAACATGTGAGCACGTTAGGCTAGGTTCTTCTTATCAAGTCCTCTGTAGATGAAGCATTTTATTGAGATGCTTCCATACTTTAGACTGAGTTATAAATCTCTTGCATGCTTTCTTGCTTAGATAAGGGCTCAGGGCCCATCCTCACAGGCTCTTCCCAAGAAACCATCACATTTCCTATCTTCACCCCCAGGCAGAATGGATCGCTGTCACTTTTACACCATCCTAGGATTTGTTCATCCCGCAGAGTAGCCTTTATCACTGTGTACTCCTTAGTCACAAAGCGTAGTGAACTAGTTTATCTGAATCATACCATGCTCTGCCTCTTAATTAGCTGCCCGACCTTGGACAAGTTACTACTTAATCTCTCCCTGAGTTTCCTCATCCATAAAATAGGGCAAATAAAAGTACCTACCTCACAGGGTGATGAGGTAAGGAGGAAATGAAGTGATGCCTGCAAACCTCTCAAGAGTACCTGGCATACAGTAAGCACTGCATAAATGTTATACTTGTCTCCTTTGTTATGCTGCCTCCCATGAGGTCTGGGAACATTTATTATTCAATCCCTCTAAGCTCCAGACACCCATATCCAATTGGCTATTTCACATTTTACTTAGTCGAACAAAGCATATCAAATTCATTACATCCATATTGAAATATTTACAGATGATGTGACACTGATACCTGGGGTGGCTTCAAAGTCATCCAGGAAGGGAGGACAGAGTCTCAATAGAGTGATGCGGTATCAGTCAAATCTTGACAGCTGTTGAAACTGTACGATGGGTATACTGGGTTTGTTATGCTATTCTCTCAAATATCAGTTATATTCATAATCAAGAATTAAGAACTCAGAAATTATAATACCGCTTCCTAACCTTTCAGTTTGGTTCTTCTCCTTGCTCACTGTCAGCAGATAACATTTTTTTATTCTTTAAGCAGAGAATGGCAACGGGAGATTTTTTTGAGATGGGGAGATAACACCAATTATTTTTAAGTTCTTTCTAGCTGTGCATTCATGGAAATTATGATTGAAGCACTTGGGGAAGGTTATTATGATGATGGTAATATGTAGGGTGAACTGCAGTACAAAGAAATGAAAAGAGTCACCCAATTGGGAGAATTATCATTAAAGCAGAGCCTGAATAAAGGAATATTTTCTCTATGCAGACTCTCCAAAGAGATCCCTATATGCAGGTCTAGAAATCTTCTGTAGTCTAGTCTCATTATCATCTTTGCCTCTCTCTTACTGAACCCTGTAACCCATGTACATTTATTAATTCTGTGAAAGCCTATATGCTCAAGGCTGGAGGCACTAGAGAAGGTGAAAGTTCTCTGCCCTCACCTGGTCTGCAAATAAAGAGATAATAGACATTGAGTCTGCTTAAACAGGGCCAAAGTCCAGATCATCTCTAAGAGATCAAGGGGAGGTCTGAAATTCTGACCTCCTTTAAGGCTTCTCGTCTTCTAGGGTGACCATATGTCCCAGCTTACCCACGGCAGTCCGTGGTCATAGCTAAGAGCATCACCAAGCACTATCCAAAGTATCCCAGTTTTAATGAGTAATAATCTAGCCACCCTTTCAGGGTCCAGAGTTAATCTAGGAGGCCAAGACCCAACCTTACAAGCAGCTCCTTCATGACAATCCTAGAGCAGATTTAAGACCCTAACAAGTTCCAGCCACGCAACCCTCAGTATTGGCCACCATAAAATTGTCCTGCTAAAAACCTCCAAGGAGACAAAGAATGCCTTAAAGTATTTCCACTTCTACCAAAGGAGATCAGTGCATGAGTGAGGGGTCACGGAGAGTGAGAGGATGACACAGAGGGATGAAAATGCAGCAGGACAACAAAGGCCCAAGGACAGAAGGATGCTGGGCTGCATGTCAGCAGGCGTGAGGACAGTGCCGGTCCACTCAGTGAAGCTGTCAGAGGGTAATTTACCAAGAATTTTGATGCTTCCAAGTCTGACATGCATAGGGTCATGTACCAGTGAGACTATATTAGTTTTTTTTAACTTTTATTTTGTATTGGAGTAGAGTTGATTAACAATGTCATGTCAGTTTCAGGTGATTCAGTTATACACATACATGTGTCTATTCTTTTTCAAATTCTTATCCTGTTTAGGTTATTACAAAATTTTGAGCAGAGTTCCCTGTGCTATACAGTAGGTCCTTGTTGGTTATCTATTTTAAATATAGCAATGTGTACATGTCAGTCCCAAACTCCCGATCTATCCCTTCCCCTCACCTTTCCCCTCCTGGTAACCATACGTTCGTTCTCTAAGTATGTGCGTCTGTTGCTGTTTTGTAAATAATTTCATTTGCATCATTTTTTTTTAAGATTCCACATATCATACCATAATCATCTTTGTCTGACTTACTTCACTTAGTATGATAATCTCCAGATCCATCCATGTTGCTGCAAATGCCATTATTTCATTCTTTCTAATGGCTGAGTAATATTCCATTGTAGCTATGTACCAGATCTTTTTCTTAATTAAGTAATTAATTTATTTGTTTATTTATTTTTGGCTGTATTAGGTCCTCATTGCTGCACACAGGATTTCTCTAGTTGCAGCGAGCAGGGGCTACTCTTCGTTGTGTGCAAGGGCTTCTAATTGCGGTGGCTTCTTTTGATGCAAAGCATGAGCTCTAGGTGCATGGGCTTCAGCAGTTGTGGCACATGGGCTCAGTAGTTGGGGCTCACAGGCTTAGCTGCTCCATGGCATGTGGGATATTCCCTGGCCAGGGACTGAATCCATGCATTGGCAGATGGATTCTTAACCACTGTGCTACCAGGGAAGCCCCTGTACCACATCTTTACCCATTCATCTGTCAATGGACATTTAGGTTGCTTCTATGCCTTGGCTATTGTTGAAATACTGTCATAATGGCTAGTAAATAGCCAAAGCAGCAAGAAGTCTGGAAATTCCACCCTGGCTGGCCATGCCTTCCCCAGACTGCTGGACCGTCCCACAGTCCAACACCTGGAAGTTTAACCTGGTGGCCTGGGGGCCACAGAACCACCCCATGGCTCTGTCCCTGTCTGTTCCAATTGGCCAATGCCCAAGCCATGCCAGTGATGGCTACTGTTAATTTCATCCCTGGATACTTCCACAGCAGTTTACGGTGGAGGCCTGGAATGACTCAGAATATGAAAGAGAAAAATAAGCTGCAGAAACACAGAAGACTCTGAAGCAGCAAAACTGCATGTCAGATTCCCTATGTACTGCCTCTCACAGCACGTTGCCTGTCAGGCTTGAGACATGTCACTTCCATCAGTCAGTGACCCCCAAGGCTGAGGCCCTTCTCTTTTTATTATCGAATGGCCCCAGCCCTAGATCTTTCTCTGAGTATCGCCCAGGGTTTGAGGAAACGCTCTCACCACTGCCATCACATCAATCATTGCAATTTCTTCCCATGTGTTGGATCTATTTCCAGAAGTTGTCAGTGAAGCACTCGGGCACCAGATTTGGAGGCCAGCACTGTAAATTATAGTGCTTTTTCTGCCAACTGTTCTTTGGCATCATGAAGATGATGTAGTAAACAAATATTGTACAACTAAATCGAGACCGGGGCCCAGGAGCACGGTGATATTCCTGAGAGAATAAGAAAAAGAATGGATCCGGCAACCGTCATCTGTGAGTCTGGAAGGCAAAGCTTTTATGAAGAGTGATTTTGCTTTACCACCTGGGACCATCTAATAAGGTCTGCTCGGGTGTCTGTGTCCACTGACCTCCAGGTGTCTCTGAGTGAAACAGTTGTGCTCAAGGGTTCAGGCTCCAGAGATGCTACAGCTCGCTGTATGACCTTAGGTAAGGTCACTTCCCTCTCTGGGCCTTGGCTTTTTCATCTGGAAAGACCAAAGACTGTTCTTTCTTGCCTGAGGGAACTCCTGCTTAGTGTCATACCCAGAGTCTTGAGAACTCTACTTAGTTACTTAGTCTGATACCCTGAGTATTTCAGGGACGCACAAGCAGGATAAAAGACAGTGGTTTCCATCACAAAAGAAGCCAAATCCCTGGAGTGAAAATGAAGTACCCCTGGAGTGGGTGCCTCTCCCTTCACTGAAGGTCACCTCTGCCCACCCGGGATCCTCTGGTCCTTAGAGCCCTGAGATCTAAACTCTGCCTGGCCATTAGTGTGAGGAGAGAAATCTGTCCTAAGTGGGCTTCCAGAAACCATACTTTTACTGGAAAAGCAGCAGGAAGCATGACTGACCGGGCCATCGGTTCACCCCTTGAGCTGGCATGGGCCTTGAGTAATACTCAATCTTTCCCCTACATACTCCCAAAAATATTTATTTCCTATGAATCTTCCAACGTATTTTACTACTGACCCTCATGCCCTGGGAGCGCTGCTTCATGCTTTTTACTTTTCTTGCTGGTTGTGGAATCAGGAAGTGTGGGGAAAGAGGATTTAAAAGTCTGAATAATAAAAATATTTTCAAAAAGGAAAAGAAAAAGAAAAATCTTATCACCGTTGCTCGCCCTGTTTTACTTTTGCTCCGTGTCTTGTCTCCTTCCCATGCCAGCTCCCTCTGAAACATATTAGAAGCACGTGCTCCAAGCTCAGATCCTCATTCTGTCCTGTCACCTCCACTTCTCCGTGCCATCTCAGGCTTGCTCTTGGAGCTGTTCAAGAAGTTCCTCCCCTTCTTTATTTAACAGATGGGGAAATTCATGATGCCAGGGGAAGGGATGTTTGCTCAAGATGAAACAGTGGCTAAGTTCAGGCCAAGCCTCTTGTCAATGTGGGCAAAACCTCATCAGCCCCTCGAGAACCACGCACCGAGAAAGAGTTTGACGGATAAAGCGAGCTCTATGAGCAATTCCCCGAAGACACTGGACTGTCTCCTAAAAATGAAAACATGAAAGATGAAAAGCAATGCCAAGAAAGATAGAAACCCTGCCCGGGACACTGGCTCTGCACACCTGAAGACTGATATTTATCATCCTTCAGATGTGTCACTGTTGGGACAACAGCGATCCCCGTGAGCTACTATTTGAAGAATGCCAGGCATTCTTTCAGACTGTTAGAGAAAGGTGGTGAAGATTCTCCAAAGCTGATCCAGCTCTTATGGGCTTCTGTGGGTAACAACCACTTGCAGGGCTTTTCTCCCCACGGGGTGGGCAGGTCAGCCAAGGCGAGAGGAGAGTAGGGAGGGGCTGAGATGCGGGAGGCACAGAATCAGCATTGGCATCTCTGCCTGCAGGGGCACGTGTCCAGTCCTGCGCTACCGTGAAAGAGCGAAGGCACTTGGTGTTCCTCAGTAAACAAACTTCTTAATCTGAGCAAATAAGAAGCCACTGGGAGCCCTCACTTGCTCTGAGCAGGCCATTTGCTCAAAGCCCCTCTGATGTGGAATGTGTGTAATTAGGTACCTTTGGGGAGGTTGCCTTGCCATCGCTTCCTTCGGTTTGTTAACATGGAGAGAGCACCTCTCACCACACCATCAGCTTAAACTGCTGGATCCTGTCTAATAGCCAAAGCAAAGTTAATGGATAAAGTCCCTGGAGATTTTGCAGGTGAAGGGGAAGCAGAGGCGGCTATGCAGGGAAAGATAGAGCTGTGAAAACTGGAGTTTTGTTTTGTTTTTAGCTTAATACAATCTCGAGGCAACTTTTATGATATAAATCAAATTCATGTTTTCATTAGCCAAGACTCATTTCCTCCTAATTGTCACCTTTCCAAGAAACCATCTTTAATCATTCCCCTGCTTCACTCTTTCCACTTTGGCCCACTTCAGCCCACTTCTCAGGAATTTCAGAAATGATTCGAAATCAGTACAGTAGGGAAAAAAATATTTATTTTCTAAAGTCATTACCTTGACAGGCAAAACAAAGCATTTTCTCAATTTCATTCAGAAATACATTTTAAAAAAATACATAGACCAATATGGCCTGCCCAAACATATATTTAACATGGTAAACATAAGGAATAAGTTGTCTGAATATAAATATCTATAAAAAAATAAGTACATCAAAATGTAATCCAACCTCTTCCATGAGCCAGTTACATAAAGGAAAATAATTTTCGCCTTTAAAGCATCACCAATGTTTACCCTTCAGCGTCTCTCCTAAACAACCCTATACCACTGTGTTTCCAAAAATCAAGGTAAGGGAATCTCCTGATTTAACTGATATGTTTTTTTTTCTTATGGAACAAAGCTAGTAGATTACCATGAATATGTTATATCTACTATTGACACATTAGACAGACTTCCACGAGGCTAGGATTTAGTATGGGGGTTTTAGAGGGGGAAGAGCTTGGGGAGGCAATAATTAAAGGTGGGGAAATACTTCACCAGAGTGCAATGTAGGTGAGGTAGACGCATATGCATGAAACTCATCCTGATTTACAGTAGTAACAGTTTCTTTCGATTTCGCATTTTATGAATTAAAAAAAACAAAGTCTTTTTTCTTTTTCTTTTTTTTTACTCGAGTGTTTGTCCTTCGAGTGTTTTCAATTTGTGCATTCCTTAGAAAAATCTCTGCAGGGCTTTGGAGTTTCTCCCTGAAATGTGCCAGGCGCCTGAGTGAGACACAAACACTCCCTTGGGACCCTCTTCGGGAACTCCACCCGCACGTGGAATCTCCTCTCCACCGCCTGCTGGAGGAGGCCACCCTAATTTGCAGGTCACTGTATCTCTCTGCCTTCTTTGCGTGTCCCACTGTCACCCCAAAGGAGGAGAGACAGACGAAAGCAGTTACCACTGATGGAGGCAAATGAAGATGGGCTGAGGGACTCCTTCGTCCTTCCTGGAATGCTTGCACCGAGCGCAGTTGTCCTGTGCCAGTCTGGAACAAGAAACGGTCTAAGCAGAGAGGACACATTTGCTCTGATCGCAGCCGCATGGAGAGAGCGCAGAGTCAGGCCCAGGGCTCTCGGTGGACGAGGAGGCTTCAGACAGGCCCCAACAACCTGCCATCAGTGTGTTCGGTTGTAGGTCACTTTCCTATCTCTGTAGAGCTCGGCTTTCAGCTTGGCAATATGAAAAGATGTTTTGATGCTGTTGCTGATGGCCTCCAACCTATTAAAACCAGACAAGAGAAAACAAATGTTATTTATTTTTTTTACAAAAATCATTCCTGGGCAAAAGAAACATCTAAAATTAGAATCTGGCACAAACAAGTCTAAATCTGGATCCTGAACTTTCACCCCCAACCACAACTGCATGCTACTCTACTAACCTCAAGTGAAAATAAACTGCCTCTTAGGCCTAGAATGGGAGGTGGGGTAAGCAGGGAGAAGAAGGGTGATGTGGTCCTATCTAAAGGGAATCGGATATTAAACACAATTTTAAAGTACAGTTTTAAGGTAAACTAGAGATGTTCTCTTCTCCCAAGCACTAGCCCAACCCCTGTGGGACTGGATGGAGAGAGGGATTCAGCAGAGGTTTCAAGTAGTCAGAAGTGTCTTCTTAATCACAAAAGGAATTGAAGGGGGCGTCGTGGGAAAGAAATTTAAAAAGAGGAGGCCAACAGGCAGGCCCAAAGCAAATGTTCTATGACCCTTAAAAAAAAATTTGTTTTTGCAGGTTTCATGTTTTCCTTTTGTAAGGGAAAGAAAAAGGGAAGAACTGTAATATCGATTTAATAATTGATGCAATGGAAACTAATAGAAAAAATAATCACTTCCAACTCAGTTCAGAATCGGCGATTTACGTAATCTTGCAATCTGGAGGAGCTCTAGCAGCCTGAGTTTAGAAATACGGAAACGTCAATGGTACGTGGGAAGACAGACAGCTGAGGATGGCCCCACGTCAGTGTAAACACCTCAGAAGTTGTTCATGACTGCCCAGCCTGTGCTCAGAACACTTGGATCCTAGAACTTCTTGCCACTGGATGTCCAAGAAAAGTTGCCGCTGACTGTGATAGGGGAACGTAGAATGTGGGACAGATCTGAAAACAGGGTTCCTTCCTCCAGCTTGTGAATGCCAAGATGTTTAGGATTTGGAAGGGTTATCACTATAAAGCCACTCAGAGCAACCCGAGGTTATTACAAATTAAGATCCCAGCTTGTGACTGATTAAGAAATGAGAAAGCTTTTGGGACTGACATTGGGTCTCCAGCAAATGCATTTCCCTATTAAAAAAGTAAATAAATAAAAACAGCATGTTCTAACTCTCACCAACCCTACCTAATGACTTTATTTTCCCTTTGGCCATTTGAACAACTGTTTCATTTTGAAGAATTTGATTATACATGACACTTTGATTAAAAAAAAAAAAAACCTCCCTAAAAGGATTTTTAATTTCTCAGGGAAAGCTGTAAATATATTGACTCAGAGAGGCAAAAACTAGATGTGAACAAATAACAAAGGTGTCTCTAGACAGATTTTGCTTGGAAGATCTACCTTTAGGATGAGTGGTGTGTGTGCTAAAAATAACCGAAGTGTACCAGTGGGCAGCAGTCTGCATTAAAGAGGGATTCCTTTGCTCTTTTTAATCTAGAGAACACAAAGATTCCCCTTTTCCTTTGTCACTGTCTTCTGAGCCTTTCTCCCATCAAAGTAAGAATGACTAGGAGAGTAGACCATTCATAGGTGATGGGGACCAGCTGTCCTTGGGAGCCTCTTACCTTCTTATTTTCCTTCCTGCCACTAGCTGCTGATGAAGACACTTCTCTCCAAGCTTGGAACAGTCTTTTGCTTTCTTTTGGTTATTCCAGCCTTTCTCCATGGTGTCTTGGTCCCTGCTAAAAGACACAAAGGGAGAACATTTCAGCCATAGGACTTCAGTCATTCTCAGGGCCTCTGTTAATCTCTTTTAAACAAGAAGACAGCATCATGAGAGGAAGAAGGTCCGGAGGCCATAAAACTGATGGAAAACAAAGGTGTTTCTGCTCACCTGAGTTCTTTTCCTGCTTGGCAAAAATTCCAGCACTTCTTGTCTTTTTGGCTAGCACATTGGCATCTCTTCCTGTGGTCTGCTGCCTTTGTAGGAAAGAAATCCTTTAAGGATCGCTTGGACCTAGAAGGGCTTCCGAGTCCATATGGAACAATGTGCCTATTATGGAAAGAGAGGAACAAAAGATATGAGCATAATTGATCACTTCCAAAGGCTGCATTCTTTGGGGCAAGCTCCTTCCATTAAGACAGAAGGAGCTCACGCCACAGCGTTTGGTAGCAAAACTTAGGAGAGTCAAATGTGGTAACACTCAGGATCACGTGCCCAACGACGGCCCCAAGTGTGTGCACCCAACCAGGAGACAATCACTTTTTCTAAGTCAATGAAATTCCATGTCAACTCTTGACAAAGTTCAATTTCTTCTCAACACAGCAGCCTTGTTTTTTGGCCAAAATTATGACATCTCTGCTTTGGTATCATATTTTCGTCCTTTTCCAACTCTCTGCATAGTTAACAGCTCTTGGGAGGAGGGACTTTCATGCAAAACCATCACTCACAAGATTTTGAAAACTGATTTTCAACTCAAGTGGTACAGGCAAATGCTAAAAGGGCCCCCTAAGGAGGCAGGAGGAGATACACTACGTGTGCACGCTTCACACCAGGTTTGTACACCTCCTGTGGTTTGGTGATGATCATATGACTACAGAAGGACTCCTTGCCAGAGGCTCTCTAGTAATTTCCATTGTGTCTGTTGCGATTCTCATATAAGGAATCAAGTCCCCCCCTTGGAAGTATCACCCTACTAAGCATTAGGCTCACTGTGGTTTTTGTTTGCTTTGATTTGATTTTGTTTGGCTTTTGGTCACCCCTCTCCATGATGGGACACTGCAGGCACAGTCAATGTACTTTTGTTTACGATTCCTTCTGATGGGTGAACTACTTTTCAGGGGGTAATAGGGGAAATTGCCTTCTTCTCTGGAGGCAGACGGGAAATCTAAGGACCGTGTTTCTATTGCTGTCTTGAAATAGGCTTTTCCAAAGGACAAGTATAGAGAAGTTGGGACACCCACATTCTAGGTCTCACTCTGCCATAAACTCATTCCTCACAAATGACTTCAACATTTTATGGTCTTAGTTTTTCTATAAGTAAAATAAAGAGATTAGACTATAACTCTCTATAATCCTTTCTGCTTCTTAAGTCTCAACCCTCCCACGAGAAGCACAGGTTGGACCAACCCACATATGACCTGAGCAACGGTACTACCTAAACCCAGAGGATGAGACAACATCCCCCAGGAGGCCCAACACAAAGTTCCTCCCCGGAGATGCGTGGCATCTCCTGAGGGGCTTTTTCCCCCTTGCGGCACTTTCATGTGGGCAGAAATGTTACCCTCAGAGTCCAAACCCAAAAGTAATGAGAGTAACTGGGCTCCGGTCTCCTGTGAAGCCGGAGGAGAGGAAGCTTAGAGTAACGATGCCCTCTAGAGACTCACTCTGGAGTGTTGACCCAGATGATGTCCAGGTGGCAGAAGTAAACACACTCTTTATCCATCAGGGAAGAGCAGGAGCAGCGCTTGGACCGGCGGGGCCTCCAGGGTGCACTGGGAGAGGGCTTCTCCCCTCCGCTCTCGGCCCCCGTGCTGAGCTCGGCACCCAGGACCGCTGGGGAGAGAAGGAGTAGGTCAGTGGGAAGTGTCTCCTCTGAGGCCTGGAGGCACAGTGGTCAGAGCATCAATATCAGATCTAGCAGAGCAGATAAAAGCAGATGAAGCACACAGCCAGCCTCCAGCAAGAAACACAGAGAAGAAAGGACTCTATTTTCTTCCCTCTTTAACATGACTTCGCCTTTATCGCCACTGACTCAACCACCTTCAGAGAGGTTACACAAATACAGGAGAAACAACCACCTGAAAAGGGACTTACCAGCCCCTTGAAGCAGCCTTCAAGGAAACGCTTAGAAATACTGCCTGTTAGACATTTGGGTTGGCTTCTGCATGGACCTTAGCACAACCTACAGTGGCTTAAAATTGGTTGATGACCAAAACCCCGAAACTAAATAAATCATACTGTCTTTTCCTAGACTCAGAGCCACTTCCCTATGCAGGATGACTGTCCGTTTAGGGGCGTACCCACCACTTTACACCTTGTGTAAGGCAGGGAGTAGCCCAGAGGAGAAACACCTCTTGAACTTGGGTGGCGGTCCAGAGCTTTGGGGAGGTGATTGGAGAGAGAGAAGAGCAATCAGCTCTACAATAAAACCACTGACCTAAGGGAATACTGAGCAGCAGCTCAGGGGACCCAGTCAAGGTTCTGTGGGGTTTGAATTCTGAATCCCCGGAGCGGGATGGCATGTGGTGGGATTCGCCACCTCCCCCGACCCCACGGCAGCATTGCCTCCTCTTACTGACAAGTTAGCCGTGCAGCTTATCGGCCCGATTTTGTACATTTCAAATGATCAGACAAATTCCAGGATTTTCATTCCCTTGACATCCTTTCTCTTCAGTCAGGGTCACAAAAAAAAAAAAAAAAAAGTGCATTGACCCTAAAAGAGGGAAACGGGCAGATGCACGCATACTATCTAAATCCTTCAGCAGCCAAGATACAGGCTAGCTCCCCTCCCAGGACAGGTGAATAAAACTGGAAATAGAGCCCACACTGTTTTGAGTGCCAAAAACCTGCCAAAAGAAATCTAAAGTCAATAATGACAAATTTTAAAGAAAACATCTGCTTCACCCTGAAACCGCCTGGGGAGGTTTTCACCAGACTGTTCTGCAGGTGATTGTACTGCTCATATATTGCTTGAATGACTTGAATAAAATTCCTTGGCTTCAAGCTGAAATGTTTAAATATTTGACACATCAACACACTATTAAAACAGTATCTGAATAAGATATAAATCCCTATACGTCCTATTACCTGTATGAACACATATATTGCAAACATGCATTTGGCTAAAGTATATCTTGTCTTTAACTGGGTCTTATTTTTAAAAGCCAAGGAAATACACCAGGCAATAATCATAACGTTATTTTAATGCTAGGGGAGCAATGGTCTTCAACAGAGGATTTTTTTTCCCCACTAGAAAACTTAAGCACCTTTGAGCAAGAACTCCCCTACACTTGATTTCCCAGCGGCAGTCATAAAAAGAAATGGGGGGAAACACAGAAGCGAGAAAAGCCTTAAGGTGGAAAAGAAGACCGCAGCATTCAGGGATTTACGAGTCAACGTGCCTACCTGCTTCTGGCGCTCCTTGGAAAGCCACGAAGAGCAGAGCGAAAATCACGGGGAAATAATCCATTCTGAAAAAAAAGGGATCCAAATCCTCCGGGCTGCGACCTAAACCCGGAGGGGGGGCAAAAAAAAACAAAAACAAAAAAAAAGAAAACGCGGAAAGAAGCAGCTTCGGTTCCCTCCAGGCGCTTCGGGTTCTCCGGATCCCAAAGTGATCCTTCAGCCTGAATACTCTTTAATGGGGAGCAAAAGAAGAAGTTTCTGCCGGGAGCGAAGGCAGCGGGAGCGGCCCGAGGACGCACGCGGTGGCGGCGGTGGCGCGCGGGGACCGCGGTGGCGAGCGCGGCGGGGACCGGGGACCCTGGCGGCGCTGGTGGCGGCGCAGAGGCAGGAGCGCGTCTGACCTGGACAGCTCTCGGCCGCCTTTTTATATTGAACCCCTATAGAGTGGGGGTAAACAGCTCCGATTTTATTCCAGGCCCAGACAATGTTATTGTGTCATTAGTCACCAGCAGGCAACGTGCAGCCGGAGATAAGGCCCGGCTCTAAAGGAAATCACTGCTAACTTCAGAGGCAGACGCCCGCCGTCTGACAATTCAGGGGCAGGGCTAAGAAAAAGAAAATACCCATTAGAGACCTTTGGTAAACCTGCCCGTGCAGCGCTGCCGGCTGCTTCCCCTTTGCAAGCTGCCAGCCCCGGAGTTCAGGAATCAGAAGAGGGACTCCAGAAAACTCATACCATTGGTATGAAAAGTATGAGCTACAGTTTAAATAGATTGTATTGTTGTGTGCGGGGAATTTTTTTTTTTTTTTTTTTTATTGTTGTTCGCTTCATTTGCCTTTTATGTCTCTCCGATGGCTGAGTGCTGATCAGGCGAGGGAACCCTCTCCCTCTTTACTCCTCCCGACTCGGGGTCAAATTATTTTGGCAGAGAGATGAACGCACTCTTCTCTGACTTCTCGCCCCCTCCCCGCAAGGCTGTTTGGCTCAAGTTCTTCGCGTCCACAGTGGGAAAGATTGGAGAGGGGTGGGAAAGGTTGGAGAGGGGTTGGCAAGGAAAGGAAGTTTCAAAAAAAAAAAAAAAAAAGAATCCTTTTAGGCGCATCCCCAGTCCTTTCAGGATGGCTGCATAGAAGCCCCCACCAACTCTTATTTTTGTGCCCACCCTCTCCCCTTCCCCAGATTCCTCCCCTCCAACACACGCATTCTCGGGGGCACCAGTCTTAAGAAATAGCGAGAGAGGAACGCCAGGGGGAGACGAAGAGCTACAGGGGCTGATGTTTTAGGACAAAAAGTCACAGCCTTGGCTTCCAAGTAACCGAAGGAAACGCAGCCACCTGAGGTAGGAGCTTAGGAAGGAAGGGATGGCGCCTGACACGGAAAGCGGGATGCCCCTCAGAATATTCCATTTACTCCCTACATCGGGACATCTTTTCTGGGTCTTTGTTTTCCTTTGGCCTTTCCTTGGAAGTCAAAGGGTTGTTCTTGTACAGCGTTAGATGAAAATGCAATGTGAGTGGCTTTGGGAAAGAGGAAATGCCCACACAGAATACTCAGATAATACTCACATTTAGCAATGTGTTTATGTTTTCAAAGCAATTTCCTGTCTACGTAACCACGAAATACCCCCTTGGGGTCCCCACAGGGCAGCTACTACAGAGGACACAATATGCTGTAATGTGTAAAGCGAAACAGGAATGTAAGACATTTGGCTCTTTCTATTAGCCTCATTTTTCAAGTGCGAAAGCTGAGGTGCCCAGAATTTCCTTGTTCCATTGAAGTCCTCCGTGTGGCTGAGTGAGGCCCGCGGGATACGTTTAGAGCATCTTCCTTGCACAAGAAAAGGATGTGTCTACGTCGAGCTCCTAGCGACACCAACAAATAGATGCTTCTTCCATTTCCCCATCTTGTTTGACTCTAACCTTGACCCCCCCCCACACACAGGCAGAGATTCAAATGTGGGCTCACTTCCAGGACTCAGGGGGATCCCACAGAACCGTTCCTTCCTCCTTTTCTCTGTTTACTCTCCACCTCTAGAATCAAAAGGACAGATTTTATCCCAACGCCTAAGCTGTGGACCTGGGCACCCTTGGTCCCCCTGGACCTCCCTGGAAATTACAGCTGGGGGGAACTTAACAGTGGCAGTATCAGATCCATAACGAGATCTGTCCCCCAAACCAGCCACTGCAGCAAGAGTGGAGATGGGGGGAGAAGCAGGGACCATCCCTTCCACACCCACGCCCAGAGAGGCCTCCACCCAGTCCCCAGGGGTCTCTGCCCCGGCCCTCTACCTCCTCCTCCGGGTGCTTACCTCAGCCCAGGCCTGGGGGCGGGGGAGGGCACAGCTGCCCTTGGACCCAGCGGCACCCAGCAGGGAGTCAGCTGTGCCTGCCTCAGCTCTGGCCAGAGTGTTCCGACCTTCTCCCACCAGCAGAGCACAGGAGAGCAGGGGACACCTGATGTCACATTACAGGATCCAAACTTCCCCCAGGGAGGGAGAGGTGGCCTGGGGAATGTGTCTTGGCAGGGATCCCCACACTCTTTTTTTTTTTTTTTTTTTTAACCTGCTGCAAACTCTAACACAACGCTGACCACAGTCAGGACCAACCTGTCCTAAGCTCCTCCCCGGAAGCTACTGCCCAGCCCTTCCCAGTCCCTCCAGGTCCAGGCTGCCGGAGGGTAGCCCATCTCTCGATGCCACCCCCACCTCGCTGAGGCTGCCCCTGCAGGTGCCAGCAGCGCCCAACCATCAAGTGGAGAAGTGAAGCCAAATGAAACTGCCCACACGCCTTCCCACAGCCCTCCCTCCCTTCCTCTCCTGTGTCATCCTGTGAACTATTTGAATTATAAATAAATACAAAAAGCAGGCAGCAGGCATCTGCCCCCACGCGTCACCCCGGGCCTTCTGTTCAAGTCAAGGCACAGGGTTTCAGACCTGAGAGGGTCCCATTGTTCCAAGGCCCATCTTGCCCCCATTTCTTTGAACCTTGAGTTTCCAAGATGCCCACTCACATGGGTGTGCATGTGTGTGTATGTTTCCATGTGTGTGTGTGTGTCTTGGGCACAGTGGTGGTATCTGCCTTCCCTGTCCATCTCTCCATCTCCAGTCCTTGCAGCAGCCCATTTTCTTCCTGGAAGAGGAAGGGGGAGCTGCTTCCTAGTGCAGGGAAGGCAGCTATCTTACTGCCGGGCAGCTGCCCAGCAAAACATTTTGCCAAGAAGCAAGAGTGGGAGGGAGGAAGAACCCCATCAAACCAGTTTTACAAGCTAGATGCTGCTACTGCTTCTCCACTTGAAACCTTGCTGGGGGGAAGAGAAGAGGAAGAGGTTAAAGCTGCTGGACAAAGCAATAAAAGTGGAGATCCCACCTCGGTCCCCAGCCCCAGCCCAGCCCTCCAGGACCTAGCAGGGGAAAGGCTCTTTGCAGCCACTGTTCGCCTCAGAGAGGAAAGGGAAGGGAAGGGAGAGAAGAGGTACAGAAGATGGCTTCCTGCCCCTCCCCCCCACCCCCCCATAGAACAGCTTTCTGTTGCTGTTCTTGCCTTCCATGTTACACTTGAATACTGAAAACTATTTGATAAAGCTATTTTTTATGTGTTTCTTTCTGTATCTCTTGCTGTGTATTAATAGATAGCTATAAATAAAACACCCTGGGCCCCAAATACAGATACTACACAGTAGCAAAGTGTACTGTTTTTAGCACTCCTAGGCTTTGCGCTTTCTCAACTTTTGCGTAATAAAATTTGCAACTTTCCCGTAATAAAATTTGCAACTTTGCCAAGCCAGTAAATCTGGGGTGAGATGTGGCATTGAGCTCAGCAAAAAGAACAGCTGTTAGGTTGCTTGACAAGAGCATGAGGAGCAGGGAGCTGGCTTGGTGTGGGCTCAGAGAAGCTGTCCAGGCCATGAGTTCAATCATGTATTGTTGACTGTTTATGTTCCTACTTTGCATAGCACTGTTGTGAAAGACTGCATGCTACAGACATGACCCCATGACATATTACACACCTCCAGGAGTCATGAACAAACACAGCTTCTCTCTGTGTCCAAAATCTAGTGATATTTAGCACAGGAAATAGGATGGTACTCAGAAGAGATTCATCCCATGCATCTAAACACATAGAACGTAAGAGTCCGTCGATAGGTGATTGGATAAAGAAGATGTGATATATAGCACACACACACACATATATATCACACGGATATATTTATATCACATGGAATACTACTCAGCCATAAATGAGAATATGGATGGACCTAGACGGTATCATGCTAAGTGAAATAAGTCAGACAGAGAAAGAAAATACCATATGATTTCACTTCTATGTGAAATCTAAAAAACCTAACAAACCAACAAATCTAACAAACCAACAAAAATAACAAAACAAAAAAAGACTAGTAGGTACAAAGAACAAACTGGTGGTTGCCAGAAGGGAGGGGATAGGGGGCTGAGATTAAGAGATACAAGCTTCCAGTTATAAAATAAATAAGTCATGAGGATGTAATACACAGCATAGGGAATGTCGATAATAGTAACTTCTGTGATGACTTTGTGTGCTGACAGATGATAACTAGACCCATCCTGGTGATTGTTCGTTAATGCGTAAAAATTTCAAATCACTATGTGGTACACCTGAAGCTAAAACAACATTGTAAGTCAATTATACTTCAATAAAAAAAGGAAAAAACCATATAACATATGCAGCTTTGCTCCCCTGACTCTCCCATCCACAAGACAATGACAGGTAGCAGGTATTTAGTTTAAAAGAATATGTCCAGTTCTCTAACCTAGCATTTCCCACACCTCAGTCATTCATAAACCTCTCTCACAACTTTTGCCATATTTGTGTACCACCCGTATGTTTTTACTCAATATTTGTCTTTCAACTGACTTACTTCTCTTAGTTGAATAGTTTTAAGGAAACTTCCCACTGCTACTGTCCCAAGCAATAATACATGTGGGATCGTGGTTCGTATGCTTAAATAATATACATTTTTATATTGTTACCGGAAATCATGGTTTCATACATGTTAAAATAAATATAATTATTGTGTGTTCCTTAAGCTATTAGAAATAAAAAGTGTTCTTCCACGTACTCTCACCCGATATATCAACACCAACACGCTTACCACGCCAGCAGAGCACCGTCCAATCTGATGTCTTATATCTTATTATGCTAAGAATCAAGCTCTGGTTTAATTCCACTCTGTGACTTCTACTTTCAAGATAATCTCCAAATATTCTACATCCAAACTCTCATGTTGATGCATTCCAAAGAAGCAGAAGTTCTGGCATCCAGAATCTAGAGAAACAAGGAGTTCACATCCAAAAAGTTCCTGGTTCTACTTCCCCTTGGTTTATCACTTCAATGTTTTGGTAGTTGTCTTTTATCTTATTTTGACCCTCTGTCCTGAACTTAAATATCCTCTCTGAGTATTTACACACACACACACACACACACACACACACGTGAACCTGCAAATTGGAATAGGATAGTAATTGTAACATTTCACACATTACGGAGACCAGAAGGATGTGAGGGCCAGTAGCTGCCGCCCCACCTTTTTCTCTTTAATTTTAATTCTACGTCATTCAATGATATGTTGGAACTAAAGAGATTCTGATACAGGAATTAAAAAACAAGACTACTTGCAGGTGAGAGAAATAGAGTCCAGTGATTCCGTTAAACCTAATTTACGTAGTCATTCTAGACAAGCTTTCCATCCACATGTTTGAATGTAAAAGGAACTAATTGTGGAAGGCAGGTGCCCTATGAATAAGAGGGTTACGTTCATGTCTCCTTAAGCAAATTGCACGTGTGTGACATTCGAGGTGGGGGACTCTGGTTAGGTCCACTGCCATCAGAACTCTTTTCATGATGCCACTTCATGTCAAATTATGCGTGTCTTTTTTGGTTCTTAAAAGTTTCTTGTAGAATAGTGGTTCTCAGGGGAAGGAAGGAAGTGGGTGAGGGGAATGGGGGTGATGTGGGTCAAAGGGTACACATTTAGAAGATAGATAAGATCTGGGGATGTAGTGGACAGCATGGTGACTATAGTTAACAATACTGTAGTATATGCTTGCAAGCTGCTAACAGAGTAGATCTCAAATGTTCTCACCACAAAAAAAAAAAAGGATGGTAATTCTGTGATGTAATGAAGGTGTTAGCTCACAGCTACAGTGGTGAGAATTTGCAATACATAAGTGTATCAAATCAACACATTATACACAAACTTACACAGTGTTATACGTCAACTATATCTCTATGAACCTGAAAAAAAAATTTCTTTTGAACCTCATATATAATGGCAGAAAATGTCAGAGTTCTTAGCTCTTTCTCAACTTTTGTGTAATAAAAGTCCTTTGGTACCCTGCTGAAATTTACAAAGCTGCCCTAGGAAAGGAGTAAGAAAATGATTCATTTGAAATTCATTTTCATATTAGAAATCTGGAATCAGAAAGCTTCTAGTATTCAATTTCATGAGCACATATGTTTATTGAGTCCCCATGGTGCCAAAAGTAATTCTAGGTACTTTGTGAGTTCCAGGTTCAATGACTACATATTCACCGAGTCAACAGACTGACATAGGATTAATAAAAGCCACCAGGGAAAAAGCAACACTGGGAGGTGAGGGGTGGGGAGGAGGAGACAGTCATTGAGGTGGGAAAGCTAAGGTACCTACAAGAAAGCAAGGGGTATGATGATACTAGGTACTAAATGATTCAGGAAATAATCATGGAACAAAAGAGGCTGAATGAATGTTTTAAAGGACAGCAGGAAAGATCTTCCAAGATGAGAGGAGTTAGGGGCTGTGGCAAAGGGGCTAAGAAGGGGCAGGGAATGTTATCAAGATGGTTTGGTTATTGGATTTACAGTTTCCGTGGGACCAGATGGCTGGTGACGGTGAAAGAGAGAAAGAGTGTATAGATATGTGGTTAATATTTCTAATATCTCTGTAACGTGCCAGAATAATGTACAGCGTCTATCATTCTCACACTGTGAAATCCTAGGGATGCACGTGGGGTACAAAAAGGAAAAGCCATGGAAACCATGAAGAACTCCTTCCTAGTGAATAAGCTGAGATGATTTTCAGAGTTCATTGTATGGACTATGTCACCATTAGAAGGTCTGGGATTTTATTTGTATTAGAAAATATTCAGTGAGTTAAAATTATTCCCACATTTTGCAAATCTCCTTTTTCGACTCAGCCATTTGCAGGAGGGGAAGCATCTTCATTACAGATTTTTAGAAGCGTTCTCTGACTGCTTACACATCTTCTTGTCCCCTTCCTTTCATGGGAAAAGATTTAATACAAGGATTATTTTTATTATTCTCATGTGCTACCTACCTACAAGTAACTCAAGTCTCCCTCTTCAAACTATGATTTTGATAAAAGTAAATTTCTCTTCAAGTAATCTTTTCTTAAATATGAGTAGGCAGTGAACAAGGAAAGAATATTTATTACTGTTGTCATCGTAGGAAAAAAAATTGGAGAAAAGTGGGTTACTTTTTTAAAGGGGCATTTGGATTCACTTTAAAATGCTAATTTATTTTCACAAAAAGTATCTAACGCTAGGGATTTGTTGGGGTTTTTTTGTTTTTTTGATTTGGCATTGGCACTTTTTTTAGTTTGTTCTTTTGATGGAAAAAAAAAACTTTTTGGACTGGTTACAAGAATAATTTTCCTGGAAACTGATATCTTAATTTTTTTTCTGTTAAGCTTAAAAAACACCAGTATAATTTTTATTCAAATTATTTAGTATTTATTGATTATTATTTTACTAAGGACAGTGAGGTAAGTCAAAAGACATTGAAGGACATTTCTTTCCTACGTATGACTCACAGAGCAAATAAAGAATGTGGAATGATGACATTGTGTTTGTTTCTACCTTATAATGTTGATTTATTTTAGAGGAATATGTGGAAAAGAAAAATGGAATAAAATGAAAGCCTATAGGAGGTGTCTGCTTATGGCTGAATTTCAGGCTACAGTAGGACTCCATGGAAAGCAGTATTGAAGACTCACTTTATTTTTTTTTGGCTCTTTTTTTAAATTGAAGTATGCTTGATTTACAATATTATATTAGTTTCAGGTATACGACATAATGATTCAATATTTTTCTAAACCATACTTCATTTAAAATTATTATAAAATATTGGTTATTTTCCCTGTGCTGTACGATATATCCTTATAGCTTATTTACTTACTCACTGTGTTTATTTATTTATTTAATTTATTCAAGTATAGCTGTTTTCCAGTGTTGTGTTAATTTCTGCTGCACAGCAAAGTGATTCAATTATATATATATTTACATTCATTTTCATATAATTTTCCATTATGATTTAATCACAGGATATTGAATGTAGTTCCCTGTGCTCTACAGCAGGACCTTGTTGTTTATCCTTTCTCTACACAATAGTTGGCGTCTGCTAATCCCACACTCTCAGTTCAGCCCTCCCCGTGCTGGTCTCCACCTTGGCAACCCCAAGTCTGTTCTCTAGGTCCATGTGAAGACTCACTTGAAAAGGGAAGGTGGAAGAAGGGCAGGAGGAGGAGGAGGAGGAGGAGGAAGACCAGGCATGAAGCAGTGGCCCAGTTCTCAGCTCTCCTCCTTCCTGGGATGTGAGGGAAGCAGGGAAGCATGAGTGAGAGAATCTTGAAACTGTTAATGTTCATGTAAGTCACATTATCTTGCTACAGAGTGGAAAAGATTTGGGGAACTGAGAAGTAGCTTGCTTAAAGACTTTTTTCCAAAGTTGTTTCCACACTGGTCAGGGAGGGCTAGCATTTTCTAGATAAAGCGTTTTACAGCATTGTTTCTTTCTGGCTGTTCTTTCTCCCCCAACGTCCATTCTATTTTTATACATTATCCGGAAGAAACTATCTTTTTGGACTAATGACCAGGTCTCTGCACCAGCGGCCTCCCTTTTCCCAATTCTCTCCCATCCCCTTTCCAAGGAACATTTTGGCACTTTATGGTGACTTGAATCCCACAAAATGGGCCACAGAGTACAGGTTCCCAACACATGCACTGGTTTCCAACCAAGCATCCACCTCCCCTCTTTGACTGATTAACATCTACTATATATATAGGCTGAGATATGGATTGTTTATTTCCTCCTCTCAAAGGATGACTGGAAAATACCTAGGACAGTTGAATCGTAATATCCTTTTTAGTTTCTTTGCATCAAATCTACACCTGCTTTATTCCATTCATTTACAGATAAGGTGATATGAGTTCCAAACCGTAGCTACATGACCTAAGAAATGATAAATAAGTAATAAATTCTTAATTTTTCAAGGGCTTTGCTCCCTTCCAAGGAACCCAGAATCTGAAAGGACAAGCACCCTTGGAATAGCCACCACCCACTAAGTAAAGAGCAGAAGCAGAAAGAACATGGCAGAAAAAATGTAATTTAAGGAGGGAAAATCACACAATCTAAAATTTAGCCAGAATGCCAAATTATGAGAACATCCAATTCTTAGGAAAGTGAAACTCGTAATAATACCATAGTCCACATGTTTAAGTTATACAACTTATCAGGAACTAGCACTGACTAATTAAACAACGCTTACCTCAGCAAATACTTAGTCTCTGCCTGTCTGCCTTTTCCCAATATAAAATGAGAAAATATCACCTGCTACTTATCTCCAGATGTCTAAATGAAATCGATTGGCTGAGGCTGTTTAGTTGAGACAACCATGTCAATTGGACATTTAGTTAGAGAGGTATACAGAGATTGCTGCCAATTCTTTTTAAGTCAAGGATCTGGGCGGGGTGGGGGTGGGGGGGGGAACCAAGACACTGTCAATGGCAGAATGTAAAAAAAAGAAGTAAAGAAAAGCAGAAGAACAGTTTTATATAAGCTGTACTACTGGATGCTGACTAGGGGAAAACACAATATCAGAATCATTAGTAATGGCAGAGATCTTTAATTTGAAAAGTCAAAAACAAAACAAAACAAACAAAGAAAAAAGCCCTGAAACACAAAGAACAGTGTACACAGATGTCTGAAAGAGGAAGAATTAGGTGATCAGAATGAAGGCATGGTTTCTAGACTGAGCATATGCGATCTTCATTCTAGCTGAAAATGTAGGATTCAAGCTATTCAGGGGGCAGTGGAGAAAACATAGCTTGTAAATATCTAAAAAAAGAAAAAAGCCCCTTTCACTTTAATGGACTATACTGGTTTCTTTCTGTGGATGAAATTTGTTATAGAAGTTTTCTATACAGAGGCGTTAAACCAAGCATACAAAAGCAAAGCACTAAATACCTAAAATGAGAAGGTAGGGAATGAAAACTTTCCATTTTCTCATTTATGACAGTAGGTTAAAAAAAATAGTCAAATATTAAAAACAACAGTGTATGTAAAATGTTATTGTGGAGTATGAAATTATTAATAATGAAAATATGCTGTTAATAAGACCAAGTTATTATAGACTATAAAGAAAGAACTGTTCTTTCTTGGTCTTTTATTTTTGTATTATTAAAAGTCACAGCAACAAAGAAAGCAGAGCTGGTACTACTCATCTTCATTGAGAACATAGGTTTTTAAAGACCCTTTTCTTGTTCTGCTTGAGTATTTTTGCAAGTTTCAGCTCACTCCAGAAACTAGCTTGCTTTTATTTTATTGCAGAATTCACAGACAGATTAAAGCCATCTTTACATCTGTACTTGGTTATATTCCTCTCCTTACATTTTTTATGTGGGTTTTTTACAAGCAACTCCAATAAGGCGTCTTCCTGGCTTATTATACAAATTTCTATCTAACTGTTTCCTTCTTTATCAAAATGGTTTCTGATTGGATTTTTCATAGTTGTACTTTGAGTCATATTTTTAGCCTCTCATTCTTCTTGAACTGTTTCCCTTTTAACAATCTTGGAGGCTGATATCTAATTTTTACTGTAAGTTTTGAAATCAACTCTCCAGAAATCTATGGTATCTGTCTGCTTTCATTCAAGATTTGCCTTTTTTCACTGTTGAAAGGAATAGTAGGTTGCAGTTTCATTTAAGGTTTTTGGTGTTTTCATTTCACGAGTCAGATTTTCCTATTTAGAGCAAATTTTCCCAGCGGCATCTTTCTGAGAAATGACTGTAAAAAAAGGACATCGCAGAGCAAGAATGTGTAAAATGATAGATAAGGAGAAATCTGTTCTCGGACTCCCTGACTTAGCAAAATTTATTCTAAACCAGCCCTACCTTGCTCTCTCTCTGACCCCGATCCCATCCTTCCAGTTTCCCGTGTGTGTAAATAAGTGCTCATCTTAGCTCATATCTTGGTTTACAGGCGCCTATGTCCTCCATCCCAACACTTCATCTTCCAGTTCCCAGCTCAAACTGACCTCCAACTCCAAACTCTAACTGACCCCTCCCTCACACTGACTACCAGACACTGCACTTCTCTGGGTAGATTCAGGAGTGGACAAATCTGCCGTTCCCATCTCCATTTCTAGAGACCAAGGGTCCAAGTTTCTAGGACACACCTCCTCTCTTTGCCTCTGGTATAGCGTGTTGTAATTTTTAAAAAGCACTGAGCTTGAATTGCAAATAGAATTTGCACTATTGAGTAAAAAACAAAAACAAAAACAAACAAAAAAAAACACAATTCCTGTCTCTTTAGATGCTTAAAGTAGGGGGAGAAACAGCCAAACAAGTAAACAGATAAATAAACATTGACAAGTTCAGCCAAGGGCTGTACAAGCAGAGATTCTGATGGTTTTACGACACTAAATTGGGAGTTTAGCTGCAAGCACTGGCAGAGAAAGGGGGAAAACATAAAAACATAAACATTCAGGTGGGAAGGCAGTATTCTTTCAAAAAGCAAGCCAAGTATTTAACTTTATGAAGGGTTCAAGTATTCAAGCTGGTTTTGGCAAGAGATTTTTAAATATAGAATTTGAAAGAAAAGTAAACATGTGATGTGAGTGACATATATAAAAGATCTACGTGGCTGTGACTCGTCTCAGAAGGGAGAGTGGCCAGGCATCAGGGATTAAAGACCCTCGGGGACCCCCGATGATGCTGTTGTAAGGGCAAAGACCAGCAATAACAGTGCCCCCTACACGTGACACAATTCAGGAAAAGGAGAGGGAATGGCCAGCTACCCAGTGGCCTGAGAAAAGCAGAGATCCCCGAGAACTGATGTCATTTGCTGAACTGTAGTCTGGAGAAAATATCCGGTGAGGTTACCTTGGCAATTATGGTAAATAATAAGGATTGCCAACAAACTTTGTGAGCTGTAAGCCGCCATGGCTAACTATACCAGCAATGAGTGTCTGGGGGATAACTGGGGTCTTCTGCTTCTCCTGCTAGATCCTGTCTAGCCAGTTTTTAGTGGTGAGAAAAGAGTAGATATAATGTAAACCGGCTAATTTTCTAACCTATTACGTGTTCTAGAAAAAAAATTCATGTAGAGAAAATTAGACTAACAGCCAGCATTATAATAAAGGGATCATCTGAATTTTAATGCATAACTAAGGCCCAGTCCCTCATTCCTTATCATTCCAGATAACCAAGAATCCAAAAATAAAAATAAGAATCATGTGTCAGTCCTCCCAGGGCTGCCTTGGTGGCAAAGGGGCCAAGGAGTTATGGGAGGCACTCGACGTCTAGGACTGCAGTGAATCCCAGCTCTACCACCTCCCAGATTCCATTTCCTCCTCTGGAAAAGGCAGGTGGCAACCCCAGCCTGGCCCTTGGTGTCTATCACACTATTGTCTTTGGAGGTCTTCAATTTCTTGGGCTCATCCAACTGCATCTCTTTCATAGATGTCTCTTCCTCTGCCAACTCCTGAAGTATTGGAATTTCCTGAGGTCCTGCCCTTGGCTTTTTCCCTTTCTCACCCAACAGATGCGTTCTGGGTAGTTCCATCCTTTTTTTTTTTTTTTTTTTTTTTTGTCTTCATTACCTCTGTAAACTGACCACTCCTAAATGTGTTTCTTACTAATTATGTAACCTTGGGCGAGCTACTTATCCTTTTCTCGTTTCCATTTCCTCATCTGTAGAATGTGGAAAGAGTAGTACTTACATCACC
Source organism: Hippopotamus amphibius kiboko (assembly GCF_030028045.1). Classification (NCBI taxonomy): domain Eukaryota; kingdom Metazoa; phylum Chordata; class Mammalia; order Artiodactyla; family Hippopotamidae; genus Hippopotamus; species Hippopotamus amphibius. The sequence goes on along the minus strand of NC_080196.1, from coordinate 8,925,978 downwards.
ATGTTATTATAAGTACTAAAAGAGTTGCATATATGTAAGGCATGTAGATTGGTACCTGACACATAATTAGTGCTCAGTAAATGTTAGCTATTGTTTTATCACCATCCTCCTAGTTGCGAGAGCCAGAAAGGCACAAGTCATCCTTGACGCCTGTGTCTCTCCCACCCACTCCTTCCCAATTGCATCCATTCTGTATCCTGGTAGCATTGCCACTCCTTCGTTGCTCAACAACTTCATGACTGGTCCCCTGCCTCCAGTCTCACTTTCTTCATAATCCACTCACTGCATTTTGCAAGACAATGAACCGAGATCGGTTTATTTTCTAACTTACTAGAAGTTCCAATAAAAAGTTTCACGGGGAGAAAAGTAGGCTAAGAGCCAGCATCATAATCAGGGGACCATATGGATCAACGTGTATTGTGAGTCCCTGTGCCTCATCCCTTAACATTCCAGATAATCAAAAACCAACCAAAAAAAAAATAACCCTATGCCTTTATTTAAAATGCTGAGATTTATTTTTATAAAACGCATTTTTATAAAATACATGAACCCTATTTTTCCTCTATTCCAATCCTTTGCTGCTTTCCCACAGTTGTCAAGATGAATCTGAACTCTTTAAAATGACCTTGCCTCCCAGCCTTACATATTTGACCAGTGTCCTTGAACTTGTCAAGCCCTCTCTTGCTTCCAGCAGCTTCCCCATGCTTCCGTCCTCTCCCTGAAATGAAGCTGTCTCTACAGTTCTGCACCAGTGTTTCGAGACTTACTATGGATGGCACCTCCTTAGGGAAGTCTCCCTAAAAGCTTCCACATACGTATTTATCAAGCCTGCTCTGGCTGCCTGTGCTAAGGCTTGGCATCCTTCGGCTAAGATTAAGTGGAGGTGCCCCTCCTAAGCGCACCTGCGTAATAACTCTGTAGAGACGTCTTGCATAACACTTACTACACCCGATGATAATCACCAGTTGTTCTCCTGCCTCACCTTCTAGACTGTAAATTCCTTGGCATAAAGGAATGTACTTTACCTTTCTCCGTTCCCCAGCCTTTGTCCAGTAACTCACTTTTAGAAGGTACTCGGGAAAACAGATTATTAAGTACAGTGTGAATTCACGGTGCACGTGAAGTTCCCAACACAATGCCTGCCCAGTCACACGGTTCCTTTCTCTCTCCACGATTAGAGCAGGCCAGCTGGATAAAAATTTTCCCTCCTAGAAATTGTTCTGAAACTATCAACCTCTTTTTGTAAATAACAAAACTCTTCGTGTGCTAGGATTCTTCTTTTTCATTTGTATGGACATACAGCTGCACACACGCACTCACACATGTGCACATACACACACACACACACCCCCAAACACACAAGCCAAGCCCCTCATGCTCCAAGTCTTCACTTTGCACCCTAACCAGCTGATTAAGAAGAGAGATTCAAGTGCGAGGACTCTGCCTTTTAAATGCCTCCTACAACTTTGCCAAAAACAGCATGTGTGTAGCCTACCTGCAGGTGTTTGCCCTGGATCCTGTTCTGGAGAAAGTGGGGGGAATTTTATGTTTTTATAATGAGTTATCTGCATGGTCAAGTCCAAAGGTGGGGGGGAAAGTGAATTTTGGTTACAGTAGAGAAGAAAAATACCAACTCCAGATTTGCTGCGTCAAGCGAAAGATGTCTATTTTAATCAGGATTTTATAACAAAAGAAATATGTGTAACCAGGCCAAGTCTCTCTTCAAGAATTCATGCCAAGGACTCCTTCCCATCCCTCTCCTGCCTCTTGAGTGAGAAGTGGCTTCAGGGCCAAAAATGACTCATCAGGACAGTACTTTCTGTTTGCCCACGTGACTCTTAAGGAAGCCTGTATGCAAAGAAAGGAGGGGCTGCCACCAGCAGCAAGCAGTCAAGTGAGGGGCGCTGGAGCCTAGTGGCCCATGTATGAGCAGGAGCCCTTGGGGGTCCCCATGGTTACCACTGCAATGCTCTGGGGATAGAAGTTACTGAAGGTTGCATGGCTTCTTGGCATATCACTAACCACTTAGATCTGGAAGGAAATCCACAAGTAACTTACCTAGTTTACATCCTGGGTCTTTGAGGATATATATCCACCAGCAGCAGAAGAAAAACTTCCAAATATTTTGCAGTAGTTAGGACCCAGTCCTCCCACCGAAGAACCAGAATCATTCCCTAAACCCAAGGTAAACAGAAATATTATTGAGAGTGAAGTTAGAAAACCTGGGGGGAATCTCAGATCTGACACTTACTGGCTATTTTCTTGGACAGTTAGCATCTCCGAGGTTCAGTTTCCACACAGACCAAGGGGAGACCTCACTAGCTACGATGAGAGTCAATGAAACGGAGATTGCAAAGCTCCCCACGCAGTGCCTGGCCCCAAGTAGGTGTGCAGCTGGTTTTAGTTCATCCTGGAAATATTTATGTAGCATCTGTTATGGACCAGGCCGTGTTCTAGCTGCTGGCAATGCAGTGGTGAGCCACACAGTCCCTGAACCCATGTCCTTAAATTCCAGCTAGGGGAGAAACACAAGAAATTAGAACTGGGACTGAAATGAAATCAACATTTTGAAAATGAATTGCCACTTTTCCATCAGGAACCTATCTTCATTCACTGGGGCCTTTGCATGATTTATTAAGTATGACCAGTGGACTTCAATTCCATCGCAGGGCACTGTTCTAATATGCAACCAACTGACTCGAGCAGTCGGTCACTTTCCATTGCGTTCCCTGCCAAAAAGTCAAGGAGCCTTCTATTAAAAAGTTCTTAAGTTGCTAATTGCCTCACGATCTTTCAGATTGTAGTATCTATCTATATCTAAATATATCTAAACCCATTAGAATGAGTCGCACCTCAAACTCCAACTTTAACGGGTTTAATATATCTCGCAGGGTGTGGTGTACGTCACAATTCACTAATCAAAAGATAATTCATTTCAGCACAATGAAAATGCACCAATACCTGCTTCTAAGAGCAAAGGGTTTGGGGTTTGTCGTTGTTGTGTTGTTTTAATAATGGCGAAGAACAAGTGAAGGTAACAGGTGAAATTTCATCCAGGTGGAGTGGAAGCCAAATACAGCACAAGCATAAGAAAAAACTCTGCTCCTGCAGTCCCCACCCCCAACTCACTCCGTGGAATTTCTTAACTGAGACTACTCTCTTACCCTAGGACCACTTCACACTTCCTGTTAAAGCTGACAGCTCTTTTTTGGTTCCATTTTCTACATTAGAAGACTTTCTTCATAGCTCCAATTCTCCAGTATCCTTGACAGAAAGGGCACTTACTGAACCGTAAGGATAACACAAGAAACTCACTTGAACCCTGGATCCACTGACATCTTTCCAACGGTCTGATAAATTGAGGGGCTAACGCAGCACCCTGAAATTTGCAGGCCCCTGAGCTCCTGTTAGAACCAGGAACTCTGCAGGTAAGCCATAACTTCAAAACATATGGTCCTGCCTACCATTCCAGTTACGTCTCTTACCAGGGTCTGAAGATAAAAAGAAAAAAATATATATCGCTACAATTCACGCGGTCCTAATTCACCTTTATTGCAATAGCCCTCAAGTATATGCAAGTCATTTAGATGATTCACAGTATGCATATATTTATTTACATCATTAAAATAAAGACACTTTTCTGTTCTGAGAGAAATACCGTGGGTCTCTTCCCTTGCTCTTCCTCCCACCCCTGAGAACACACAAGATTCAGAAATATTGTTTTACACCCCAGCCATAATAGCCTACCTGTACTTCCGTGAGTCACGCCCTCTCCTCTCACAAACTTTTCACAGGCCTGAAAGGCACCTCCACCTCTCTCTCTATTTGCCAAACCCTGCTTTGCTCCGAGGATTTGGCCTGGACATCACCTTTTCTGGGGAGGCCTCCTCTGACCACCCCCAGCAGCAGGTGAGGTGTCCCTCATCTGTGCTGTCTATGCTGAGCACCGCGTGCCCTCATCTTAGCACTTGTAACGCTGTAGTCAAGCCACAGTTTATTTGTCAGTGTTCATCACTGGGCTGGAAAATCCTTGGGAAGGTGAGCCGTGTCTTTCTCGCTTGGCTCCCCATTAATGAGAGCAATTCAAGGGCCTGTGATAATAACTGCACCAGCACCACTCCCACGACATTATTCTCTACAGCTCCCCTCTACATCCTTGGCCCATCTCACAAAGCTCCCTCGGGCCACCCCTGACATTTAATTTAGAGCTTTCACAGTATCTTTTCCACTTCTTTTTGCTTTCAGGGCTATCTTTGGTACGCAGTCCCCCAAAGAGTACACGTTAATAATTATTTATTTTTTAAGGACTCTCCTTTGTAAGGACTCTCTCCTTAGCTTGTCGATGGCTGCCTTCTCACTGTGTCTCACACGGCCATCTCCCTCTGTGTGTGCGCGTGTCTGATGTCACTCTGTGTGTCCTGGTCCCCTCTTCTTATAAGGACACGAGTCCCTGGGTTAGGACTCACCATAACAATCCCGTGTTGCCTTAATTACCTCTTTAAAAGTACTGTCGCCAAATACAGTCACATTCTGACTTATTGGCAGCCGCCGGGGGCGGGGGGGGGGGAGGGCTTCAACATATAAATTTGGAGGGGACAGAATTCAGCCTTTAACAGGTAGATTCTTATTTTCATTCATAAAACAAATTCAGAAATTATTACACATCAGCTCAAGCACCTAGCTTGGGATTGGACAAGATCTGGTTCAAAGCTTCCTATAACCCAGACAGACCTAACATCAAGACCTTCCATCACTAGGCAGCTTCTTCCCAAGCTCCTTCCTTCTTGGAGGCTGCTGCAGTACTCCATCCCATGCTCATCTCCCATGCCGCATTCCCGTCACCTTCCTCATGAGGCTAAGTGGTACAGCCCTTTATTCCCTCCTTGTACCCTGGGTGATAGACTTGTCTCTTCAGATAAATGAAATCAAGATGGAGAAAAGTTGAGAATATGGTTCACAAAGGAAATCCCCAGTTAGGAAATCAAGTGCTCTATGTTACCAAATTCTACTAAAAAGATGTCATTATTCACATTATGAATCACGTGGGCAGAGAAGACTGCCTTAGTCACCTTTTACCTTCTTCATCTCCTCCTACTCCCAACTCATCTTCCCTCCACCTCTCTCATCGTCCATGTCTGAGGACGCTGCCACACCACGCCCTACATCTAGAAATCCTCTCTTTGGTCATCTCCCTTCCAACCTGCTCACTGAATCTAAACAAGAAACTCAAATAATATCCCCTTTTTAGATATTCTTACCTCATTTTTAGAACAGTGGTTGTCCTGTCCTTCAGGAGCATTATGTGGAATCCACGTGTCCACATCTCATCTCTCACTGCACACACTAAAGCTCAGAGAGGCTAAGAAACTTTTTCAAGTTTATACAGTTATTGGAGCAATGGATTCAAGCCCCCGTTGGTCTCACACTCCTCACCATGATCTCCTCCTCCTCACCACACTGCTTCAGGTACCCGGGTTTCTTCTCACACTGGAGCCATTGGACTCTTGATAAGCAGAGACCTAGCCATGAGAAAGATGAGAATGTTCGTACCATTATCAGAGCTTACACACATCTCAGTGTTACCTTAGGAACTGCTATTCTTTACCTGATAGAAACTCTTCGGTGTTACAGGTAAAAATAGTTTTGTTTCAATGAGTTCAAAAGCAAAATAGTTCAGTAAGCGCATCCCTAAGACTAAGGCAAGTTAGACCTTCATGATCACTTCTCCTTCCATTCATTGTAGAAATCAAGTCAACAGAGCTTAACAGCAAAGGTCAGTTCATAAGACAATTTCTAAGAAACACACTTCTTTCTTTTGTTTAACAAAGACCCGGAAAGGATAGAGAAAATGATTGTAACAAGCTGCTCAGAAAAGGAAAACACAGCAGAGAAATGTGAGGAGCACCTAACTCTCATGAAAGATGTCCAGAATAATCCGTTTAACCCTCTCTTCCAAGATCTCATAGTGTTTGTGTAACTTCAAGCCAAGCATCAATAATAGCCAAGTTGATTTATGGCGGTGAAAAACTTTTCCGTGAGAACGCCCATGATGGAAGTCAAGTATTAGGAAAACAGAAGCCTCTGTGCAAATCCAGAGTGGTGGGCTGGACAATGTCAAAGGGGTGAAAAATGAGGCTACTCTGTGAATGCCCATACCCTGGTTGAGTGCAGAGGTAACAAACAGAACTTGGGTGGATTTTTGTTGTCCTTCAATCATTTGCAAAGGTACATTCTTTGTAACAGATTTCTTTAGGGCTAATCCCTCAAGGAACTTGTTCCCATTGGTTTTGGTAGATGGGTTTGTAGGTAAATGTTACAGAATATGATTGCTTTTGAACACTGGACAAACTCTGTTCTGTAGATTTACCAAAACATATATTTAGCAAGCCAAATTCAGAAACTCAAGTGCAGCAGCTTAGGATTCGGGAATGAGGTCACAAGCTGGTCTAAGAGGGTTTGAGTTGCTCTGAATCTCCTTTGTTAGAAGATGCGGTGCATTTGTTCTTATCTACATGAACAATTTCTCAAAATTTGGGTCAATGAGACATTAAAAATGCTAACAATTATAAGATGATAGGACTGTCTTCTTCACAGTTACGTGGTTACTCTAAAGATAGTTGTGCACACTGACTCTTTATCATTACCCAGAAATAAGAAAGCACCTGTAAACATACCTCCCACAACCCCACCCACTTTGAATTATGCCCTAGGTTAAACGTAAACACTTGGGGAAGTGGGAAAGCAAAACAGCATGAAGTGGGTAATTGAAACTTTTGTGTCTATTTCTAAAGCACCAATCCTTTTTGTTCCCTTTTTTGGTCTTCCTTCACTGCATAACTGCCGCCCCTCCCTTTAGTCCAAAATCAGAGCCATTTGCAGCAGATTTTTGCCCAGACAATGGGGTAAGGTCCATTCTGCTAGGAAGCCAGACCCATCTCTTGCTCCACCCTGACCTCAGCCCGGATTTCACATAGTCCCAGAACGTTCCCACACAAGCACCCAGTATGTCCCAGCTATGTTGAGCCAATGCTGGATTTCCCATCTCTTACTGATACACCTCGAACCCTCTCTTATCTGCGCTTTCTGCTTTCATATACAGATAATCCTAAATCCATGCTCCTTACCGCTCCATTCTCTTGCAGAGCATTCATTCAAATTACTAAGCCATAGGGTTTTCCCCAAATATTTATTGGTGAAGTCACCCTTAGAATCCTGATAAGCAATCAGTGGACCTGAGGGAGTTGAAACAAAAGTTTGTGGAGGCATTTCCACCGTTCATTCCAAAGTTCCGGGTGTAATCCTGGGGCTGTCCCAAACTATCGGTGTTATTGATGCCTCGCATCTTTACCCTCGATTCCTGGAATTTCTCATCCTCAGGGTGACTAACGCACAGATCCCTGGTGGCGCACCGTTGTCTCTGCTCTTCATTCCATGCAGAGCAGCCTGACTGTTTTTTGGCACATCCTCCCCTCTGACCCTCCCTGCACCCTGCTCTGATACCCAAGAAACTTTTAGAAATTTGAAAACTTTGCCTCAAATACACACTCCTCTGCCTCATCCCAGCCGAAACTTGGACTTCCCCGATGACCTAATTTCCCTTGTCATTCTCCAGGTGAGCCTACTCATGCCCCACACACCCTTTCCCCGGGACCTTAGAGCTGGGCCATTGTTTGCGGCTCCCTGTGAACTTTCAGCCTTCCTCCAATAATCCCTCTTCCCCTCCTTGTCAGTTTCACATACCTACCTAACTCCTCATACCCGTTCATTCTCAGCTGTCTTCCTCATTGCTTGGAAGCCTCACCACCATCAGTCAATGAAAAATAAAGCCCCTGAGACCCACTTGGGGCACGCATGCTGCAGAGGGTTGCCCGTGTGAATAGCCACGCCATGGTAATTCAACACTTGGGACTTTGCAGTGAATATGCATGTATCTTTTGATTTGCAGATCATTTTGAGAGCAGACTTTGCTTGCTCTAAATCTTCCCGATGTGTGAAACATAGCCCAGCTGGTTGACAATCACGTGGTTTTCTTATTACACCTCCCTTTATTACATCCTCAGTTTTAGATGCTTGAAGATAGCCACTTTTCTCTTTGTGGTGTTTCCCAAAAGTAGATTTCAAAAACTGTTCTCCTGATAAATTTCAATAAATCCAGAATACTCCATAATCTAGTAACAATTCAAGAATAAATAGACATTTAATCTCTTCCAATATTTCACATAAATATCATTGAGTAGTTATCCTAGAACATAACTCTGTATTACGTCTCTGGTTGTTGTCTTAGAAGAAATTTCCAGAAGTAAAACATGGGGTCAAAGTCTTTGAATGTTTATAGCTTTTGACACATATTGACAACTTGCTTTCAAGAGTGGTTGTAACAATTTACACTCCACCAGCGCTATTTGAGCATCTCACCACACCCTTTTTTTCTATATAATCTTTTAAACAAATCTTTGCAGAACAAAACCAGCCCAGATTGGAGTAGAAAACTCTAGGATTCTGGGAGGGTAGTTTAAGTCCAGGAGAGGATTTGCTAGCATGCCTTGAAAGGATAAAGAGTTTGAAAAAACCTTGACAATGTGATAAAGGCAATTAGTGCTATAAAAAAATAAAAGCAATCAGAAATTCCAGGGGATCAGGGGGCAAAAGACTGTAAAAGACATATAATCATAAAACATTCCCTTGTTTTGCAGGGAATGATATTTACATGGTCATAACAATGTAATGATTTAACTTTAAAAAGTGATATAATTCCATGGGTAGGAGAGGAGAGGAAAGTGTATTGTAAGAGGGCTTACAATACACAGTGAAATTATATTTGTCACTGCCAAGATTAATAACTGAGGTATAAAAATGATAAAAATAAGGAAAGCAATTTAATCTTATTACCCAGAGATATGAACATAAATATGCAAAAAAACAAAGAGTTAAGCACTTGTCTTCAAAGAGTGGGACTTAGAATAGGGACAAGAAGAAAAGAAGCCTATTGATTTTAATTATGAGACTCTTTTAACCAGGAGCATTTTAACTTTGATAAAATATATTTTAACAATATTCTAAAATGTTGAGATTATTGGAAGTCTATCAATTTTTGAAATTTTTATTACTTTGAATTAGTACTTTTATAAGTATCAGAATTTCATATTTCTTTTGTAACTTGTCTGCTCATGTACTTATTTATCAAAGATGTTACTGGTTTTCTTATTGATTTGTAAGACCTTTTTATATATTTGTCTATCACATTTGCTAGGTAATATTTTACCCAGATTGTTGTTTGTTTTGTGTTTTGTTTCTGGAGTTGGACAAAATGTCACCAAATATATTAATTTTTACCTTTTGATATAGAAATTTCCAAATTAACTTGCATTTTCTTTATTTCTAAAGGTTTGATGCTTTACTTCAAGTTCTTAATTTATCTTGATATCTTATGCTTTGGTTTTTTTAATAAACACTTTATAGAGATTACTATGTGCCAGTCACTATTATAAGCTCTTCATAAACATTGATTCAATTAACGGTATATGAGAGAGAGGAGGCACTTACTTTTTTCTCCCCAAAGAGCTAATTTTCCTATGGTGTTTACCACAAAGGCCATTCCTTCTCCATAGGTTTGGGATATATTTCTGACAATTTATTTTGTTTCAGATCTGTTTTTCAATTTTTTCAGTAAAATCACACTATTTTACTTAATGTTACTTTATAACATAGTTTATATATGATAAAGCGATTCCTGCCCATCACCTTAATTTTTAAAAAAAAATTCTTAGCCATTTACCCACTTATTCTTTAGCTGATCTTCTGACATTTTAAACGTCAAAATAAATTATATTGGAATTCTGACCAGAACTTTGTTAAACCAACAAATCAATTAAGAAATATTTACTCTTTACAATGCTAATTTGTGTTGATAAAGTTATATCTTTCTAATTATTGAAATCTTATTTTAAAACTAAGCTACTAAAATTTTGAGCTGCTGATGAACTCACATTAACTCTAAGAAGATTTCAGTTCATGCTCATAAGCTTTCTACCATTATATTTATGCCATCTACAAACAATGGTGATTTCATCTCTCCTTCAGGAATTACACTTCATTTCTATTTCATGATGTAATGGATTAACCAGTATTTTCTGAACCATATTAAACAGAGACATACTGGCTACACATTTTGGAAGAATGTAGAAAAACCAAGTGCTATTTACCCAAACCACGCAAAACCATATATCAGCAATACAGAACACATTGCAGGAGTGCAAAGTTAATCTAAAATTTTATTTAAAATTATCATTACAATTTTATCATTAAAATTTTTAGCAGTCAATTTTTTTTTAATTTGTTATTATGATTTAGAGCTGGTAATTCCTCAGTGCTTTTGGACACTAAATTGTTCCTGTAGGTACCACTACCAAACATTGATGATATTAAAAAAATGCTCAGTTTCAGCAAGACTGGTAGAGGAGAGAAATTTTCTGGATCGTTATACAAGAATAAGCGCTGCTGATGGGCACGTTGCCACCAAGCTTTCCTTCGTCTCTGACAGTAACAAAGAAGGCAGTTTCCTTCTCTTTAACTCCTGACCTTGGAGATTTGCTTGATGGTGATGATGTAGTTTCAGTGAAACAATTGCACCAACTTAAGTTCTGTGCACTGCTGGAGTGAGAGAGCATTTGAAATACTTCCAGAATCACACGAGATTTTTACATTCACTTATACTACATTTCTAACATACTTTGTATTCAAATAAATCATTTAATAAAAATCTGTCCTCAAGACTTGAATTTAAAAATGCCAAAATGGAATGTAATCAAATTTTGGATAACAGAATACCTCAGATTTTCCCTCTGCATCTCAGCTTCTACTGCCTATAAAGAAACTGCAGTGGTCTTTTCTGGAGTGGAGTGATAGGAGTATTTTTATAACAGGAATCATGTAAGAAGTATTTGCACTCTTAAGTTTCATCAGTTTCATTATTTCTTGAGTAGGTTCCAACGAACAAACTACTTTCTCTGAATAAAAAAAGTTAATAGCTAGTACATCCTGCTAGGCTGATATCACTAACTGAACCTGCAGTACTGAGGCTTTATTTGGTTCAAGCAGCTTTTTTACACAAAATAGCTATGTTCTTACCTTTGTAAACACAGCAAGCTTGTTCCAAAATCTCTCATGAAGTTTGTCTTTGATTAAGAATAAGAAGAGAAGAGTCTTGTGGTGCTTCTTCTTGGGTAGCTAATTCTGCTTATCTAATACACTATGCTGGAATTAGTTTCCAAACACAACTGAAGCGTAGGAATAAAAGCATGTGTCCCCTTGATCCCTAAGTCAGTCATAGCCTTCACTGTGTTTGTCCATCATTGGTAATAATTATATTTAGTGGTTTTCCATTCTATAAATACTTCCTCATCAGATTCATTAACTGTGTCCTCAAATCTCTCAGCGCATAAAAGAGAAATAGCTAATTCAGCATGACCTCACCACACTTTCAAATTTAAAAGGATTTCTTGTGGCTTCTGCATGTCCCAAGGATTGAGACACAAGACACAGAAGTAGCACACTGAAGAAAGTCAATAAACTTTTGTGCCCGGTAAAATGGAATTCGGGAAAATATTTCTTAGTAATACACATACCGAGAATGGACTTTGTACCTAGGATTCACAGATGGTGCAGATGTCAACAATCCATCATTTTCAATGCCTAAAAATGATAGCCAGTCTGTAGCAATCATGTCAACAAGATTTATAGTAAAACTTTCACCTTTGGAAATTCAGAGATACGAAGGACTATCTTCTCAGAGCTTTCTTGTGAAATCTATCTTTTGAAGGTAGATTAGCAACATCAGCTGTGATTTGGTCCTCATTTCTCTCCTACTCTTCACTGTATCATTCTAAAGCATCAACATTATTGCTGGCCATGATTTTCGAGATTTACTTCCTCATGAAAATTTAAGGGGGTGGTGCTGACATTCTGCTGTTAACTCATCTTCACAAGACGTGAAGAATTCCCAAGCATCACATGTTCCTGAAATACCACAGTGTACGCAAAGTTAAACAACTGAACATTCCATACAGTTCTCAATGATTATTTTATTCCATGATGTGAGTACAAGTATGCAAACAATCCTATGATGATTACTAGCACTGTATAATATAATTCCCTTCTTCTTATATTGCTAGTTATTGTTTTCTTATGGACCTTAGTTGGTTCAAAATGAATACTGTCATGTCACACGTTGGGTAAACCACAGCCAGCATCATTTGGTGAAGGATGGAGCTTAAGGGGAGAAAATCAGCAGTTTCTTATCCATCCTTTTGGCCTCTTGGGGAGGGAGATGCTTTCCCTGGTCACCGCAGCGTGCACACTGGAACTGTCCTAGCAGAGAGATCCTATGTCTTGTTACTCTCTCTTTATTAGGTTGTTTCCTTGAGGAATGGAGTGGGAGGTGGGGAAGAACATTTTGAGTTCAAATGACAAGCAGTCCCATTTGTGCCAGCTCTTTTCGGGAGTGTAGGGAAATGCTGGTTCCTAAGCACCTGGGTAAAAGAAGTTGAGTTTAGGTGCAGACCCCTCTTTACCACATACCTGCTAACAATTTTTCTGGTTCACTCTTGAACTCCCACTTATCTGCACAGATGAAATGTCCTCTCTAAAGTCATTTAGCAAACATATTTCCTCTCAACACTTGTATTAGACTCAACCATAAAAAAGGCTGACATATGATCTTTTTGACCTACAAATGAAAAAGCTCATAATCCCAATAGTAACTGTCAGTCATCTTTGATTAAATGTGATGGTCATCTACACAATCATATAAGTTTTAATCAGGCAAGATCTCAGGATACCAGAAACCCAGCTGAAGCAGGTATTTATCTACTCAGTCTTCCAAAAACCAAAATCAAAGCAAAAACATACCAGCAGATTTTGGTCAATTATACTTCAGAACTGATGTTCCAGGCATTTCTATAAATAGTGATGGTGATATTAGGCCTCCTAGTCCTAATCCTGGTTTTAATGAGAGAACCTCTGCTGTTAAGCAATCAGATACTCTTCAGCAATTTGAATAAATGTCTTCTGTGCTTTTGTTTTATGAGAATTTTTATCCAGAATGATGTTGAAGTGGTTTTCTGAGCTTTACTATGTTTTTCCTAATTAGATTCATTTACGTACTATGCTAACCTATTTCTCTCATGAAGTCATTCTTGAATTCCCAGAATAAATTTGACTTGGGTGCAGTGGATGAATTACAAAGTTGCTGCTGTATGTGGATTGTAATCATTTTAAGGATTTCTGCAGCCATGTTCAAAGATGAGGTTGCTATTCAGTTCAGGAGTTTTGAGTTACTTATTCAGCTTTTTGGATCAGTCATTTTATCTTCATAAGATGAATGTGATAGTTTTTTAAAATCTTGTTCTATTTTATGGAACAACTTCTCTAACAGAAATGATGTGCTCCTTGAGAGTATGAAGGCTGTAAAGCTGTCCAGCTTAGTGGCCTTTTTTAAACGTACTTATATGTGATCTTTTCCCATTTTGTTCATAGTGTTAGAGTTTTCAGATATCTTAATTATTTAGCCAACTTTGGTCACGTTCATACCAGAAATTCGCTAAGATGCTCTAAATCATAAACACAAGTTTGATATTCTTGATATCTATTATCCTTTCTCACACCAAATTCCTCAGTTGTGTGTCTACTTTTCCTGTTGGCTATGTTTTCCATTTTATTTATATCCATAAAACGGTATGCCTTTTATGTGGTGTGTGTTTCTTTTCAAAGAAATATTGTCTTTTTGCTTTCAGATTTTTTTTTATCTTGGCTGCGTCCTTCTGTTAATTTACTTTGACATATTTTATTATTCTCTTTTCTAGATTCTTAAAGTTCTTACTTCTTTTTTGAAAAAATATTTCTTATTTAATAATAAAAGCCTCTCATGGCTGATCTTTGGCCTGGGGGTAAGGCCCACGGCTCCACGGAGTTTACAATCTCATTCGGTTTGCAGATGTAACAACGGGCTATTCTAATGAGAAAGGTGCTCTGATAGGGGAAGTTCCAGGTTCTAATGGAACACTCAGAATGGAACTCAACCAGATGTACTAGAGGTGGGAGTCAAGAAAGGTTCACAAATAGAAGTGATGCCTAAGCTCAAAACAGGAACTGGCCAGGCAAAGGAAGATAGGAGGAGAGGAGAGGCTACCAGGTAGAGGGAAACAGTTTGTGCCAGGACCCCAGGATGAGAAAGACCCTGATCCAGCATTTGTCAATTGCAAATGTTCATGTGGTTGGATATAAAAAGCAACACGAGTGACGTCAGCTTGGAGAGATCATCAAGAATCGAACTAGACAGAGTGATATTCAACAGTCGGGACAGTGGGATGCCAATGGTGTCTTTTGGGTAGGAATGACATAATCATTTTTCGAAGTGATTTTTTTAACTTCAAAAACTTTCGAATGATTACTTTGATCTCCCTGTGGAGAAAAATGACTTTGGAAGATGACTTTGATCTCCCCGTGGAGAACAGATTTGATAGAAACAAGACAAGACGCAAAGGAACCAGCTTGGAGGTTGTGGTAGAAAGCCAGATAAGAAATGGCAGTGCCCTAAGTGAGCAAAGCAAAGGTAAACAGGGAAGGAAGGAGACAGATTGAGATGTATTTAAGAACTTGGAGAGTGATGAATTGGGAATGTGGGATGAGGGGAGAGAAGAGTGAAGAATGATGCCCAGCTTTAAGCCTTCTGTTTGGGACTGTAGGGCCCTCCTCTGAGTTAAGGGCACAAGAGCAGAAACGGAGTCAGATGAAGAAGAAGACTGACTTGGGATATGCTGCCTTTTCATTATTATAATTGATATAAATTGTTCTTTTGTCTTATTTAGCACCATTTAATTTGACTTCTATTTTATCTAAGAAACAATTCTTCTATCCTTTGTTTTGTGCGTGCACATGTATGTAAATACCTGAAAATTATCAAACTTTTTTTCTTGTTTCTCATAAAAATAAGGAATTTATCCCTCTTTTGCTAACTTCTTCTATCCTTTTCTATCTATATTCCAATTTGGGTTAATAAAATCTGAGGTATTGTGCCTAAATTATTGCTATTATGTTATTTTATATTGATGCCTTTCATTTATTTTCTCTTGTTCATTTTCTCATTCTTCTGCTTGGAACTTATATTCCAAGATGGAAGAGTTCCCCTTTTGTTGGATTTTTGTCTGTTTCATTTACTGCTCTAATCTGTGTAGAACAATGTCTCATTTATTGGAGGGGTCTGCCAAATATTTTTTGGGAAAAAAGGATTATTTTTCCATTATGCATCTTCTCTTTCCCTTTTTTGACAGTTGCATTCAGTTTTTAAATCAATAATTTCATTGTACATTGGTAATCGGTTTCTTACACAATTTAAGCTTGAATTTTATTCAATTCTTGTTTGTCTATAGTATGTGTGCAGGCATTTTTTTTCTTCGGAAAGAGAGCATAGGGATATATTTTCTGATCTCCATCAGAGAGACTACAAATAGATTGTGGTTTGGTCACAGTTTTCTAAGTGGCTCCATTGTCTATGGCATTTACAGTTTTGAAGAAATGTTCTGAGGTTATCTGGATTTCATTTCTTTTTTGGAGATTTATTATATTGAAGTATAGTTGATTGTATTGGTTATAGTTTCTACTGTACAGCAAAGTGATTCAGTTATACAAATATAAATATATATAGTCTTTTTCATTTTCTTTTCTATTATGGTTTGCGGTAGGATATTGAATATGGTTGCCTGTGCTGTACAGAAGCATCTTGTTGTTTATCCATTCCATATATAATAGTTGTTGGATTTCATTTCTTTATACATGACTCTTTTTTTTTTTCTCTTGGATGCAAGTTGGATATTTTTCTTTATCTTTTAACTTTAAAATGACTAGTTCCTTAAGGACAAGTTCATTCCTGTTTGTACATCTTGCAGAACACGTGGCTTATGGTAGGGGTGGAGTGAATACTGGATAAACACGCACATGAGTAAAGACATAAATTTTGTTTAGGGAAAATAAACCTAAACCCATGCCACCATTTCTCTTCCTGACGATGAATCTCAAGTTCAATTGACATTGACACAACTTAAGAGAAGTCAGGCATGCCACCTGATATTCCTGCAGAATTACCAAGACCCGAAAGTTCTGGAAAGCCATCACGACCATGCAGAAAGCTTCACTACTATTGAAATCCAAATCAAACTAGCCCCTCTTTCAATACTTTTATTATCCAATAAACCTCAGAGCCCTACTCAAAATGCTTAGTTTTTTACCTTAGAGAGTTGACATGATAAGGGACAGAAATGGAACCTAATTTTTTATTTCTTCTATGATTTGTATGAAACAAAAGCATTGTCAATGGCACAAATTGTGCGTGACATTAAAATACCTTTCTCTTGTTTTCCTTGTTTATTCTTCCCTTGGCTGCCGTGAAGTTGGTTTCTGTAGTTGGTAGAGAATCCCCTCAGAGTCAGCAGCCATTATTTATACTTACATGATATACCAAGAATGTTTATGTTCCCACCAGATTTTAGGAGCGAAGGAAATGGAGAACAAAGCAAACTAAATCCAAGTCAAACAATACCTAATGGATGTATCAGTCTGGCCTAATATAAATGCAGAAAGCTAAAAGGGTATTTTAGGTGCATACTTATACATACACAATTAAACACTTGTAAATTTAAAATGCATTTCTATCAGTCACCTAAGAGTGCATTCATTTTAGACAATATAGTAATCTCTCCTTGGAAATCAAAAGACAGAAATTGCAAGTATGGCTTCTTGAGTAACAACTCAAGTTTGCTAAGATATTCATCAGAAGCGTGTGATCCACATTCATTAGTTTGATACTTGGTTTTACTTGCTTTATCGAATTTTCAGCAAGACCTATGTGATTTATGACTTTCGACATGTAAGACTTTGCAGTGTTCCTTCTAAAGAGATATTCATCACTGGTCTGTGCGCTTTATCAAATGGTAAAATGACTAGTCAGTTGACTAGGTTTCATTGTGCGGCTCAGTACATCTTTTGTTTTGTTTTCATTTTAATACCTTTTGAGCTACATGCGAGTATTGTGATACATGCTTTACCCATATCCATCTAATAGTTAACTTTAGAGGCATAGCAGCTAAGGTGGGTCTCCCCTAGTTATGTTATGTTGCTGATCTGTGACTTTTCATGAGTCCAATATCCCTTTATTTTGTACTTGCGATCATTTTAGAGACATTTTCCCAATCAGATTCATGCTAACCTTTCAGTCTCAGGAAGCTTGATCTGTGTTACAGCAGTTCAGCAGAAATGTCTTGCTGGATTTCATTGTACATCTGAATAGTATTATAGGCAATGATTATATGGATAACCTCTTGGTATGTACAAACATGCTAGGAGCCACTGGAAATTTATGCTTAGGAAGCCCTGGCTTTACAGAACAACAGGGATAATTGGCCTCATTCTTTACTTCCATCTTGAGAGAGAATATTTTGAAAGAAACTTTTTAAAGGGTACTATTTTTTTTAAAGCAAATATGGATTAGTTTATTTTTTCTTCTTTTTAAGAACTTTTATTGAACTACAGTTGACATACAATAAACTGCATATATATTTAAAGTGTACAATTTGATATTTTTTTCTTATTAGTAGTGTATATATGGCAATCCCAATCTCCCAATTCATTCCCCCCCAACCCAGCGCCACTTTCCCCACTTGGTGTCCATATGTTTGTTTTCTACATCTGTGTCTCTATTTCTGCCTTGCAAACTGGTTGATTTGTACCATTTTTCTATATTCTGTATATATGTGTTAATATACGATATTTGTTTTTCTCTTTATGACTCACTTCACTCTGTATGACAGTCTCTAGGTCCATCCATGTCTCTACAAATGTCCCAATTTCGTTCCTTTTTACAGCTGAGTAATATTCCACTGTATATATGTACTACATCTTTTTTATCCATTCATCTGTTGATGGACATGTAGGTTACTTCCACGTCCTGGCTATTGTAAATTAAAGGGTACTATTTTTTAAGCAATACTTTTATGATAAGTCAAAAGGAGTTCTTTTATGGTAAAATGAAATTTGGATATAGAGGAGATTAAATGAGTTCCTTATAAACAAAGTTTGCTTAGATGTAAGCAGGAATAGGCATTCCTTAGGTTATGCAACGTGAAACATCTTCAAAACTCAATCTTACCCAAAATTTTTCCCATGGAACATAACAACTTTTAGCAATGCTGTAAGTTTCTTCTCATTAATAATGGCAAGAAACCCAGAAATTTGGAATTATTTGAGCTAAGAGTTGAAGTGAGCCAAACCTGAAGATACCTGTTCCAAGTCAATCCTCTGCAAAACTTTTAGCTGTTTTCACCACTGGCAGGTGTCATAAAGACTTGTTGGTAGAGTATCAATTCCAGGGTCAAGTCTGACTTACAAAAGAAAACGAAAGCAAAGAACAACAAGCAAAATACAAAAAAAAGTGCACCACCTTTATTCATCTTAAGCCACTGACAACAAATGTGACACCATATTACTTCCAACATTCAAGACTCTTACTTATAATCTGTGAAATTGATTTATCTTGTATACCCCTGGGGATTCTGGTTCAGTAGGAATAGGTAGATAAAATACAGATTTTATGTCAAAAATGCTCTTGAATTTCAATTTTACTTTATAAATTATAATATTTTGCCCGATGCATAGACACACATATGTTTATGTGTATATACATGTACACATATTCTGAAAGGGCACAAAAGATTGCTTCATGGAAGAGTTTTAGCCTTCCCTTGATCCCTGGAAATTTCCTCACTTCACCCACAGGCAAGCCTGGTTCTGGCAGTCCCTGGTGTCTGGAGGGAAAGAGGTCCTAAGTAGGTCATAATCAGCACTAAGAATTTGCTTGTCATAAATCACAGCGAAATAAACAAGAGCACACCCATGTGCTTACCAAACCTTGTAAATAAGGACTCCGGCTTTACTAGCTCTTGCCAAACTTTTCAATGCCTTTCCTTCACTCCAGGAGGCACCCAGTCATGAAGTTATGAAACAAACCTTCCTTACCATTTCCTAAACTAATTGCTCACCCCAGATGAAGCACTATTTGCAAAGGAGCTGTATTGAACTTGTCTCAGAGTAGCTGAGCTTTCTCACTGGCTCTCACACTGTTAACTTCGTCTTGTCTTTAAATGCATAGAATTCTAGAGGCCCTAAATAAGGATGTGTCATTATACATCACGGGAGACATTCATCACACATCTCTGAAGACCTACCTTCTGGAAATCAACCAATCAATCAACCAGTATTAAGCACATATTCATGTGAAGCACTTGAAGCTCAAATCGCTTTACAATCCCTATGATGTAGTTCTTCAAAGCGGAAGGTTTGACTCATTCTTAGAGAGGAATTACGATGTACCGCAAAAGAGAACAACCACTCAAGCTCATGTGGTATGTTATTCATGGGGAAAAACAATGCACTTCAGCATTCAGTTTAATACACAGTACACACAACCTTTGCTAGATCAGCAGCAGCAACAGAAACAGAAACTCAGAAATGCAGAATCTGGGGCCCCATCCAAAACCCACCAGATCAGAATCTGTCTCTTAACAAGCCCTTCGGGTGATTTGTTGGAACATTAAAGTTTGAGAAAGACTGTGATAGACTAACATTGAGTCTTGTCCAACCTTTTGAATATTTGTGTTAAATAATAAGAAGACTGTAGCACCAATGGTTCAAAAAAAAAATTTAAGGTGGAGAATTCAACTTGAGATCCAAAAATTCAGCATTCACACTTATTCTATTACCATGTTCTATATAATACACCTTTTCCACTCTCCCAGATAATCATTTTCCTGTGCATGTGGGCCAGCTATACCACCTAGGTGTGACTTCGAGTAGTGATAGCAGTGGTGTGAGCACAGTGGATTTGTCACAATTAACTTTGGTTTAAAAAACCTGATGCAGCAGAAAGTCACAGACCTTACACAGTTTGTTTTCAGAAAATTCCACAGGCTAACTGAATAACCTATAGCCTTTCACTCTCCTAAGGTTTAACGAAATATCCCAAAATAATCTCTGGCCAGGCAGGTAAAAGAGCTGCTCTCTACAAATTACTGTCATTCAGTGGATTGTAACTGTTCTCTTCTTTTCCATTATGCTTGGATCACAAGGATACATTCAGTTCACTCCTGGACCGTAGTGTGACTTTGCATGTGGGATGGAGACAGAGCTGTGGGTTTCAGGATAACTACTCACAAGTGAGCAAGAGAAACCAAAAGGAGAGAAGGATTGTCTTAGTCAGCTCGGGTTACCATAACAAAATCCCACAGACTGGGTGGCTTAAACAACAGAAATTTATTTTCTCACAGATCTGCAGCCTGGGATTCCCAGATCAAGGTGCCCGCCAGATAGGTTCCTGGTGAGATTTCTCTTCCTGGCTTTCGAGCAGCTTCTTGAGTGATCCTCACATGGCCTTCCCTGTGTGGCACAAAAGTGGGGGGACTAGCAGGGAGAAAGTGTTGTGGGGGGGGAGGAAGAGAGAGAGAGAGAGAAATCTGTGTTTCTCTTCTTATAAGGACACAAAAGACCCCATCCTTATGACCTATTTTAACCTTTATTACCTTCTTATAGGAACTGTCTCCAAATACAGTCACACTGGGAGTTAGGGCTTCAACATATTGATTTGGGGGTGGGTGGGGGGGGGATACAGTTCAGTCTATTTCACCCTCTGGCCTCCCGATACTCAGGTCCTTCTCACAGGCAAAGTACATTCACCCCCATCTCAACAGTCCCCAAAGTCTTAATTCATGCCACCATCAACTTAAAGTCTAAAGTCTAAAGTCTCATCTAAATATCTTCTAAATCAGACATGAGTGAAGCTTGAGATAAGATTCATTCTGAGGCAAAATTTCCCTCCAGTTATGAACCCATTAAACCAGACAAATTGCTTGCCTCCAAAATACAATGGTGAGACGGGCATAGGATAGACCTTCCCATTTCAGAAGGGAAAAATCAGAAAGAAGAAAGGGGTGTTAGGTCCCAAGCAAGTCTAAAACCTAGCAAGGCCAACGCCACTCGATATTAAAGCTCAAGAATAATCTTCTCTGGGGACTTCCCAGGTGGCACAGTGGTTAAGAATCTATCTGCGAATGCAGGGGACATGGGTTCGAGCCCTGGTCCAGGAAGATCCCACATGCCTTGGAGCAACTAAGCCCACATGCCACAACTACTGAGACCGTGTGCCACAACTACTGAAGCCCGTGCACCTAGAGCCCAAGCTCCGCAACAAGAGAAGCCTCTGCAATGAGAAGCCTGGACATCACAACGAAGAGTAGTCCCTGCTCACCGCAACTAGAGAAAGCCCACGCACAGCAACAAAGACCCAACACAGCCAATAAATAAATAAATAAATAAATAAATAAATAAATAAATAAATAAAAGAATAATCTTCTCTGGCTCCACACTCATCCTTCCAGGTCTACTGGGGCAGCAGCGTCATCCCCATGGCCTCTGGTGGTGGCCCTGTCCCTGAGGCTCTGGTCTGCTAATACCAAGACATGGCCCCACCCTTTGAAAGCAAGAAGGAACCAGCCCTGCTCCCGGTGCTAATCCTGATGATCTCTGAGTCACCTTTGGCACCGTTCTTCCCTTTTCTTGGAGGATAATTCATGCTTCCAGGTGGACAGCTCTATTGTCCAGTCCTGTAGAATCCCAGAAGTCTGACAGCCTTCCTTCACTCTGTTCTGTTTTCTCCGTTCCATTTAGTCCCAGCTGACAGTGCTTCTGATGGTATAATCCCATCTCTATTCTAGGTTTCTGTCGAAATGCCTCATTACATTTTTCAATTTACACCCATACTAATTTCCTTATCAAATGAATAAGAACACCTTTTGTGTTCTCTTCAAAATGCCTTCCCCATTTTTTGCAAGATGGATAGGCTGAGAATTTTCCACATCTTTCAGCTCTGGTGTCTTTTCACTTAACAATTCTTTCAACTCACCTCTCTCCTCTTGAATTTTACTATAAGCAATAAGGAGAAAGTAAGCTACTTCTTCAACTTTGCTTAGAAATCTCCTCAGCTAAATATCCAGTTTCATCACTCACAAGTTCTACCTTACACAAAATACTAAAAGAGAATTAAGCCAAGTTCTTTGCTACTTTATAACAAGGATTGCCTTTCCTCCAGTTTCTGATAACAAGTTCCTCGTTTCTGTCTGAAACTTCATTAGAACGGCCTTTAATGTCCATATTTCTACCAACATTGTATTCCTGATGAAATATGTATTCCCTAAGATGATAGAGGCTTTCTCTATAACTCTCCTCTTTTCTTTCTGAGGCCTCATTCAGGATTGCCTATAATGTCCACATTTCTATCAACAGTCCTTTCAAGGCAATCTAAGCTTTTTCTAGCATGTACCCCAAAACTCTTCTAGCCTCTACCTTTCACCCAGTGTCAAAGCCACTTCCACACATTTAGGTATTTATGAATATTATAGTAGCACCTCACTTCTCAGTACCAAAATCTGTCTTAGGCTGCTGTAACAAAATACCATAGACTGGGCAGCTTAACAGAAATTGATTTTCTCATCATTCAGGAGTCTAGAAGTCCCAGATCCAGGTGCAGACAGCTTCACTTCCTGGCTTGCAGACGGTTGCCTTCCTCCTCTGTCCTCAAGTGGCCTTTCCTCTGTGGGCCCCCAAGGTGAGGGTTGGAGTGGGAGAGAGAAAGAGCTCTGGCGTCTCTTCTTCTTCTTATAAGGACAAGTTGTATAGGAGAACTAGGGCCTTAGACTTCGTTTAACCTCAATTACCTCCTTATAGGCCCTATCTCCAAATATAGCTCCATTGGGGTTTAGGGCTTCAACCCAGAATTTAAGGGGAACGATGTTCAATCCATAACAACTATATGAATAGGAATTCTTCTTAAGAATTCTTCAAAAATTCTTTTTTTGCCATAATTCTGTTGTTTACTCTTGTCCCTTGTTTGATCTGGAACCCCCCTTGAAATTTCCAGGCCAATAAAATTCCCACTGGCAGTATCTGTATCATTCTGTTATATGAAAATGAGTTATGAATGTGTAAGGCCAACCCTCCTAGGCACCGTTTGCCCTCCAGCAACAACATTTACATATCAAATTTCCTTTATCGCAATCTGCTGATAGTGGTTCAGATCCACTTGAGGGAATGGGATCACAGAAAACAAGCAGAAAAAGATCCCTGTAACCCCAGCCAAGGCAGGACCCCGCCTGCTCCTGCATCACACATAACAGAAGCAGATGTCTAGAGCACCGCCTGCTACTAGGATCATCATCTACAAGAAGTATAATAAAAACATTGTACAGTGCTTACATAGTTTACAAAACATTTCTGAAAACAGTCAATCATTTAACTAGGGTTTATTGAGCATCTACTCTGTACGGTTCTTGATACTGGAATGAAGCAAATAAATAATGTCAAATACTGTTACATAATATTACAAATAGCAATTGATTCTTACAAAGATCTTGTAAAGCAGACAGAGTAAGGATTATTATCCCCAGTTTAAGGTGGAAAACTGAGACAAAGAGAAGTTAGTGGCTTTGTACAAGCTAATAACTGACGGTGTAAAGTCCAACCTGGGTCTTTGGGACCATGGTCCAGAGCCCTTTCCTCTATACTGTAAGATGCTTCTTGGTTCTGCCCAGATTTTATATCACCTTTCATCTCAAAGGGCTCACACTTTTTTTTTTTTTTTTTGCTGCGTTGGGTGTTTGTTGCTTTCTCTAGCTGTGGTGAGCCGGGGCTGCTCTTCGTTGCAGTGCACAGGCTTCTCAGTGTGGTGCTTCTCTTTTTGTGGAGCACGGGCTCTAGGCGCTCAGACTTCAGTAGTTGCAGCACATGGGCTCAGTAGTTGCGGTTCATGGGCTTAGTTGCTCCGAGGCATGTGGGAATCTTGCCAGACCAGGGATTGAACCCATGTCTCCTGCATTGGCAGGCGGGTTCCTAACCAGGGCTCACACTTTTAAACTGAGAACAGTAAAGCTAGAAACAACAGAATCAAGAGAATGGGGGTTGCGGAGGGGTCAAGAGATTATATAAAAGGGGTGAGGGTGGGGGAGATGGGAAAACCTGATAGTGGCAGAATGATCCCAATATTCTGCCTTGACATTTACACGAGCACCAAACATAAGGATTACCCATGCTTGTAAGTGCACGCCCAGGATCTCATGGGAGAGGGATGTCTGAAGGGATTGATATTCTTGGCACAGAAGAGCAATGTCATTGCAACTCCTAGGCAAATCACTGTCTGAGAAAATGGTTTTCCACCCCGATCAAGCTTTTTTTCATCAGTAAGAAGTGATTGCATCCAAACAATGTGTATTCTTGTGATCTCTCTCTGACCCCTGAGACGTGGGGTGCAGAAGGAGGACCTTCGGATGCTGCCTGCCTGCCAACTGGCTCAGGTCAGGTCTGGCAGGCTCCACTCAAACCACTTCAACACTTCACCTGTGCCTTCACTGTTGTTTTTGTTTTTGTTTTTGTTTTTGTTTTTGGGTGGGGGGGTGCCTCACAGATGACTTGTGGGATCTTAGTTCCCTTAGGAATTGAACCGGGCCCTCAGCAGTGAAAGCATGGAGTCCTAACCACTGGACAGCCAGGGAATTCCCTTGTGCCTTCCATTTAGTTCCAGTGCTAGGATTTAAAAAGCGGAGGGCACGATGGAAATAAGAAGGAAAAGCTACGAGTATTTTCGAGAAGAAAGGACTGTATGACACAGGAGGGAGAACAGTCGCTCTTCTCCACATAGGACTGGAGGTCTATGTGTTTCTTTAAGGATCTTCCTCTGCCTTTGGGAGGTAAAATACGGGTCACATAAATACAGCATTGTTATGGCAATTACTCACTGGTGACAGGTAGAAAAGATTCTGTTACCTGTAACAGGCTAGAAAATACGAACCTGACGGCTTTAAAACTGCTCCTGCTTATAGGGCCACCGGCTCACATTTCCTTCTCTTTCTCTCATCACCGTTCCCTGCCCACATCCTCTTCCCCTTCAACACATTCTGCCTAAATCTCCAAATAGTATCCCCCATCACTCACGAGAGGTCAAGGGCGGCAGACGCCTTAGCCAAGTTTCCTCTTTGGTTCCAAAGGGGAAGGAAACATGCATCTGTACTTTCAGAATGAACACCTCCAGGGCATCAGGAATGGAAGGCTCAGTCATCCAAGGGTGTTTCTCTAATCTGGAATTCCAAATTTAGCAAGTGATGCGACCCAGGCTGAGAGAATTGCTTCCTTTCTATGAATTTCCACCTATCAGCAGAAATGGAAACTGGAAAATCTCATGGGAGTCACATTCTCCCTACAGGTTTCCAGTTATTTGGCTAACTCCACCTTAGAGATTTCTAGTCTCTGAGCTCATTGGAATCATCTCTTCTTATTGAAATGAAACATGTTTGCTGAGGCTGGACACACCAAGTGGTCCAGGCTGGTGAAAAGGAAAAGACTTCAAAATGATAACCAGGAGGACGCCCCTGGTTCTACCTCCCTTTTCCTTGGTGACTGTGGGTGAGTCTTATAGTCTCAGAATCTTCACCTGCACAATGAAGACGATATGAAGCCCTGTGCAACCACATCACAGAGATGTTTTCAAGTTAAAATAAAATAAATCTTTAGGAAAAGAGCTGCTGAAAATGCACTCAAAGGGGATTTTGTAGTTATTCAATATTATTATTATTCTTATTATAAATTATCACCTCTTAAATGCTGAAATGTTTTCAGGGGTAGAAATTTTTAAAAAGGTATTTTGAGGCTGCTTCTTTATATTAATAATTGTTGGTAAAATATTTCTTGTATGTTGATCAATTTCAGATAATAGCAGTCATCATAAACTTTTGTAACATTTTGCTCCTGGTTTGTTTGTTCCTGATGGGGTAGACAGTGCAGAAAAGACAATTAAAAGACCCTCGTGTTGTAAATTTCATGCATGTGATGTTGATGAATCTAAATTTAATACTAGAATCCCCTAGCACAGCCACTCTCCAAGTGTAGTCTGCTTCCCCGTGGGCTTCCCTGAGATCCTTGTGTGGGTCCAGGAGAGGAAAACTATTTTCATAATAATACTAAGATGTTATTTGCCTTTTTCATCGTGTTGACATTTGCACTAATTGTGCAAAAGCAAAACTGGGTGTAATAGGTGCTGCCTTAGTACCAGTTGGGGCAACGGCTCCAGCATGCATCAGTAGTCACTGTTTTTTTCTTATCATAACAAACTTGCAGGAAAAAAGCGGGGGGAGGGGGGAAGGACTACCTCATGTCCTCAATAAAACAAGAAAATGATTAACTTAGTTAATCTTGACCCTTGACCAAATGTCTTTTCAAAATTCTACGTGATGAAATAATAAGTACGCGTAAAGCACTTCGACAGCTATACTCCAGCACGTATGCAGTTGTTTGAGTTGCAAGCTGAAATAGCCTTTTTTTTTTTTTTTTCATGGAACACCATTTTTCCCAGAAAGACAGCTGACAGTAAACTGTTGTTACTGGAACTTGTCTTTTTGACACTTTTTCTTGAGGGTGGATAAAGAGAGCTTGTTACTTCAAGGAAAATGGCAGACATTATTTGCTGCCAAAAATAAAATTTGAGCCTTCAAGCAAAACTTGGAATTTTGGAAAACTTGTATCTGCTAAATGTAAACCTGATAGCCTCTGATGCGTAAACACTTTTCTAATGAGCTTAATGATATCAACAAATGTGATTTAAAAAAAAATATTGTATAGCCAATCACTCAATTAAACAATAATTTCCAATGATCAATGCATTATATGGCAAAATCCTGCTTGGGCAAAAGATCCATTAAGAAAATACAATTAATTTCATTAAAATGAGTTATTTTTTGCTAACCTGAACTGTTTGTCAGTTATTTTAAGCAAGTATTTTAAATTTCTTTCAGCTTTAATTTCATAAAATTATTGTATTTTAATGTATTGGGTTTCTCATGGTTACTTTAAACAAAAAAATATTTTAAATATTCTTCAGTATTATTTCTAATATGTTAAATATAAGCCACATAAACAAAAGCTTTTGGGGGTCCTCAAAAATTTTTAAGAGTGTGAGGGATTCTTGGTTAAGTCAAAGTACCTCCCCACTCTTCTTTATGTACATTTCCATTCCCTAGGTTAGAAATTAACCTGGTGAGGACTGGTTGTCAAACTGCACCATCTATCGAGAAACATTTTCAATATCAAGAAAGCTCGCCCACCTCCAGAAAGTGCTTGGTACAAGATGGATGAGGGGTTGCAGGTTTCCCCTGTGTCTCACCCGATGTTTCAGGGACGGCTTTGCACCAAAGAGAAATATGCTGTTGAGGAAAATCTTTCAAAGCTGAGTCTCTCCCTTCCTCATTCCAGATAAATTATATCAATGCACAGCATATTACCTAACGGGGTTGTGGTTTAACTTCCTTTTCTCAAGCCTTTTATGGGAAGGCAGTAAAGAGTGGGCAGCCCACAGTATACACTTGACTGTTTCGGGAGCAATTACCACCACCACACCCTTGCTTTCTTCAGTTTACTGAGTTTAAAATTGTGTCAGGCATGTGTGTTGGTGCAATTTGCAAAAGTTGCTTAAGATAAATCTTTGCTGGGGAACTAAGAGAATGGAAACAAGGATTGAGTCTTCAAAAATGTATTATTCATGTGATTGTCTCCCGTTGAGTAAGTAAGAGAAGAAAGACCTGGTTTCAATCCTGAACTACATTTAATTTCTGAAGAAAGAAACCAGGTGAGCAATTATACCGGTATTCCAGTCACCATAGAGCAATGGGTAATCTCATCGCGGAAAAATGTCGTTATGATTCTTACAAATAATTTTCATAACAAAAGTGCTGAGCGTTCACCCCTTTCTTCCTTTTCTGAGCCATCTCTCCTTCCACCATGATTATTTCCAGTGTCTGCTCAATGTGTATATCCTCAGTTTTCCATAGTGAAAATGTTTTCCTGAAGGAGTTGGGATCAGGTTCAACTGAGAGTGATTGAAAAGTTAAAATAAAAGCAGCTTAGATAAGAGGAAAATTTGTATTATCTCTTATGATGCAGCTGAACCGGGACTGGACTGATGACACCACCACAGTCAGGGCATCCAGTGCTTTCTATCTTGATGTTCCATTATCCTCATCAGGACCCAGCACCAGCCATCATAGTTGTATTCCAGGCAGCGGGATACAAAAAAATGGAGGCAGGATAAGGCTACAATATCTCCTTCTCTAGTGACACTTCCTAGGTATCATACATATTACTGCTATTACAACCCTTGGTTCTTTCCCTGACGATGAGGGGAACATAGATATTGGAAGACAAGGAAATAGAGTTTTTCTTCTAGGTGATCATGACTACTAGCATTTGGAGGTTTTATTTTTATTTTATTTATTTACTTTTGGCTGCGTAGGGTCTTCACTGTGCACGCGGGCTTTCTCTAGTTGTGGAGAGCAGGGACTACTCTTCTTTGGGTTGCGTGGCCTTCTCAGTGCAGTGGTTTCTCTTGTTGTGGAGCATGGGCTCTAGGCACGTGGGCTTCAGTAGTTGCAGCATGCAGACTCAGTAGTTGTGGTGCACAGGCTTCATTACTCCGAAGCATGTGGGATTTTCCTGGACCAGGGATCAAATCCATGTCCCCCTCATTGGCAGGTGGATTCTTAACCACTGCGCCACCAGGGAAGTGCAGAGGTTTTATTATAGAGGAAGAAAGGGAACAAGAACATTCGGGAATGATTAGCAGTTCTATGTGTATTTTTGAAATGAGTAGTTACTACCGAGACTCTCACGTGTATCATAACAGGTGAAGAGCTAGCGGTATCGAGATGACATTCTGAAAGAGAGGCTCTTACTTAACTTGCCTACTTTGTGCCCAGAATTTAACAGTAATGGTCGTTGGGGTTCTTCAGCCAACATGGGTCTTGCTGTGCATGTCTAATTTATCCTGAAGAAGTTTCTGAAAGGTGGAATTTTATACCAGCTACTAAAAGACCAATTGAGGATGGCTCAGCTGACCTAATTGAGGCATACAGTTGTTCAAACAATTGGCCTCTGCACTGTATATATTAATCGAGAAATGATAGAGTATGGTTCTCATGTAAGTTCTAATTCATCTTCACTGAGGAACTGGTGGACCTGGAGGAAACGCCTCATTGCAGCTCTCGCTGGAATTGCGTTTCATTTTCCTCTTCGATGTCACTTCTGTGGCAACACTGGTGATTTCCGCACATCGAGGCTTGCAAACTGGTTGCAATAAAGGAGTCTCCGTATCTCTTCCTGTGAGGGCTAAAAGACCCTGCTTTACCCACAGCTGGCATCAACCACAGTCCTCAGAGAAGGTTTCCTCTCCTCCTACACAAGGACACTCAGCAGTATGAGGACCGTATTAGTCAACCCTGGAAAAGGTTTTTCCTTCTCTCTCTGTGTGCTCTCTGGTAACTCTCTGGCAGATGCTGTTGACCAACTTCCTCACGGCTCTGAGTGTCACCGAGCCTAGGACAATTCTTGTCCGATGGTGCCGAATATTCCCTCCTCTGCTGCAGCCACGTGAGTGGGTGTGGAGTAGGCTGGACGGGGTCTCTGCTTCCTCTACGTGGGACAAAAGACTCAGGGCTTGGGAAGTGACCCCACTGGGGTACAGACTGGTTTATCATGGCGTAAATGTGCCTTCAGACCCCAAGGAAACTTCTACATCCTCTCAAATACAAAATCCCCTAAAAAACAAATTACAAAGAAATACTGTAGTAGCATGGGCTACCTTTGTTTTTCTGCAGCACTTTGGCTTATTTTAATGTCCTGAAGTTGATTTCCACTCATTTGTGTCTGCGCACATAAGAATCGTGTAATCCCAGGAAATGCTGTTTGGGGGTTTTAAGTCACTTTCTGGAGTGGGGATGATTTTCTGCACCAAGGTTAAAAGTGTAGGAAGAATCCTTCAAATAGAGCTCTGGTCCCCTAGGATAACAGTGTCTGCATATCATCATCATAAAGCCAGGACATGCCCAGAGCAACATGTCAACATAAGGTCCCGGCTCAAAAACTTCGTCATGAAGGGATAAGGAAAGACACTAGGGCTGCCACTCTTTCATTGCAGGTGACAGAATCTCTTGTTTGCTCAGTGTCACCATAGATGCTGAAATGCATCAACATGCTTTCTCATGAGAGTGTCCATGTGTTTATCAAAGTTATTTATAGGAATTTTTAGTCTTCTCTTTCAACATAGGAGTCATTTGCTCAGGACTGTCACCTATCTGAAAACCTCTTTATGTTTTTTGAGGATAAAGGATTTATTTTGAGGTTAATTGGTATAATGTCACCCAATCTTTGTTCCAGTTGAGAAATACTGGGCTAATTAATTAGAAACATACTTGGAATGTAAAGTGAGCTTATTCAAGATAGGAGTTATATAATAAAACATTGAGAATTTCACCAGTTTTTTTCATTTCATCCTACAGATCAAATATTTTAGGAAAAAATACACTTATATATAAATTCCTACTTCTAAGGGAAGGATCTATTTTTATTATTAAATGTTTGACATCAAAAATACTCATTAACTGGAAGACATTCTAAGATTACATTCAAATTTATTCCATTACTGCCCAGAAAAAAACCTACAGGGTGAGAAAATACTTCTCTTTCTGCTTAAACTAAAGAATAAGTTCTATTTCCATGGAATCAAACCAGGATTCATTTTCTATCATTTAAAGTAAAATTAAGAAAAAATTCAGCTACCTCAAAGATAGACTACATTTTACAAAGACTGATACACCATAATATTTGTGAAATCCTGTTGTCAAGAAAAATAGCACAGAAAAATAATCTTTTAAAGGTCTGCTTATAAAGCCAGGATCAAGGATAGCTCTGTGATAGCATATGTTTGATATCCTAGAAAAACCACAAAGTCTGCAACAAAGATCTGTGTTATAACAATGTTATAGAGCTGTACTCACAAATGTGGTAACCAGCAGCCATATGTGGCAACTTAAATTAAGATTTAAATAAACAAAAATTAAATAAAATTAAACATTCAGAGCGTTGGCTTACGAGACTCATTTCAACTGCTCAGTAGTCACCTACAACTGTTGGTTGTTTGATTACCACATTGCAAAGCACGAATTACATTTTCAGCATTGCAGAAAGTTCCATTGCACAGTCCTGTTCCAGGGTCTACTCTTGTACAGATTATCTGTTAACAGAAGGGCTCAACAAAGAGATATCCAGAGTGAGAGCACAGAAAGGAAACAGAAGGGGAGAGGCTTTGAAACAAACAGGCACTGTCTTGGTGTCACAAAGTAACCCTCCAAGGGAAGAAAATCCACAGTGGCGCTTCCTCTTTTTATAAAACTGTAAAACACTGTTTGGATTTCTTTTTGGTAGATGGAAAGGAACTAGGAAGTCATGAACTATGTGGATTTACTTCCTCTGGAAAAACAGAGAAGCATATAGCCCCCCAAATCAGCATCACTAGAAAACATTATTGAAAACCCCTGTGTGTAAACCACTGTGCTACCGAAATTAGCAGCAGATTCCGTTGAGAATAGGAAGGAAGCATGGGCAGAATAGACTTTCCCAGGAAATGGAGAAAGCCGAGGTTCTCAACTCAGACTTTCCACAGTTGCGTCGTGCACTATTTTAGAACCATCTACATTTGAGTCAAATCAAACCAGCTGTTTAACAAATGAGGTCACCGAGACCCCAAGATAAGGAAGTGACTTGCCCAAGGATACTCACAATTTCACAGGAACAAGACCAGGGTCCCGTCTCCCTTCTAAAATATTTTACCCATATTACTACTACCTGCTCACCTTATATACTAGCCAAACGGACACACCAACCCTCCACCAAACTGTATGATAAAACAATTACTTTTTAAAGAAGATAAAATATTGTGGTTCAGGAAAGCACTGTAATAGTACAAGTGAATATTTGCCAAATATCTCTTCCTGGTTTTGTTTCTTCGTGAAATGATTTAGGGTCTAGTTGCTCGCTCAGTTACTCTCTGGCTCCTCAAAATCCCTCACCTCTGGCCATCTCAGAAGATGGATGGGCACCAGTGACATCTCCACCTCTGAGTTCAGACTTTCCTTACTGAGGAAACCTTGGGGAATGGGTTACTTGCAGCCCCCGAGTGAATTTCAGGTAAGACTCTAGCTGCTTCTGGTTTTTTTTTTTTAGAGTCGAGGGCCACAGTCCCCTAGGAGAGAGAGCTTGAAGTAGACCCTGGTCTTGGCCTTGGTCTTGGTTTGGGGATCAGCAGAGCCATGGTTAAGGGCAGAGACTTTGTGTCCAAAGGGCTTGACCTCCAACCCAAGCTCCGCACTTAAGTGCGGTTGGATCACCCAGTGACGTCAGCCTCAACCTACAAAGTTGAAATATTAAGACCCATTTCCCTGTGGTTTTGAAAGGATTAAATTGGTTACTCTCTGTAAATAACAGTATTTCAGTGTCAGAAACATGAAGTTCAAGCTGTGGAGAGTGATGCTGTGGCTACTTGATCTGAGAACCCTCAGAAAAAGCAGAAAGCCTCTTTGGGGCTGCCGCTCCCCGCCAGCCACCCTGGAGTCAGCTTTCAGACCTTGGCTTCTCTGCTGCCAGCTGGGGGAGCATTTCCAGCCCTCAGTCTCAGATTTTGCCACTTTAATAAATGCATCAGACCACAAGGTGGTGCTTTATTCTAATGTTTGATATTAGGAGGAGTTTTCCAACCACAAAATTGAACAGCAAAGTGCACTCAGCATCATTACCAAGTGTCAACTTCCTAACCCTAACACAAACATCCAGGTAGGTTCCCGTCCTCTGAGACTGATGACCAGAGGGCACTAGGGAGCACCGGGTCCTCCCCGTTCTTCCGTCTCCACCTGGAAGGGAGGAGAAGACAGCCCCAGCCGAGCTGACACCTTTATTGGGTTTCTTTTTCTACAGCGTTCTGTAAACTCCTGTCAAACCTACACACACACTGGGTGGTTTTCCCCAGTTTCTGTCTTACTCAGTCTGCTGGTGAGCAATGGTTCACAGACCGCAGTGACAAGGAAGAGAAGGAGGGTGTCTCGGTGACATCTGCCCTGAGGCAGTGAGAAGTCCTCTTCCCCTTCTTAGAACAGTGACGGAGGCCTCTGGCCGTGAGTCCAGAGCACGGGGCTCTGTGTGTAAAGCAGACTCCCACCCCTCTTCATCTGCAGCTTATCAACATGTGTGCCGCCCCAGTCTCATTGAGTTGGCATCATGACAACAACAGTAGCCTTGCCCACTGGGTTAACTACCTTAGATTAATAGAGCAGCTGGACTATCTAAAGGACTTGGCAACCAATGTGCAGCCATTATTAGAGGCCATGAGAATTAGCAGTTCTAGTCCTAGTCCAGGCTCAGCCGCTACCTGCCTATGTGACTTCAGGCAATTCCATGAATTTTGTTCACTTACAAAATCGTAGGCAAAGAAGGCAGGTGGACCAGATGATCTTTAATACCAGCAAACAGGAAGTCAGTGTCCTTTCTCCCTCAGAAGAGGTTCTGCATCAGCTAAGGTTTGGGCTATTGTGGAGGCTGAGAGGGCTTTACAGGGAATCCCAGATAAAACCAAGCAAAGACAATAAAAAGTCAGAGAAAGGCAGGAAGAGGACAGAGTGAGGAAGGGCTGGGCTCAGAGAACGAGAGAGTACTGAGAAAAAGGGAGAGAGCCAGAGAGAGAAGAACTCGGATCTTGTAAATTTGGGCTGATACATCACGGAAAGTGAGAGGCTTTTGTGGAAAATGGCTGCTGTAAAGGGGAAAAATGGGGGGAAAAAAAGAAAAAGGTAAAGGGTTTTCTTTGGATCCTGGCAAAGGATTAGCTGGAAGATTGTTTTCTAGCTGATCCTCTGATAACAGCTTTCTAAAGGCTTCTGTAGACGTCCCTTCACCAAGACCTCTGACCTTTTAATCCTTCTGAAAGTGACCTGCCCTCTCTTTCCCCTACCGAGAACAGAGACAAGTAAAAGAAAGTTTGCCAGCAGTCATTCCAAGAACATTCTGTTGATTTTCTCATTGCTTTTAAGGCTGCACCCAACAACCTTTCATTACAAAATAATGGGAAAAAAAAGGCCTATCCAATGAGTCGCAAGAGCCACAGTCAATAAGCTGCATCACTAATGCACATCTTACAGCAGTTTCCTTTAGCCTATTCAGAGTTTGAGTGAGAGAATCAGGATCAATTAGGATCCACTTCATTTTCATGGCCTCACCTTCATTTTAATTAAGAAATTCATAAATTTTTATTCTAATGATAAAAACACTAACACAAGGGATGAAAGATGAGCTTGACAGAGCCAGGCTGCTTGGCTCAGAGGAAAGACAAGGCAAGACTGCTACATTCCACGAGTTACTGAATTTGGAGGAGAGCTGCATTTGTCCTTTTGAAATGATCTGACTCAGCTTCTTCGAATTTTATGAGCACTCTGGTTGTGTTATTTGGGAATCATCTGACCCTTATTTATTTGATCCTGGACATTTTATTGTTTGGGGAAAAAAATAAACTCAGTTACTAAAAATATGAACAGACTTCCCAAAACAGTGATCTGCTCTAGTATTGATGGAGACTGTGATCGTCTTACTAGAAACCATGTATATGTATTGTACATATATGGCATATATTAAGATATATAAAGTAAATTAAGATAATATGGTATATATTAAAATATACGTGTATAAAATAAGACATATATATGAGATTTTATATTCTTTGAGATTATATAAAAATGGTGAAGAACTGCTCTCTCGGAGAAAATGTCAAAATTTTACTTTCTTTAATTCAAATGCTAATGAATTCTTTGTGGTTTTAAGTCTATGGATTTTTTGGAAAAACTTGTTTTAATCCAAATTCATCACTGAATACATCAGACTTTTATGAGAGATAAAAGCTTACCAAAAAGAAGAGGTTACCATTGGTGTGCATGTGATATCTCTAAGTAAAAACTAAAAGAATAAATCAGACAAGAATATTATTCCAAGAAAACAGGGTCAGGGTTACAGTGTCTTTAAATTTCACCCATTCCCTTTCTGTTTAATAAAATAAATTTATAGCTTTAACCTATGACTCCATAGATAACCACGTGTTTTCTTTTGCAATGGTTGTCAAATAAGCCCCTGAAATATTTTCACGTTGCTTCTGTTCGGAGCACGACCCTAGAAGAACCTAGAAATCAAATTATAGGCTAGTTCAAGTAGGAGAAAAAAATCATTTTTAATAGTCTAGCTTGAGCAGCAAATGCATAGGGGAACTACAGAAAGTATGTGTTTTGAATGAACTTCATGACATGACTTTTCCGTCATTTTTTAGATTTGGGTCATTCCTTTAAATCAGTGATTTGTTATTTCTTGCTAAGTATGGATTTGGTTTATTGAGTTGGAGTTTTGATTTATTGAATTGGAGTGTTGATGCATCATGGGTCTTTAAAGTGAAAGTGCCAGGCAAAGAAGGCGGCTCACAGGAGCCCCTGCAACCCATTGTGGGTCAGCGTGTCTGATCACCCACCCCCGGCAGGGACTCAGCACTGCTGTAGAGGCAGGAGGGCCAGGGTTTGATGGCTGAAAGCTCACAGCAGCTTCTGGGCTGTATAATCTCATGGCTCACCATCAAGCTATAAATCTATTTTTTATTAAAATATAATTACACGTACGTGGTGACAAAGCTTGCATATTTACGGCAAGCCATTTTTTTACACTAGGAGATTTGGCAGACAGATTGCTGGCGCTGTAAGGAATTCTATTTCTCCACCTTAGGCCAGTTAGCTACTGTCCAGGTACCATCCTCTCAGAAATCATTTCCAACAATCTCCTGGGGCTCCAAAAAATGCCCGCTTCCCTCCTCTCACCCTATTTTCTACCATCTGCAAAAGGCCCCCATCACTTAATAGAAAGGAACAAATACAGGCAAAGCCACCTACCTGCTAAAATGTATTTGTAACCCCCAAAGCAATACTTGCAGCACTTTCACGGTGATTTACGGACACATGCAGGACGGGGAAGCCTACAAGTTACCAACGGGCATGTTCGCAGCTTCTTGTTTCAGCTCCCATACTAAAAAAGTGTCCTCTTTGCTGTCTCTTTAGTGCCACGTTCTCTGCATTTCTGTGCTCTCTGGAGTGATTTCACTGTTTAAAATGTCCCCCAAGCGTAGCGCCGTAAGGCCGCCTAGTGTCCTAAGCACAGAGGCTGTGTGATGTGCCTTACAGAGAAGCTGCACAAGCTTCATCCAGGTGTGAGTTACAGTGTTGATGGCCGTGAACTCACTGCTAATGAATCAACGTGATACATGACATAAAGTGTCTTTCAACAAAAACACACATAAAAAAGGTGAGGTATTGGTCGATTGATGAAAATGTGACCAGAGGCTCACAGGAAGCTAACTTTTATTTCCCCTGGAAGCACTGTTTCAGTCTTCACCAAGTCAGTGTTCACAGCGGCTCTGTAGAACACAATACTAGCGATAACAGGAATGAATTGTAGCTACCATTGCTGGCTTTTCTGTTTCCCAAAACGCATATTGGAAAGGAGACAGTTCAGAGAAGAGAAATGAATACTTTATAAAGAGAGAAAATGAATCCTAGGATAAACTTTAAAAGGAACTGGGGTTTGTTGAGTTCACAGAAGAAATGCGCTTAAGAGCCTTTTCGACCTTCCTTCCAACAGAGGACCAAAGAAGGGGGAGGCGGTCCGGCGCTCAAGCAGATAAGACTGAGTTCGAACTCAGTGGAACATTTTACCCATCAGGGTGGTGAAACTTTGGAACATGGAGTTCTTCCCCTAGAGAGCGTCCAGAAAAGAAGAGAAAACTGACATTAATTCACAAAACTGCTCAGCTGAATTTGAGAGTTCCAAATCAGGCATTCTGACTGGCTTTTTACAGCTCTGGTACCCTGTGAAAAGCATCCACTTGCCAGGGGCCCTGCTAAGCTGAGAGGCAAGGTCTGAGGTGATGGAATGTTTTTACCCAGGACGGAATTAACTTGTCTGAATAAGCCCATATAGGGTTTAAAGCTAGGCCACTGGCCATATTCTGACCAATATTTTCCAGACTGCATTTTCTGGAAAGTGAGGTTGTACTTCACTAGTGTGTGTGTGTGTGTGTGTGTGTGTGCGCGCGCGCGTGCATGCAATTAGTGATTTGCCTTTCTTATTTTCACAATTTGTTGGAAAGACATACTATTCAGCGTTTTGCTCTTTTCTCTGTGGTGCCAGCCTGTGGGATTTATGACTACACAGATAGAAGTCTGAACCTGTGTGGTCTTGGGTAAATTGGTTCACGTCCCTTCCTTCAGTTTCCTCATCTGTAAAATCAAGATCACCAGGTCTGCCTCGCAGGGTTGGTTAGAAGATTCTCTCTCTAGTTCAAGTGGCTCCTCCTACCTCCGACTGGCCACAAAGTCCATTTTCTTACCAGTAAACTGTAGGGTCCACCAGGGCAGGTACCCTATCAACGTGAGCCTCTCACATAACAGGATCTCAAGATGTGTCTGCTGAATAAAGTTCTGTCGGCGGGGGCGGGGTGGGGGGGGGTCATTCCCAAGTTAAAGTTCTTCAAAAGGTGATCACTGCACACAGAATGAAGTTCGAACTCCTTAGGGGGCGGGAAACGCTGTTTCTGAGCCTGCCCCTGCTTATTGAGCTAGCTCGGCTCTGGGCACCCTCCTCCCCACGCCCAAGGTCACTGGGCCGGTTGGGCAGGCGGCCCCGGACAGAGAGAAGACACAGTGCACAGCGGAGAGACTCAGTCATCTTGGAAGAAAAGTCTCTTTTCTTCTGCTTGGTTGGGGCAACTTTGGGCACCTTATCCACCTTGTGATGACACCGTTTTCTGTTTTGCACGAAAGCCTGTGGACAGAGCAGCAGCTCGAGCTCCAGCCATGTGGGTCCCAGTTCCCACGGGATGCTCTGAGCAGTCTTGCCTCCAAGCCTTTAAAGGCGTTGCTCTTTCTTTCCCGGGCTCCACACCATTTCCCTGTAGGATTCAGCGTAAATACCACGTCTTCCCCAAAGCCTCCCTGACCCCCAGAATAGAGTTAATGGTCCCTCGGCTCTCCATGCTGGCCTGTCTTTTGACATTCAGTCATTTCCTCACTCAGATATTTAGCGATTATTTATTAAGTGCCTGCCAGCGTGAGGCCCAGTATAGAGCTGACTGCAGGATGGACTGAAGTCCTGCCTCTTGGAGTAACAATATATTGGGGAGGTTGGAGGTTAAACAATTCACTGCATGAAAAAGTTTGGTTTTAATTTTAAGAAGACTCTAGGATGCTGTGAAAGTGTGTATGAAACTGGAATAAAAACCACACTTTTCAAACTGTGTGATAACTGCCTGATTTCTTGTCCATCCCCCTAGTAAAGTACAGGATCCGTGAGCTCTAATTTCACTTTTTCTCAGAGCTGTAGCCCCAGAGCTGAGCACAATACACTTCATATGCACTCAGTACATTTTAAATATTATCAATGGCAATATTGTTATCTTGGAAACAGCTTCTAGAAGGCTCCGCATTTGCTCACATGTGACAACACGGGATTTGGAGTGCTTCTTTCCACAATTTTCACGTGTCCCTGAATAGACAGAAATAAGGGGCACCGGTGTGGACAAAATCTTGCGAAGTGAAGCTCGGGGCATTTGCTTTTAGAGTATCTGAGGCCCCTTTCTCTCTCTCGGCACCCCCTCCCCCCAGCCCCCAGCGCCTACAAAGCACCAGGCTGTCACCATTTAGGCTTTGCCTGAAGCTCAATGTGTCACCTTTCCCTGGTAGCTGCATTTTTAGCCTTTCTTTTAATGTCTAGCATGAAAGCTTGTGTGCTCTGTAAAAGGAATTTCAGGTAATTGTGAAAGTTACTGGAAACAGAAACACCAGTTCCCCCATGGAGGTGTGAACCTCAAGCCCTCAAGTACTCAGGTTATCATTTTGTAACAAAACTTACTAGGGTTGCACTTCCTCTTTTGCATGGCTTGAATACCACAAAAAATACAACTTTAAATGAAAAGACTCCCAGAGCCTGAAGGCAATCTCAGTTTAGCACTTTTTAAGGTAAAGAGATATGGATGTTTGGGAGTCATGAGCGGCAGGTGCTGGGGAATAACTAGGTTAGTTCCTCTCCATCATCCTTCACCGCTCCCCTCCTCTCCCTCTCCCCTAGCTCCCAAACGCCCCGGGCTCAGGGGCTCAGGGTTTCTGTGCCGTCTGTCCTGTTCTGTGTCTCTGTCTTTGTGCCTGAATTTCACCTTCACTCCTGCACCTCAGCATGTGCGCGTTAATGCCCTCAGACAGGCTGCTGAGAGCACCCTCTAGATTCCCAGATCCCTGGGGAGCATGGACACTTAGGGACTGGTGGAGTGTGTGTGTGTGTGTGTGTGTGTGTGTGTGTGTGTGTTTGTGTGTCAGGAGGCATGGGCAAGAAGATGGGTGCAATGGGAGGACAAGAGCAGATGCAGCATCCTCAGCTCTAGGTCACTAGAGCATCAGAGCATCTTGGGACTAGGGAATCTCAGCTATTGGTGGCATAAGGTGGGGATGTGCTAATCCGTGGATTAGTGGAAACTCCTAGAGTCCATAGAGAGTTGGGACATCCGTGCCAGTTACAGACATCAAACAAGTGATAAAAAGAGAAGAGAAAATACATTATTGATTTGCATAATGATCTCAACGTCACATATGCCTGCTGTGTGTAGGATGAAATGTACTGTGAATTGTATTGGATTAAAACAGTAAAATCTATTGTTATTAATGTAACTTACAGATCAATAAACAGAACAGAATTAAACACGAGCAAACACGGCAGAAATACGTTTTTTTTCAGCCAACAGCAGCCTTTGAGTAGGAACATTTGGCCACAGTGAAGAAACACAAACCTCTGTTTCGTCTTGTCTCCTGGGGAGATGATGTTTCTGGAGGGCTTTTCTGAGGTCTGTGGTTTCTCCCCGTCTCCCTCCATCCCCTCAGTTCCCTCTCCCTCCTCAATAATATTTATGATCGTGAGAGTCAGTCACCCCGGAACAACCGCAAACAATGGGCAACTTCAGAGAGTATGAGCTTTCCGTTGAAATGCCAGAGAGAGAGCGGGCTCAGGGAACAAGCCCAGCTACAGGAAGGGAGGGCAAAAAGAACAAGAGATGCACTCATTTGCTACTTTT
Source organism: Hippopotamus amphibius kiboko (assembly GCF_030028045.1). Classification (NCBI taxonomy): domain Eukaryota; kingdom Metazoa; phylum Chordata; class Mammalia; order Artiodactyla; family Hippopotamidae; genus Hippopotamus; species Hippopotamus amphibius. The sequence continues at coordinate 8,885,822 of NC_080196.1, read as the reverse complement.
AGTGGTCGATGGAAAAAACCACAGAAAAAGACAGAGCCTACTACAATTAAAGAAGACTGTAGAAAATATATTTTTACACGTATGAGACAGGGATCGTGCATTTATAACGTACAGAAAAAGAGATATCTGATTCATTAATGTAAATATACCACTAACATTAGTCCTTTATGAAACTCCTCAAAACTGATGCTTGACTAGCACCCAGCACAATCCATCCATTTACTGGTGCTGATTGCCTGCTAGGCATTGTGCTAGGAGGTATCCGGAACAGCGATTACTCAAGCCAGATGTGGGTTCGTGCCCTCACGGATCTGATGGTCTATTGGGCCTGGCATGCCAGTATCTAGTCAGGGAACCGCCCAGGAGAGAACATGAGGCTGCACTTCCAGCGTAGATTTCCATGGTACATGCCAGGTCTCAGATCAGAGTTTAACTTGCCCTCTCGGGAGGGGACTGAAAAGGGTCAGGGAAACCAGCCTGAGTAAAACTCCATTTCTGGAGAAACAAAGTCATGATGACCAGCATTATCATTTCATTCCGTAACAGAGTTCACGTTCCCTGGCCCTCAGGGGTCTTTGGTTTCGGTTTCGGTTTTGGTTTCGTTTTATTTGGCTGTCATGGCCATGAGTCTGCCAGGTGAAACCAGCAAGTTGGAAATTCATCGCAAATGTTCGCTTCCTGGCCTCTTATGCATGACTAGAGTTTGAAATATCAAGCATGTGACTTCAGGACTTTATTTTTTCCTATAACTTTGTATGCGGAGTCTGTTTTTTAATCACTTCTTTACCCACTCAATAAATAACTGTGGCTCTAGACACGTGCCACACCCTGTGCTGAGCGTTCAGGGCACAGAGGCCAGCAGGAGATCCCAGGTAACAAGGCAATGTATGAATGGACATAAAATTACAATCGCAGCGAGTATTGCTTCTCGGGTCAGGGTTCTTAATTATAGACAGCAGGATCCATTCTAGAGAATTTAAGCAGAAAGGGATGTGTTCAAAGTCATAGCTAGCTCCACATTTGAAAGCTGCCTAAAGAAACAAACTCTAGGTAAGCATTCCAGTATCAATGCCCCAAACCATATTACAAAATTAGGCCTCAAAGAGACCTGCCGCCTTTGACAAGATGAAAATCACATCTCCTCCTCCAGGCCCCCAGCCAGCAAATAACTCCTTTACCCACCTCTCTCCGCTCATGTGACAGCGTGTAAGAACCACCTCTGCACGGACGTCTGATAGGCAGGATCTCAACCACTTCTAGAACCCAGTTTCCAGGGAGATTGGGAAAGGCAGTTTCAGACCTTCTAGAAGGAGACTGGAACTCACATTGAGAGAGCCCACCCAGTCAGCCACAGTCACCGAGGAACGAGCAGGGAGCTGTCAGAAGGTGTAGCATGTGAGATCTGCTTTAGGTTGGGTGATAAGGCAAGGCTGTTATGAAGAAGCTGCCTTAAAGCATAAAGCTGGGTGTAGAGGAAGGAGTAGGATATAGTCAGTGTGTGCAAAGGTCCTGTGGTAGAACTTTGGCCAGGACAGAAAACAAGAAAGAAAAGGAGGATGTGGGTGGGGAACATAGAACAAAGACCGAGAGTCCTTGGAGAGGTGGACGGGTTGATGAGCAGTGCCTGGTGGACCCAGGTACGAACTCTGTACTGTATTCCACCTGCAATGGAAGCCCCCCAACAGGCCTATAAAAGAGTGTTGTGATTATACATTTCATTACTACATGGCATAATATGCTGTGATTTATTGTTAATACTCTCTGCTGCAAGAAATAAAATACCAGACTAAAAGGAGCTCAGGCAAGTTCATCCTTCTTACCTAACAAGGAGCCTAGAGACAGGCATTTCCAAGATTGGTTCAGTTGCTTTGCGATGTCCAGGATCTGGGTCAACTTCTTCATGATCTTGGGGCTGTTCCCACATGGTCACAAGACAGTGGCTGCAGTTCCACGCATCACATGCTTCCTCCATGGAAACAAAAAACAAGGAGAAACCTCTCTTTGGAAACTAGGAAAAGAAAGACATTTTCCTGAGATATCCAAGTTCCTTTGGCCAGATTTGGGTGCCATTGCTCTGCTGAGCTGTAAAAGACACCGAGAAAATGACCATCTGCATTGTCCAATGCTATAGTGGGAGGAAAGCTCTGCCAAAGAAGGGGGAGGGAGGAGCGGTTTTGATGGGGAGCCGTAGCGAATGCCAGAGCTGGATCTTATTACAACAGTACCTGCCATACACACCCATGTCATCCACAGAGAATGGGCATCACGGGGTTAGAGACGCCCAAGACAAGAGCGACGGCAGCCTAGACTAACCTGGCTAGAGAAAGGCATAGAATGGGATGGTTAAAATAAAAACACTCTTGTATACATCAATCATTTTTGTTTCCTGTGTAGTTGTGCTACTTAGAAACTTTGTTCATAAGTGTATCCATAAACATATTTGTAGGTGATGCAAATCAATGATGTGGTGCTTGCAATACCCTATTTCAGGTAGTAGCCGTAGGCCTGGGCAGGACCAGGCTGACCTGCACCCTGTGTCTACCTGGGGGCTTACAGTTGACTCCCCTTAGTCTACTGCATTGCTGTTTGGCCACCTGCATACATATGTGTGCCCAACCTCCTTTCCCTTCTCTATCTGCTGGGGCACCAGTGTGAGAGGATTCTATCCTTACAGCTGTATTCTTTGCAGTTGGTCTTACTAAAAATGAATCTTTTCTCTTTCTCAGACCAGGAACAGCATTTGAACCTCCTCATCTAGCTCCATTCTTTCATCATCTCAGAACAGTTCCAGATTTCTCCCTCCCCTACGGCGGGGGGCGGGGGGGGGGGGGAGCGAAGTCATATTTTCCAGTTGTTGTTTGCACAAGAGAGAGGCAGGCAGGCGCATCCCCAGATATATGTTATTTTCTGTTTCTTTCTCGTGCTTATTGGAAATATGCTAATGACCCTGCCAGACCCCAAGGTGATGACAAATCTGGAATGCTACACTCTTGCCCACTAAGATGGAATGGTGACTAGTCATCTGCCCCTTTTGTTCTCATCACAGACTTTGCCTAATGTATTCCCAACTCCCTCCACCAAATCCCTGCTCGGGCATCTCTCCATCTGGGAAAGCAGGCTTTACAGCTGCCTCCGCATCTGACTGTGGTTTTGTGACTCCAACTGCAAGAGGGGCTTATTGTTGAGTAGAGTAGTCGCCACTCCAGAGATTTGTTTGTGAAATGTCCAGTGGAAGACAGAGAGAAAAGGGAAGAGGCAGAGGGAGAGAGGAACAGAGAGGAGAATTTCTACAAAACCCTTCACCTCAATGAAAGATAAATTGGAGAATATCATACTATGTTTTTAATATCACTAAGTAAGCCTTAGCTCTCCTGCTCTCTCCCCGGCTCCCTGAATTGCAATTTGGAGTTTTAATGCTCAAAACTCAACCTCACATCCCCCAGGACTCTGTGATTCTGGAGGCTGGTTGAATGGTGAAATAGAGGTGGGAGGAAGGAAAGAGAAACTGGAAGAGAGGTGAATAGAGAACGGAAAATAAAAGGACGTTATCAAAAAATACAGTCAATGTGCCAGGAAATTTAAACTTAAAAGCGTGCAAAACTAAATACTGTGTAGAGAGCTATACAAATAAGAGAATAAAGGCATGAGTAAGAAAGACAAGCACAAAGCTCTGATAATGGTTATCTAGGGTTACGGTTGGGAAGGCTACATGGTGTGGTTCAATCCTATTGGTAATGTTTCACAGCTTCACCTGGGTGGTAAAAATAAGAATGTTGTATTTTCTTCAACTTTATATATATATACATGTATGTATATATAATTTGTTTTTGACATCTAAATCCTGATATGTTGCTGCATTAAAGAAAGGTACTTTCTCAAATAGAAATGAAGGTGGTGAGGGTACAATGGGGATGATGGAGGCACAGAACCCCCCATGGACCGTGCGTGTAAAGGCTACATGTTATTCCATCACATGGATATATCACAACTTATGTAACTAATCTATTATTCCAAGAATGTAAGCTATTTCTTTATTTTTTGGCTATAAATAACAGTGCAATGAAAACTGTATTTTCCTACAATAGTTTCCCTAGGATGAGTTCCTAGAGGTGAATTATGAAATCAAGAATATAAGCATTTTCATGAAACAATTCAAAATGCCCTATGACTACCAGATAGATATAGCATCGTAGTACTCTATGGTAGGTGATTCTGTTCTGTCTGTCTCCTCCTCCCGCAACCCTGACCCAGAGAAGGGCTTTTGTCCCTTCTCCAGCAACAACTTGATTATATCACCTGGGCCTTTTTGTATATCCGAAATGTCCTAGAAAGTTCACCAGCAACAACCTGATTATATCACCTGTGCCTTTTTGTATATCCGAGATGTTTCATGATGTATTTTTAAATAATAATAACACATGATAAAAGAGAACGAAGGCCAATGCACTGGCAGTATCGCCTTTTCTGAGTTCTGCTATTTTGCCACTTACTAGCTGTGTATGATCTCGAGTAAGTTCCTTAAGCTCTCTGTGCCTTGATTTTCTCATCTGAAAAAGGGGGATAGATGTGCCTACTTCTTAGGGTGATTTAGGAGAAAAATATGTATGTATAGATACTTAGACGAGTAGCTGCTTCCTGGCAAGCACTATATAAATGTCAGCTGTCAGTGTATCCTTATTATCTTTTTCTGGGAAATTGCTCAAAATATTGGGAGACATTAGGTGATTCAAAGCACTTATCTAGGTTAATGGAATGTGTAAATCAAGAATGAGAAAAAATTAATTACTACTGTCCTGTGTCTCCTATTTTAATATCAGTATTAATGAAGCATTGACAGATAATCATTATGGATTTTCCTTCTTCCAGGGAATCAATAATTGGTTCCTCAGGGGCAAAAAATACACTATAGTCTTTATTATTATTATTATTATTATTATTATTATTATTATTGGTGGGGGGTGGGGGCAATGGTCTCAGAAGGTATTTGTAAAAACATCATGTAGTAACACACTGTAGTGAATAATAACTGCACCAGCTACCTACCATTTGAAGAGTGCTTGCTGGGTGTCAGGCACTTTATGTATATTATTGCATTTAATTTTCAAAATAATCCCAACTGAGATAGTACTATCATTCTTATTTTACATTTGAAGTAACCAAAGCCCAGAGAGATTCAATAACCTGACCAACAGCTCGTGGGTGCCAGAGCTGAAATCAAATCAAGATCTGCCGTCTTCCACACCATGGTCCTTAAATCTAGATCCCTGAGTGCAAAGTAGTTATGAAATTACTAAACAATGGATCAGATCTTAAGTTGGTGCATGAAACCTCTTCCCTTTTCTCCACACCTTCCACTGGACATTTCACAGACAAATCTCTGAAGTGGCTGCTTCTCAGCAGTTATAGGGCAGTGTAGTATTTGTAGAAGAGTGTGCAAACGATAGGAATTCAGCAGAAATCTTTGGTTTGTTATTAAGGTAGGGAATTTAAATTATCTATAGGAAGAGATCAAGGTTGAGGAAAACATTAATTGTAATAATGAAAATGATATTTCTTGAGCGCTCATATGCCACCTCACTGCAGAAACATTTAAAAATTAAATAAAGGCACGGTCCCTGACAAGGTCTTTTTAATGGAGAGCTTAGTGTGGCTAAATCCAGCTTCAGCAGGTGCGTTACCTCTCAACGTGCACGCTACGGAACTCATTTGCGGGAATTAAGATCTCAGGCTAAAATGAAACCACACAACAGGCAAGTAAAATGAGGCGACTTACTAGGCTAACCCCCAGGTGCTGGCAATCTCTACTCATCAGGGATGATTTGTCTTACTTAAAAAGTCAGCAGAATCAGAACAGATTTTTAAAAATGCTTCTGATGCTTTGCTGTGACATTTTTCCATAGGATCCAATTTCCTCACATTGTACTTGATCAATGTTGGCAACCTCCTAGGTTTATTAACAGGTGGTGTTGACGGGTTAATTACAGGAGGAAATGAGCGCACATCAGAGACCTAGGTGAGCACTCTGACTTGCAATCACCTTTAACTGTAAATGACTGGCTACAGCTTCTCAGTCTCCTGTTGGGCAAAGGGTTTGGACAACAATGAAATTGGATGCAATTCAGGCCTCTTACCTGGGCAGGGAGTCCAGCACTGGGCCTTTGCTAGAAACTTGGCAAGGCCTAATTTGAGTGTATAAAATTTAATAGGCTCTCTCTTTAATAAGAGAGCCTAAACACAGCAGATTAATTTCCTAGGGCTGTTGTAACAAAGTATCACAAGCTGAGTGGTTAAAACCACAGAAATATATTGTCACACATTCTGGAGGCTGGAAGTCCAGAGTGAAGGTGTTGGTGGGACACACAGCCCCTAACACTGCTGAGGAAGAATCTCCTCCAGGCTCTCTCCCAGCTTCTGGTAGTTCCTTGGCTTGTGGCTGCAAAACTCCAATCTTCACACGGGCTTGTCCCTATGTATGTGTCTCTGTGTCCAAATTCCCCCTTTGTACAAGGACACCAGCCATATTGGGTTAGGATCAGCCCTAATGACCTCATTTTAACTGATAACTTCTGTAAAGACCCTATCTCCAAATAAGAACACACTCTGAGGTTCTGGGGGTTAGGGCTTCAACACCAGAATTTGCGAGGGGGTGGGGGAGGGGAAACAATTCAACCCATAACCTGCAGTGTTACTACCCCACTAATGGTGGCTCTAGCAGCTGAGGTTGCTGAGGAAGAGAGGCAGGTACCATGTTGTATGATAAAACATGGGCTTCAGGGTCATGCAGACCTGTGTATAAATCTTGACCTGGTCATCTACAAGTTTTGGCCTTAGGAAAGTCACTTGCATTAATTGCTGAAAAATAGGTCAAAATTACCCTGCAAAAAATTTTAAAGAGATCCTTTAAAAATACATTTATTTTATACATTTAACAAATACATAGTTTATATATATAAATTTATGGAATCCTTATAACAACCCTAGGGGTGGGTAAAGTTATACAGAAGGCACTAAAGTAACTTACCCTCAGTTACACAACTAGCAAGAAGCAGAGGCAACATTCAACACAGGCAGCCTGGCCTCGGACCTTAAGACTTAAGGTCTGTGATGCAGTAGATCATATCCTACTTGCCTTTGCTCAATTACTCGCTTTCCATCTGATTCAGAGGAAAAGTCAAGGTCCTTACCATGACCTACAGGACTGTGGGAGATCTCACCTCTGCCTGCTTTGTGAACTCATTTCCCATCATCCCCCTCAACCCTGCTGCTCTGGCTAAACTGCTGATCTTGAACACCAGGCACTCTCTGACTCAGAGCCTTTGCCTGTGCTGTTCCCTCTGGCTGCAGTGCTTTTCCCCTTGGCTTCCACAGGACGTGCTCCAGTCTTTGCTCCAAAAGCATCCATCTCTCCAGCAGCCACTCATTTATGCATCTTTTTCTTCGTGTCCTTCATTGCCACCTGGTATGATATATTTACTGATTGCTTGTTTGTATACTGCTTCTCTCTCCCACCCCCAGAGCCTCATGAGGACAGTCTTTGTTGTTTATCTACTGCTGTAATCCCAGAGCTTATCAGACAACAGAGGTGCAATAATATTTGTGAATGGAGAATTGAAGCAATGAATCAGGTGGCTGCGATGGGGTCTGACCACGCGGAATAAATAATTAGTGCCATTTTTTGGATGCAGAAACCAAAATGTAATGAAAGTGGCACAGAAGTGGGCTGAAAATAAATTGCTCTGGCTGGGGAGTTTTTTTTTCTTAAGGTTTAGGAAGATGGCTGTTGCTGAAATTCACCCTGCATGAGGCTTTGCAAGTTGTCCTTGAGCACAGTACCTGGGATAGAAGGAAAAGAGTGGGGGAGGAGGGGAGGAGAGAACAGGGAGGGAGGGTGGGAAGAGCAAAGGAGAAAGAGGGGGAAGGGAGGAAGTTTGAACACCCACCATGCACTGAGCGGTGCACCAAGAAGGTGGCGACAAAGATGAGAAACCAGGGGCACCCGTGAGAAGCCCGATCTCTGGTAGCCTGCCACGGGTCCTTGTCCCAATGGCACAAAATGACAAGGCCACCTTACTTTCTGTCTGTCTGGCTGTCTGCTTGGATGAGCACTCTGAGTGCCTCTGTCCCTCATTCTCATTTACGAGGAGAAAGGGTTTTATCTGAACCCCTGAACTTCACTTGCCCAATGCAAGATGAGCAGTGAGGCGTCTAGAAGTGTGGTCACCTTCAGAGGCATTTTCTGTCCTCAGGACACAGTCGCTCAGTCCTGTGTCAATTCATTTGCTCATTGGCTTGCAAATGTCTAGATAAATTATTTTCTGAAGGGCTTTTTTGTCTCCTCCTGCTGTTCTCAGCAAAGGAAACAATAGCTCGCTAGTGACTCTGTGTGCCAGTGTCACCCTTATAATAATAAACGGCCACACTGAAAGTCACACTCACTCCACAGACACATGTTGGCTTGCAATTCCAAATGTTTCAAAGGAAAATGGGCCCAGCGCAGGTCATAGTGTCTATGATGAATGAAAACTCTGCCGGCTGCTACTCTTCCCAGGTCTGAAACAAGGACCATGTTTAATGGGTGACAGAGCTGCAGCCATCCTTCCTCAAGCTGACCCCAGCATCCATCCTCCTGTGGAATGTCCTTATCAACATTCGAAGTCACCACATTCCAAGCCGATCTTTCCAACACAGCGAGTGTGAAGAGATGCTACTATATACGGTCATTTCCAGCTGCCAAAGTGGTGCTTTCAGTGACAAAGCTTCATGTGTCAGAGCATCCTCCCCCGAACCAAGGGCAAGAAGGAGAGAGACTTCTTCTTCGATGAGATCTTTTGGGAGTTGGACTGCAACACGCAAAAATGTGCTGCTATTAATGATATCTGACATCAATGTATATTTGATATCCAAAAATGCATGCCCTGTTTTGGAATCTAGAAAGCTGAGTCTTTGGGGTTCACAGTTCACAAGTGCACATTATGTATTTACATTCATTATAGAGATTCGAAGGGGTTCCCCTGTGACTACTTCATTTTCAAAAAACTAAAGGAGGAGGGCGCTCTGATTTCCAGGTAATTTCCTAGTAACTGTAACTTTTCTGACGTCTAATTCAAGGTTCACACTGTAGAGGATGGATCAAGGGAGACAGGGAGACCCAGCATGCATTGTGTTTGGTGCACAGGGTAGGGTGGAATGCACTTACCTTCCTTGGGATACGTTTTCGAATGTAATATTACCGTGAATTTGCATATTATGAATATGCATCAGCTCTTTTATATTCAACCAGTGTTAATCTACAACATACTCTGCTGACCTAAAAGGTATGGAAAGAAAGAGAGAAAAATGCAGGAAGGAATAAGTGATCCAGAAATGTCCTAAATCAATTACGGGGGGATTAAGAAGAGACCATACTTAAAACAGTCAATCATTTTGCATTACTGGAAACACAGCAAGAAAATGAGAAATGTGCTCCAATTATGAAATATAATAAGCCTCTCTAAGTCATAAAGTATGAAAGAAAAGACTCTCCATGATAGAAAATGATAGAAAATAAAATTTGTCTACTGTGGTATTTAAAGTTGTTTAACAGAAAGAGACTCACAAACACAGAAAACAAACTTATGGTTACCAAAGGTGAAAGGGGGGTTGGAGGAAGAACAAATTAGAAGGCTGGGATTAGCCTTTACACACTTCTGTGTATGAAATAGATAACCAACAAGGACCTACTGTATAGCACAGGGAACTATTCTACTATTCTCAATATTCTGTAATAACTTATAAGGGAAAAGAATCTGAAAAACTATATATATATATATATATCTATATATATGTAAATGTATAACTGAATTGCTGTGCTGTATACCTGAAACTTACGCTATATTGTAAGTCAACTATACCTCAATAAAAAAAATTTTTTTTAAAGAACGTGAGCCTTAAACTTATAATAAATAAATAAATAGGAATAAAGTTGTTTAAATTTTTTTTACCCTAGGCAATACTAGAAAATATGGATTTAGATCAGTTTTTCCAAATTATAGAAAAAGAACTTCCTAAGTGCAGAGGGGACCATTTTTGGTGGAACGTGTTTGGATTTCTTCCTACTTCCTTTTATCCTCCAAGTCAGCAAAAGCCTATTTTAGTGTCATTTTCATGAGCCCCCCATACATAGTCAGAAAACCAAACTGTAAAAAGTTTACCAAAAACATCTTAGAAAGAAGCAATTAGTAAGACCTTTTAATTTTAAAAGGAGCTTCTCATATTGGAGATATAAGAGTTATTTTTTACCTCCGCAAACTAAGCTTTCTTCAAGTTACCATAATGTGAGTGGGCCTCATCCAATCAGTTGAAGGCCTGATGAAAAAGACTGACCACCTCTCAACAAGAGGATAAATCTGCCAGCAGATTCCTTTATACTTGAACTTCAACTTCTTTCTGAGTCTCCAGCCTGCTCGTAGATTTTTGGACTTGCCAGCCTCCACAATTATGTGCTCCAATTCATTAAAATCAATTTCTCTCTCTTCATATAAATACACACACACACACACGCACACACATCCTACTGGTTCTGTTTCCCTGAAGAACCTTGACTATCTCAGCTTCCAACAATTTATCTTCAACTCAGCCTCAAAATGATCCTTCAAAAACTGTCATACCTTGTCCCTCTTATTTGCACTTTCTATCTCCCTGCCCAGAACATTTGAAGTCTGCATGGCTCTCTCCTTCATCTCCTTCAAGTTTTGTCACCTTCCCAGGAAATTCTCCCTTGATCACACGTTAAATCACACTCATATACTCTCCCCCGCACTCCCTGCCCTCCTAATGCACCTTATTTTCCCATGTAGCACTTGTCACCTTCTAACATACTCCATCATTGACTAAAGTTTTCTGGCTCTCTCTCATCTCCATTAGAATGTAAGCTGCATGAGGGCAGGGATCTTTTATTCCCAGCTTTGAGGAGGACTTCAGTAAATATTTGTAATGAGCAAATGAATGAATACCTTCTGCTCCTGCAGGAAAATCACTCTGCACTTACCTGCTCTCTTTTGCCTCTTCAAACTTTCTCCTTTGACTCTTTCCTCTCAGCATTAAAAAAAAAAAAGTCTACAAAAAAAAAAATCTTCAAGAGGCTCCATTTTAATAAAACAAAACAGTAGAGACCAACCACAAATCTTTTCCTTGGGCTCCATCCTCAGAGGTCCTCTGACCTGATCACTCTCTACCACCTCCCTGGGTGATATCATCAAAACCCAGGGTTCCAGCCACAATGTACACACTGGCCATGTCCATCTATATCATGCTGTCTAGTCCAGCTCCTCTTCTGGAGCTGCGGATCCTTAAAGACAACTGCCTGAAACGCTTCCCAGCCTCACCCCCCATGTTTCACAAACATCTCAAACTCAGTGTTTCCAGCACTGAAGCCATGCCCATTCCCCCAAACCTACCCTTCTCATGTAGTCTCTGTATATGACAGCCTTGTCCACCCAAGTGGCCCAAGCCAGAAATCCAGATTCCCTTATGCCTCCTCCCACTTCCTCATCCCCGTAGACAAATTTTCATGAAGTTCTTTGTTTTACCTCCTACATCACTCTCACATCCATCTTTTCTTCAGGAACCCCATTCAGACCCCTACTTTTTTATTTACATTACTTCCTAACCCCTTAATAAAAACTTCCTTCCTCTTGCCTTTTCCCCACTGTCTTAACCTTCCATGGCTGCCAGGAGCGGTCCCTCTAATATGTAAATCAGATCCTGTCGTACCCCAACCTAAAACCCTCCTTTGGCTCCCCACAGCATTAAGAAGTAGAGTCTAAAGTCTTCTAGGATCCAGACTTCCACATGCCGCGGAGCAACTACCCTTGAGCGCCATGACTACTGAGCCTGCGCTCTAGAGCCTGTGAGCCACAACTATTGAGCCCACATGCCACAACTACTGAAGCCCATGCGCCTAGAGCCCGTGCTCCGCAACAAGAGAAGCCACCGCAATGAGAAGCCCACGTACCACAATGAAGAGTAGGCCCCACTCGCCGTAACTAGAGAAAGCCCGTGAGCAGCAACAAAGACCCAACACAGCCAATTAATTAGTTAATTAATTAAAATAAATAAAAAAATAAAGTCATCTAGGATCCAAAGCCAATCTACCCTTCTCACCTGCCTTCCCACCACTTCCCCCCTGTTCTGTACCCTCCTTGCATCAAACAGAATGCAGTTCCCAAAGCTTCACCTCCTCAGGCCTTCTTGCCTTCATTCATGCTGACACCTCTGCCTGGAACACCCATCTCCCTTTTATTTACACAGCCAACTGGTACTTACTGCTAAACACTCACCTTGTGTAACTCCCTCACCTGGGTGATTTAGATCTCTTTCTTCAAGCACGCTCAGCATCACCTATACGCTTCTGCTAGCATCGAGCATCTATGACCCTGAATTGACGTTGATTTACTCACTACCTCCATCTTCCTAAACTTAGCATTTTTTGACGACAAAGGGATATATCTTTCTATATTTGTATTCCTCTTTCTTAGCTCCACTCCTGGCATAGAAGAAGTGTTCAATAAATCTTATTTAAATGAAACAACTGCTTTTCTTGTCAGTTCCCAGAACAGCATACAACTAAATAAATCTTAATTAAATGAAACAAGTGGTTTGTGACACTCAGAGCAGCTTGAGATTAAGTGAAAGACTGAGGCTACTTTCACCAGGAGACTGGGAGGAGGATTCGACTGCTGGTCCCCTATCTCTGCCAGGGCAACGAGTCAGAAATGAAAAGAGCAATTCAGAGCTGTGATGGGTGTGGCAAGTGCTGATGGGAAAGGGGGAAAGGGAGGCATGACTTGGAGCAAGGACTTGTGTCGATGTGGCAGCAGCTAACCCCAAAGTCAGTCTGATGTCAGTTCCCTTTAGCAGGAAAAATAACAGAGTAGTGAAGATATTCCAAAGCAGTGTGACACAGAGAACAGGACCAGTGGCTACAGAGAATGTTTACCGTGGAGAACACCTGGCCCACGCCTGAGAATCCTTTTTGCGGTAATGATCAAAGTGAGGAAACTATAATTGTGCTGATTCTGTCTTGAGGGCTGAAGAGTGAAAAATTCTATTTAAGGTGGGCATAAAGGTACATGGCTTAAATGCCTACATAGAACACATTGAGGTCACTTCTTGTTCTCCTAGAGGAAGAAGAAGTAGAAAAGAGGACACGTGTCGGTAGGAGTGTATGGGCTAATTGTCCAAGTGTAGGAATTAATATAAAATCGTGTGATCAGATAAAAATGGGAATGTTATTACTTTCTCCGAGTCACTGACTTTTTTAACACAAAAGGATCAGGAATGGAGCTCTCTTCCACATGACTTCCTGTGCGTTTCACATCAACTCATTAATTCACACTACTCAGATCAGTGGTTCCACATACTACTAATTGGTCTGAATGTCATAATCCAGACTTACTTGCAAGACTGTTATAAGGAACCTTATCAAATGCCCAGCTGAAATCTGACTATATGTTGTTTACGGCAGTGGATTATACCATTCTGCAATGGCGAATGGATGGCTATTTGGATAGTTCTATGAACATCTGGGTCACCCAGAGTAGCTAGGAAATTCTGCTAGGAACTTCTTTATATATTCAGATTTGGGGTAAGTGTTTCACTGCTTAAAAAAAAATAAGTGTGCAAACCAGTTACCTAAGGCATCAACAAATTTAGCCATTTGATTAAAAATTGAGTGTTTAGCATAATCATTCTCAGTGTATACATGTTGGTTTAAAATAATCATGATTCCCCTTTTGGAAAAGGGAAATAACAAGACTTCAGGGTCGGATAGATGTGCTTTGTGTGCCGGCTTTTCTGCTTGGCAGCTATACGAACCCTAGGCACATTACTTAACTTCTGTGGGCCTCAGTTTCCTTATCTGTAAAATGTGTATGACACCAATCAATTGTGTTATTGTGAAGATTGAACTAAAATGTAAAATTCTAGAGGAATCCTGGCACATTGTAAATTTAAATTTTTAAATTAGTCCATTATACAATTTTTTCAACTATTGACATTTGCTTGCTTGATTCTTGGGTATCTATACAACTCAGAATCCTCATTTTCCCATTTTGAGGACCCAGATATTTTCCCATTTAAATCATCTGGCCATCCTGTGTTCTCTGCTCACTTATTCTGCATGTATTTATTGAGCACTTACTACATGCCAGACAGTGTTCTAGGCACTGAAGGTATAAAATTGAATGAAAGAGATCGGGTCCCTGATCTCATGGAACTGCTAACCTAGTAATGAGATGAGTTCAGTTTTGGAACAAGTCAAGTGCCAAAGACTACCAAAGATTTCATTAACCAGAAATAAAATTTATCTGCAGTTAGAGATGAACACTTATTTATAACACCTGGATATTCTTGACTAGCTCCTCTTCTGTCTTGAGTTTATTTTTCTTTCGAGACTTTTGTCTCTCTTTTCCAGTTTGAAGATTATTATTCTTTACAGAGAGAACAGAAGCAAAATAGGAGTTGAATAATTCTATCTTCTCTCTCTCACGTGGAAAGATTTCCCCAGTTTTTGCAGATAATATCTGTCTTTCTTCGCTCTTCTTAGCCCTTTGGCTTCTTATAGCTCGTTCTATATAACTGTCTTGACAATAGCTATTATGTTCCTTTCCGTATGTCTTTTGTAGCAGGTCCTTTAAAACCTGAATGTATGAATAAATATCTGAGCTCCTCAGAGCCCTCCTGGCTGCACTGCCACTGTCTTTACTTCATTTAATTACGTTGCGCAGCCTCTCTCTCCTTCTCTCTCTCTCACCATATATCCTCTTAGATCTCTAGCCAAAGCACTGAAATTTTATAATGGTCTTCCTAAAATCTAAGATCATAATGATTCTTTAGACCTGTGCTGGCCAATGTTAGCCATATATGCAATTATAAATTTTCTCAAGGTCACATTTAAAAAAGCAAAATGAAACAGGTAAAATTAAGGTTAATAATATGTTTTATTTAACCTACTGTATCTCAAATATTAGCATTTCAACACGTATTCCATAAAACAATTTTTTTTGTGTGGTGCTAAGTCCCCAAAATCAGGCATGTATTTTATACTTACAGCACATCTTGGTTCAGACTAGCCGCATTTCAAATGTTCAATAACCGCGCGCTCTGCTGGCTGCCGTATCACCCAGCACAGCTATGGACCCATCGTGAAGAATGTTATGCTATTCTTGCTATTCTACTCTTTAGGCTATTCATTATTTCCTTTCAATGTTAAATTAATTCCCTTAAACTAATGCATTTCGTTTGTAAAAACTTTAGCAAAGGATAAAAGTCCCTTAAGATCTAAACCTGAGCCAGTGTGAAGCAGTTTTTTACTATGAGCTCAAGTCTTGTGACTGTTGCTTCCTCTTTTTCCCATAACCTGACTATTAACGTACCTGACAATATCCTCTGAGGTCACCATCACCTTGGTAGGGGGTCACTAATCATTTCTGCCTCTGTTCTCCTCACCTCTGCTCAACTTCAGTGTCATAGCCTGCCTTAAAAAAACATTAGATTAATCTAGCCTTAAAAGATATCAGGAAAACAAACTGGAAAATGTTTGATCTCAATAACAAGCAAATAAATGCAAAATAAAAGAACAATTGGGAGCTATTTGCCTATTAAATTAGAAATGTGTCTTTAAATGGCAATACCCAGTAAGAATAAAAGCTAGTGAAATGTTTCTTACACACTTTTGGTGATATTGTCACATCCTTTGAAGGAAAGCCCTTTGACAATGTGAGTCAATGACTTTGAAAATATTCATTTTGTTTGATCCTGTAATCATACTTCATAGAATCTGTCCTATAGAAATTATCAGAGATATGGACCAAAATATTCACATGGAATGTTTACTTCAGAATGATTTATAAAAACAAAAAGTGAAAACAACCGCAGTGTCCAAAACGGGAAATGGAATAAGTAAATTACACTGCATTCATTAGGCAGCGTATTAAATGTGTATTAAAATTATGATTATGAAAAGCTTTCAGCAATGAAAATGAAAAAATGGAATGTAAGTGAAAAGCGTAGAATGAAATGTTACACATCTTTTAAGTATATATTTTAAATATGTATGTTTAATATATAATAACATATAGCATTATATAATATTACGGATATTAATGTATTTATGCAAATCAAAGAAAAAAAACTAGAAAGTAATATCCCAAATGAAAACAATGGTTCTATTTGGGTAATAGAATATAGATGATATTTTTTATTGCACCATGCTCCATATTTTAGGAAAAAAAGGTGAAATTATTTAAATACATAAATTTGTACATTTCTAAAGTCACTTGTATGACGTTAAGGTGTAAGGAGCATATCTAGTCATTTCCCAGCTGCCCAAAAAAGGGCCGCGGTCCTGATCCTTTCTAACGCTTCTTGCCCTCAGTTTTCTTATCTATAAAATGAATAGAACTACATGACATTGTTAATTTTCCAGGTCTAAAACTGTATGCTTTTACGAAAGCAAGGGCCAAAATGATCTCTATTGTGTTTTTTTTTGTTTTTTAATAAATTACTTATATTTATTTATTTATTTATTTATTGGCTGTGTTGGGTCTTCGTTGCTGCACACGGGCTTTCTCTAGTTGCGGTGAGTGGGGGCTACTCTTTGTTGTGGAGCATGGGCTCTACGCGCATGGGCTTCAGTAGTTGAGGCACATGGACTCAATAGTTGTGGCTCACAGGCTCTAGGTCATAGGCTCAATAGTTGTGGCACACGGGCTTAGTTGTTCCATGGCATGTGGGATCTTCCTGGAGCAGGGATTGAACCTGTGTCCCCTGCATTGGCAGGCAGATTCTCAACCACTGCGCCACCTAAGAAGTCCTATTATGTTTTTATAATGAGGATCTAATGAGATAATATTTATGAAAGCAATTTAAAATATGAAAAGCATCATACCATTTACATTGGTACTGCTACTAAAATTCAGCCCTGTAACTGCACTGTGTATTGGACTTTGGCAAAAAAAATTAAACAATCAAACGATGATGAGTGTCAGCTTATGTACATATTTGATTATTTCCTTTATGGGTTGGGCCACAATGGAAGATATTTCAACAAATTGATGTCGATGAAATAACAGCCCCCTACACCAGGGTGGTTCCTCCACATCCCATATGCATCAGCTCGCATCTTACTTAGTTTACTATTATAAGAAAAACTAGTTGAGAATTACACTTGAGAATTATGCTTCTTGAGAATTTTTTAAAATTGTTACTGGAGGTATTAGTCTATTTAGTAGTTGCTAAAATTACATTTTCTGTGCTATTTTTTTTTTCCTGATTGGGTTGTCAAAGCACTGAGATTGTTAAAAATGAGCAGCCAGCTGTGCATGCAAGTTTAATGGATACAGCGGTAGAAAATATTGGACATCATGAGAGTTCTAAATACTAAAAATAGAGGCCACATTCTTACACTTAAATACTAATCAGTAAGACAATTATTCTAACTTGTTATAAAACTCTTGGTTTTCCATGACTGAATTACTTGATTCAAGAGATGTTTGCATTCCAACCAACTTGCAGTGTGTCAGGCACTAGCATAGATGTTGCCCAGAGAATAAAATTATAAGGAGTTTACAGTCTTGAGGAGGGGTGTAGAAATACAATAAACAAGCCAACATGCAGATGAAGAAGTCAAAAATTACTACCTGTGATACACGTGAATAGAAGGAATTAGGTCACACACACACACACACACACACACACACACACACGCGCGCACACACACACGCGCACGCGCGCGCGCGCGCAAGACTACTCAGAAAGAACCCTACTTGAGAGTGGGTGGTTAAGGTGGGGCCTCTCTGAGTAAGTGACCACCAGAGCTGAATGAGGCAGGGAGGAGCCAGCCACGTAGAGTTGGGGGCAAGGAGTTGAGGCAGAAAGAAAGCAAGTGCAGACACTCTAAAGGGGGATGACTGACTCTGTTCAAGCAACCGCAAGAAGATACATATAGTCAACCCTCCACATCCGTGGGTTTCACATCCTCAAGTTCAACCAAACACAGATTAAAACTATTCAGCAAAAAAATTCCAGAAAGTTCCAGAAAGCAAACCTTGAATTTGTCACATGCTGGCAACTATTTACATAGCACTTACATTGTATTTACCACTATTTACATAACATTTACATTGTATTGGGTATTCTAAGTCAACCAAAGTATTTGCGAAGATGTGCGTGGGTTACATACAAATACTAGGCTGTTTTATGTAAGGGACTTGAGCACCTGTAGATTTTGGAACGCAAGGGGGTCCTGGAACCAATGCGCAGTGGATACCAAGGGACGATTGCATAGCTGGAAACCAGAGAGTGTGCGGAGGACAAAGGAACAAGATGTGATTGAAGAAATGGGGGCAAAGCCAGGTCAAGGAGGGTCTGAAACTCTGGAAAGAAGTTTGCCTTTTATTCTGGGTGCAATACCCCTCTACCCTGCTTATTCAACTTTGAAATTTTTTATTTTCTATTTTTTTTAAGTAAGTAATGCATACAAATAGTAAATACTGTAATTCCTGGGGAGCAAAATGCCATAGAGTGAAGAGCCAACCTCTCCCATTTCCCCCTGTTCCCAATCCTGAGTCCTCGCGCCAGAAGGTACAAATGCTGTCAGCTTTTTGTCTTGTGTCAGGGGCAGTGGGGGAGATGTGGGTGTACACACCTATTTATACTTTTCCTCAAATGGTGGCATAATATACACATTGTTCTGCACTTGGCTTTCTTTTTTTATTTAATATATCTTAGTGAGTGTCCCATATCAATACATACAGATTTACCTCATTTTTTCCCTCAGTGGCTGACTTGCATTCTATTGAAAGAATATCTCATCATTCAATCAGTCTGTTTTTCATTTGGACGTTTTGATTGTTTCCAATTTTTGCCATTACATATCAGGACACAACAAATGTTCGATTTTTTTTCATGTGTGAATAAGTAAGAATAAATTCCTAGAAATAGGATAAATTCCAAGATATATTATCTTTAATGTTGATATATTAAAGCGATAAATTGCCCTTTGAATTGGTTGGAACAATTATTTTATTCTAATTAACTATGTATGAAACTAATGCTTTCTCCCTACAGTCCTTCAATCAGCACTCTTTTTTCTTTAATTTTATTTTATTGCAGTAAGAACATTTAACATGAGATGTACTCAAATTTTTAACCGTACAATACATTGTCGACTGTAGGTAAAATGTTGTACAGAAGATCTATAGGATGTATTCATCTTCCTCACCTGAAACTTTATGCCCATTGATTAATGACTCATTTCTCCACTTTTTTCAGGACCTTAAAACCATCATTCTAGTCTTTGATTCTATGAGTTGATTTTAGATACCTCATATAAATAGAACCATGGAGTATTTGCCTTTCTTTGACTGGCTTATTTCACTTAGCGTAATGTCTTCAAATTTGATCCATGTTGTCCCATATTGAAGAATCACCTTTTTTTTTCAAGGCCGAATAGTATGTCATTGTATTTATAAACCACATTTTCTTGATCCTTTCATCTGTGGATGGACATGTGGGTTGTTTCCACACTTTGGCTGTTGTGAACAGTGCTGCGATGAACACGACGGTGCTAATATCTCTTTAAGATCCTTATTTCATTGTGCGTTATCAAACACTTTTGCTCTTATTGCTAATCATTTGTGGGGTGTAGTATACAGTCGTTTATGTATTTTTATTATTTTTTTAATTAAAGAATAGTTGATTTACAATATTACATGTTTCAGGTGTACAATATATTGATCTAGCATTTTTATAGATTATTCTCCATTTAAAGTTATAAAATATTGTTTCAATTCCCTATGTTGTAAAATACATCTTTGTATCTTATTTATTTTATACACAGTAGTTTGTACCTCTTAATCCCTACCCTGTACCTTGCCCCTCCCCACTCCCTTCTCCCCACTGGTAACCACTAGTTAATTCTTTATATCTGTGAGTATATAGTTGTTTTAGTTCACATTTCACTTATGAGTGAGGTAGAACAGTTTTCATAGGTGAAAAGTTTATACGTATTTCTCTTCTGATTAATCATTTTTTCATTTTTCTGCCAATATTTCCATCAAGTTATCAGCTTTTTCTAATTAAAGTGTAGGTATTTTCTCCATTTATTGTTTATAACTTACTTTGCATGTTGTATTTGTTTATCCAAGCAAAATTCTCTTTTAATTTTTATATCATCAAATTCACTAGTCTTTTCTTTCATAGTTGCTGTATTTTGTATTATGTTTAGAAAGGGCTGTTTTACTCTCATATTATTAAACATAGTTATACGTGTTATACTGCTTGATAAGTCTAATACTTCACTTCATTTTTAAGAAATCTTTCTCTGGACTTAAATTTCCTGTTGCCCTGCATTAAATTTACTGTTACTTCTTTCTGTATTTTCTAATCTGCTGATCAACCTACCCAGTGAATCTTCCATTTTTTATTTTTTTTCTTTAGCTCCAGATTTGTCATGTATTTAATGTTTATAGTTTTGATTGCTCTGCTGAAATTCATCATGCCTTCACTCAAGATGTCTGTGTTTTCCTTTTAATCCTCAAATAGATTTATAATACTCTTTGAAAGTTTTATTGCATAATTCCACCATCTGAGTCATCTCAGTTCTGTTTCTATTGACTTTTTTTCCTCCTGGTTATGGGTCATATTTTCTTGCTTCTTTACGTGTCTAGTAACTGTTTATTGCATGTTGGACAGTGCAACTGCTATGTTGCTTACAGTCTGCGTTTTGCCTCCCTTTAAATAATGGTGAGTTTTACTCCAGAGGCAACTGGTGGATCAGCTTGACTCTGGCTTTACTAGGATGGCTCTAGAATGGCACTTACTCTATGGTTAGTACAGCCCGACTTTTTTTAACAATTCAATGATTTTATAGAATTGTGTCACCATCACACAATCCAGTTAAGAACATCTCCATCATCCCCCAAAACTCCTTTGTGCCATTCGCAGTTAATTCCAGCTTCTATCTTCAGTCTTGGGCAAACACTGACCTGCTTTCTGATGATAAATATGCCTTTTCTAGACATTGCATATTAATTAAATAGCTTTTTGTTTCTGGTTTCTTTCATTTAGCACATTTTCAACAATATATTTTGTAACATGCATCAGCAGTTCATTCCTTTTAGTTACTGAATATACAGTTTCATCGTATGGATATATTCACTTTTGTGCATCCAGTCACCAACTGAAGAACATTTACACTGTTTGGCAACATTTATAATTGGCTATTATAAACAATGCTCCTGTGAACATTTCTGTACCTGTCTTTGTGTAGACCTATGTTTTTATTTCTCTTGGGCAGATTTCTAGAAGTGGATTTGCTAGGTTGAATGGTAAATTTACGTTTAACACTTTAAGAAACTGCCAAAATGTTAAGCAAAGTAGCTGTGCCATTTTCATTCCCACAAGAACACGTGAAGTTTCCTGTTTTTCCGCATCCTTGCCAACACTAGGTATTGTCTGACGTTTCATTGCAGCCATTTCAGTGGGTGTGAACTGGAATGTCATCGTTGTTTCAACACACATTTCCCTAATGACCAGTGATGCTGAGCAGACTTTACTCAATGTGTGCTTATTAGCCATTCGGGTATATTGTAAAAATGAAACATATATCAAATCTTTTGTTCACTTTTTCATGCAGCCCTTAGCCCTACTTTTAAGGTGTGGCTTTTCTGTGATTTCAACAGAATGCTTGAGGGATTGAGTGAAATGACTCCACTCTGACTGGTCAGAACTGCAGTGCCTCCTTGCACAGTGGAACCTCCAGGATCCCACGCATCCCAGCTTTCAGCCTCTCAGGGGCTCTTCTCTGATGGTAATCATGAAGTGTCGCTCTGAGCATGCCCAGCTTAATACCAGCCATTTCTCTGTGCAGCTGTCATCTCTGGACACCTCCTCCATGAATTACAGATGACTCAGCAGCCCTGAACTCTGGTATCTGTTTCCTCCATCCAGAAGACCATTGCTCTCAGCCTGGGTTAGTTTCCTTGTACTACAGTTTGGAAAGTGCCCCGAGGAAGAAAGATAAGGTGAATGTAAGGTGTATCTACAGTCCTGTGTTTTTCTTCTCCTAAGAACAGCAGACCTGTGTGGTATATTGTCCAATGTCTGAAACAATTATTTCATATATTCTCTCCAGGTTGATGGTTTATTACTCAGGGAGTTAAATCCAATACCTGTTACCTAGTCACATCCATAACCA
This sequence comes from Hippopotamus amphibius kiboko, assembly GCF_030028045.1. Classification (NCBI taxonomy): domain Eukaryota; kingdom Metazoa; phylum Chordata; class Mammalia; order Artiodactyla; family Hippopotamidae; genus Hippopotamus; species Hippopotamus amphibius. The sequence goes on along the minus strand of NC_080196.1, from coordinate 8,863,585 downwards.
GAAGTGCCTTCTTTTTAAATACTAAAAGGTTTATGTTTATCCCAGAAATTTTACTTTAAAAGTAAGTATTCATAGAGAATATATATTGATATATATGTATCTCTATCTCCACATACATTAAAGTTTAGCCTGAAATATTTTGAAGACCTCCACTGCTTTTTGTTTTTAAATAAATAATACTTCCATCTAGGAAGATTTTTTTTTTTAATTTTATTTATTTATTTATTATTTTTGGGGGGGTACACCAAGTTCAATCATCTGTTTTTATACACATATCCCCGTATTCCCTCCCTTCCTTGACTCCCCTCCCCTCGAGTCCCCCCCACCCTCCCCGCCCCAGTCCTCTAAGGCATCTTCCATCCTCGAGTTGGACTCCCTTTGTTATACAACAACTTCCCACTGGCTATCTGTTTTACAGTTGGTAGTATATATATGTCTGTGCTACTCTCTCACTTCGTCTCAGCTTCCCCTTCACCCCCTGCCCCCTCCCAAACCTCGAGTTCTCCAGTCCATTCTCTGTATCTGCGTCCTTGTTCTTGTCACTGAGTTCATCAGTACCATTTTTAGATTCCGTATATGTGATCTAGGAAGATTTTTAATTTTTTTTTTGCCAGGCCACATGGCATATGGGATCTAACCTGCGCCCCCTGCAGTGGAATCGCAGAATATTAACAAATGAACCACCAGGGAAGTCCCTAGATTTTTAATTTTTAATTAGTTTAGTGCAGTAAACTAATAATACATTATCACTTTTCACTGAATTGTTTACTGCATGGAATGAAATAAAAGAAATAATCACTTATAAAAGTTTTGGTTTCATTGGTGGAATTTAATGAGTATGAAGAGTTTTTTTTTCCTATTCTAACTGCTTCATGAAACAAAAAATGCATGCTAAAATAGTCCATCTGTGGCAACAGTTTGATGCACAAAAGGGCCACAGTTCACGTGGAAGAGGCTGTGCAAAGAGAAAATGGAAACATCAATAGCCTCATTATTCTGATCATAATGAAATTAACATGTAAATGTGGTCTGCCAAAATGGGATTATTAGTGAATGCCCTACTAACAGAGGGCCGTGAATACAGATCGAAATGTCCATTGTGTGCATGTCTGCCATAGTGGATGCTCGTCTGAGTCTGTATTTGGCGTGATGATACTATGATTATAAGTAGCCGATAAAGAAAAAAAAATTTTTTTGTATTTATGCCAAATGTTATTACAGGCATTAATATCTCAACTTTGTGGAGCTAACATTCTAGAAAATTCCAGATCAGCCCACAAGTGGATCGGCTGCCTTCTCAATGCAAAGGTTTTGAGAGATCCCAAACTAGGATCTTTGCTGAAATCACTGCCTATAGCCTCTTGAAAGCAGAAAAGAAAGGCAATCGTATTAAATCTGTAACTGTTTCCCAAGTGCAAGCACCTGACAGGAGGATTCTAACAGTCCCTTTTAAATTCTGACAAATAGCTCACAACGTCCCCCCAAAATTATCTGTCAATGAATTCATATCAATAATGTGATTTAGCCTATAATCCCTGCCACTGTAGTCTCTTAAAGCCAGATTGAGCTTAATTGTCTGAAATTCTTTAAAATTTATTTTTGCTAGTAATTTGTATTTCAAACCTTTTTCACTTCACATGGAAAAATATGAGCATAGATTCTGCCCCTTGTGTTTGTACCTCTGATTTCAAGGGATGTAACAAAGTTATTAAAATTATACTTCATTTTTATTCCTATCCATATATAAGCAGCGTGTACTGTAATATAATTCTGAGTGGCGGTGGTTAGACAAGGTCCAGAAATGAGCTGAAATCACTGTCCAATAATTAAAAGATCATATCTTGTAAATGTGAAAAATGATGAAAGTTGGCAAAAAGATTAGGAAGCAGGAAATCTGAATTCTAGCCCAAAAAGGAGATTAAATTAAGCGATTACAACTTAGTTATCTCAGTATCCTTCTCATCTAAAAAGCAAGGGTTTTTATCTGAACGATCACTGTAGAGCACACATCTGCAAGAACTCCTTAACACAGCTTTGCAACCCAGACGTTTGCACAGAATATTTAATAAACACGAGAGGGAGCTGGAGCCTGAGTCGGCTCCGTGGCAGTCATACCCTTTAAATGTGCCTCTCCCTCTCTCTCTCCCTCTCTGTCTCTCTCTGTCTCTCTCTCTCTCTCTCTCTCTCTCTCTCTCTCTCTCTCTCTCTCTCTCTCGGTTTGCCTCCTGAGTATGTCATGTCCGTGATTAATACTGCAGAGAACGTTAAGGCCAGTACCAACAACAGCTTTGTTGCACCATGTTTATGAATTCATCAGCTCTCAAGCATTCTTGCTTCTCAAAATGATTAAAACTAGAGTTGGTATGCTCCCAATGTTTCTTTTGTTTTCCTTTGGCTTCATACTTTTCTAAAAGTAAAAAACAAAGAAAAAAAATTCTCTTAGCTGTTATAGTTGAAAGTACATCATCTGTTTAATACTTAAATTTTCTCTTTTTAAATGTCCTGCAACACAGTCTCCCCCATAGATAATATTATACTGCAGTTTGGTCTTTGGCATTGTTCTTGTTTCTTCACTTTAAAAAATTAGGTCTCCTTCTGTGCTAAGATGTCCGTCCTTCTCTGAGTCACTCGGGAGGGCCACTATCTGAGCTGACACCTCATCCCTGCAGTAAGGACTCACACAGTGTCACACGTTAGTAATCACAAGGAAATCCTGATATTAGTGATGGCATCTTTCACTTATACAGTACTGCATGTCTTATTAAGTGATTCTACTACATCTCTTCATTGGCTCTTCCTCACAGGCTCTTTTGGAGACAGGCATAGCAGGTATTTTCTTTAAGAAGGAAGAAATGAAAGATCAAAATATTGGGAGAGTTGTGTGGAGAACCCATGTTCTCTATCCCCTGGTCCAGGACCCAACCCACTAGGCCATCCTTCCTCCCTGAAGAAATAGGCATTTCCTTCAGCCCTGAATTAAAGTGAAAACTTTGACATCTCTATGAAAATACTTGGCTTCATATTAACTCACACATGATCAGAACTTTTGCCCCTTGTTGGAAGAACAATAGATCTGTTAGAGGTGCCCAATATTCTGCCAGCTTTATGATCGGTGCACTGACGACTCTGAGCTTTCCGCTTCATGCCCTGAGGCATGGGATGAGGAAGTAATTTCTGAGTGTGATTCCTCAAATACCTTTAATTTGGCTCTTATTTTTTCTTTTTCTTTTTTTAATAAATGGGATAATTTAAAGAACAAAACAGAAAAAAAAGTACTGCTATTACGTGTGAATTGTTTTCTTTCTGACTTCTCTGCCTGATGGGTTCCTACAACAGATTTTTAAATATCTGTTTTAATCAGCATCTTAAATTGCTTTCCTCTTTTGAGTGATACTTTGTTCCCTATTGTTAAAACAGAACGTGCCTGAGCTTTGGTCCCGTGTATGGGCTGTCTAATCCCCAAATTTTAGCAGCTGTGAATAAACTGAAGAATTATTGGATTTGGATATCCAGGGAATGAAGTTTTGGGAAAAGAAACGAGGTATCTCATAGTTTCTATATCTTGGCTTGTCATAATCTCAGTGTATTTTGGCACATTAAAAAAAAGCAGCTTTTCTTGTCTGTACTGCAAAATACGTTACCATTATCAAAAGAGGGGGAAGAAAAGGATTTTAAGGTGAGTCATCAAGATGTTAGCTTTCCTGTTTTATGACATAAGAAGAATCCAATCTGCACTTGACAAATATATACTCACCTTTGCGTGCTTGCGTTAGCACAACAGCATCCAGGACAATGCTCACATTTTCATGTATTGACTTTAGCAAGGGAGTCAGTGCTTCGGTATTTGGGTGTATTTCTGTTGGCTCAAGAAGCTACTGGAAGTCCCCAAATACTTTTCCTTTGCATTACCTCAGTTCTCTGCAATAACAGCTTGGATCAAGTTCACAAGCCAAGCTAAACATACACACAATGAGTTATAAGGAGTCCGCACATTTGGAGTATCAGCTCTTACCTTGAATCTGACGCAGCTGCCATCATTTCTATAGAGCAATGTATATGCTAAGGAAATCATATGTTGTTTATACCTGTACTTGATATAGCCTTTCAAGCCTACTCAACGTTAAACGGCGTTTACAATTAAAAAAAAAAATCCTTTGCAGCCAATGAAAACAAAGATATGTTTATGTATTGGGATATAAACGTCCTGTGTAAATATCTGACATTGCAGAGAAGATCTGCAGTCATCCAGAAGGAAAAGAACCTGCGGCAGCTTCCAGGATAGATTTGAGCCCCTGGCACGGCCTAACTCTATTCCGTATCGAAAATGGAAATTGTGATGAATGGGAATTATGTGGTGTTTATGAAATACAGGAAACATAATATCTTTCTCATTTTTCATACCAAAACATCTATTTGTAATTACTTGTTAAGAAAATTTAGAAAACAATAGTAATTTGGGAGAAACTGACAATTAGAGCTAATCTGTAGGTGATTATTAGAAGCCTAGTATAAACAGATTTTTCCCTCTAAAAATATTGAATGCTTGTAATTATAGTTTATAAGAATAAAGGACTCTTTCTTCTCAGTACATGAAGATTCAAGTTTGTGAATCATGGTAAAAGTATACAAGAAAACAATTGATCTTATTTAAATTTAATATGCATATATTCAGCTTACCCAGTGATGGCCTGGTAGCTGGAAGAGAATATGGGTGAAGAGCAGGGAAGATAAATACGCAGTTGAAATGGGCTTACCTGTTCTGGAACCTTGGGCAAATATTTATCCATCCCAAGCCTCAGTTTCCTTAACTCAAGAAGAATGCTGACTCATCGTGCTAATAAAAGGATTAAACAAGCAAACAAAAATGTAAAGTGCATACTTGGCACACAGTAAGTGTTCATAGATTTTAATAATTATTACTTTTGTAATTTCACAAATGCCGTTCAATGTCTTGAATGTATATTGATGTTGACGTAAAGCTCATTGAAATTCTACATGTTAAATTTCATAGAAATAATTTCTAGTTTTTTCAAAGAAAATTCATGCTAATGCTTGTTAGCCTCCCATTCTGTTTTCTATCTTAATTTTTATTTTATTACATGAATGTTACATGAATACATTTTCCACTTTGGAAGCCTTAAAACATTACCTACAAGTGACTACTGTTGGGAGAAAAACCTAAAATCCATTGTAGACGTCTACTTAAATTTTGGTTTTTTTCCCTTGTGCTACAAGAATACATTCTTTTTTAAACATTTGTAAAAACATCACTTGTTAGTAATACTGTTAAAGCAAACACCACCATCCTCAAGGAACAATAGCAAGTGTGACAATAAAAGCAGCAAACGCAAGAGCAAACTTGGTCTCATGCTCCTCCTGCTCCATCCCTTCCATCCTCACCTCTCCCGGGCATGAGAAGGAGACACGAGCTACCAGGTTGGTGGTGACCATGTTGGTCCATATTTTTTAAGTAAGGTGGGGCTAATCTATGAAAAGGCAATGAGACTGAGACATCGGTCTCTTCACTTTCCCCTCTGGCTCTGACAAAGACGAGGTTATGCAGAGCTAAAGACCCCTTCTCGTGGAAAGTGATGGGAGGTGGGGGCGCAAGACCCTGGCAAGGGTCTGGTTTGGAATTGTGAACCTAAGCTATCTGCTCTGTTCCAGCCTCTATCAGTCATAAAGCTGACCCTTCTGTGCCCATCTATGTAGTAATTTTTTACACAGTAGAAAACAAGTGGATTCTTTGCTGGCCCCACAGAACCCAGCTACCCCCCGAACACCTTCCCCACAAGCCACAGCTCCTCTCCAGGGATGCCCAATATCATTCCATGCCTTTTCCTGAGCTTTTGCATAGAGATATGCCTCCAAAAATCTCTACCTCATTTGTCTATGTCCCTCTACACGTATTTTTAACATAGATTTGTATATATTGTATGAATTTTTCTGCAAATGGTTATTTTTATCTCAAGGTATGTCTTGGCGATCTAGCCATCTATCTGATGCCTTCCTTTGTATTCAAGCTTAGTATTCCAGGAAAGGAATATGGTTTATTCAGGCATTACCTTACTGAAGCACTTTTGGGTTGTTTACAATTTTTCAACATAACCAAAAAACAAAAAAATCACACAATTAATTTTTTAGTTCATTTCCCCTTGGCGAGTATTCCTCTAGGGTTGATATAGAGAAGTGGGGGTTGCGGGGACATAGGCTGCATTTTCAGTTCTAGTAAATTCTGCTAAACTGTCCTTCCTAGTAGCTTCATCAACTCAGGCCTCTGCCAGCTGTGTCTGAAAATACTGCCTCCTCCACAGCCACACCCACACCAGCTGTGATTAGGTTTGTAATATTTGTCTCTCTAGTAAAAAAAAAATCTCATTTCATTTCTATTGAAAGTGTACATTTTTAATATATTTGTTGGCCATTTGTATTTTCTCTACTCAGAACTTCTTATTATTACTTTTTGAACATTTTTCTACTGGATCATTTGACATTTTCTTACTGATTTGTAAAATATGGTTTTTGGACGAGAATCTTCTGTTAGATATATAAGGCAGATCCCTTTTTCCAATGAAAGTTGTCTTTTAAACATTTTAACGTTTTTGTGTCGAGCCAGAGTTTTGCATTTTGATGAACCTGAATTTTTGAACCTTCTTGATTTTTGTTTTTTTGTTTTTTTGTTACCTAAAAGCCTTTTACTACGTCAGGGTCATAAAGGTAGTGTCCTATATTTTTTTTTGCATAAGTTTATAAATTTCATTTTTATAATTATATTTTGAAATGTTACCCTAAGCATTTTCAAGTTAAAGTTACCAAAAACACAAACCCAACAGACTTATTTTGAATATTGATTATAAATAATCAAATTCTTTTCAATATTTAACATCACAAGCATAACTTTTATATCTCTAATGCCCTCAAGTACTTTGCTGGCTTGAGAGACATAAAAATTAAAAACAAAACCAAATTACCCTAAGCATAAAAATTCTCCTTATCATGTCGCTAACGCATTAGAGGTTTAGAGTAAATATTTCAGAGCATGAAGGAATGTTTGATTGTCAGTCATTTCCTTCTCATGTTTTTCTAACTTTAGTTTCCCCCAAGTAATACCAATAAGTATAACAGTAATAATAATAAGAGGTAACTTTGATTGAATGCTTGTTACAGGCTAGGTAGGCTCTTTACCAAACACTCTCATGAGATCTCATTTAATCCTCATACTGACTTGAGGTGGGTGTTATTATACCCATTTTATAGATCAGGAAATTGAGATACAGAAAGGTCCAGTGACCTTCTCAAGTTTAGAAAGCTTGTAGGTAGAGGAGTAAAAATATAATTTCAGGCACGTGGCCAGATCCCATGCTGGCAGCTAGTGTGAATGTGGCCACTTTGTATTTTTCTTAAAGGATACATTTCCCCTCTTTGGACATTTTCCTCATTTATTAAATGAGGAGATTGAACAGTTAGCTTGAGTTTGCTTTCTAAATCTAGAATTCTATGATTCTTAAAAGACACCCAAGACTTAAAAAAATTACCTAGAATTGAACCTTATAGCTCTCTGACTAGTCAACTGTTTCCAGTCCCCTCTTAATAACCTAACTTGGATCTTCTCCTAACCCATTCCGGAGCAACCTTGAAGTTGCCCCAATTCCAGAATAACTAGAGCTGCTAAGAGGCACCAGTCTAATTCTGCTGATGGGCTCCTCACGGCTCCGGGAGGTTTAATCTTTATGTTACCCTGGTCTCCGGGCAGGTCCAGGCGGGCCTGGACCCAGCTGTGATGTCTGCAAAGAAAACTCTCCGTGCCCACTTCCTGCTAGACCCCACCAAGAAAAAAGGCAACCACAGGACAGCGCAGGGAAATGCGTACCTTCCCTTTGGGATTGTGCTCCATCATCTGCAAATATCACACACACTTTTTTGCCATCTGACAGCCCCTCTTCTCCTTGAAAATGAACAGGAATAACTTCGCCGTTTTGAACTTTTAGTCTGAAGAGTTCACGTAAGCTGCTAGAAATCACCTATTTGGTTTATTCATTTTGCTTCAGCTTCGTCTGGTTTTCCTGCTAAGCAAAATGTTAGAAAATGTCTTAAGCATAATGCAGCATTTAAAAAAGGGTACCAGTGGTTTTCAACATAGTCACAGATAAAGATCTGACCAACGTCTTGCACATGGTAAGTGCTTCATAAGTGTTTGTTGGATGACTGTCAGTATCTGTCCTATAGCAAAACATTGAAAGTCATTGAAAAACTCCATAAATCAGCGCTAACAGTTATTCAGATATTGCTATGCACCAGGAATTAATTGCTTCACTGCTTTAATCTTTCCCCAAACCCTGAGAGGTGACTACTTACTTTTGCCCTAAATGGCAGACGAGAACCTTGAGGCACAGAAAATAATTTGACAATTAGCTGATAAGTCATTGGTCTGGAATTTAAATTTAGGCAATCTGTGCTTAAGATTGTTTGTTTCCATATGCGATATGTTACTTGTTTCCATATGTAATATTGAAAAATAAGAACTGAAAATTAAGCTTATGTTTTGATTCAACAAACAGATAAACCATAGAACATCAGTATTACCTGTGCTAATAACATTGTTGCAATGCGTAGATCATGAACCTGAGATATTTTTTGCAAATCCCTTCTTTCTTGTCCATACCCTGTGATCATAAATTTGTGAGATGATTTACAACAATAGGAGTACAATCTTATGGCCACTGAAGTAAGCCTTGAGCAGAGACTGAACCAAAATTCAATCACACTTCAGCCAATGGATCTGTTTCCTAACCCTGGACTGAATTAATGAGATGTGCAGGTTTTACAGATTGTTTATTTACAAATCATTCACATTGCAAATCATTTACAAATACTTTCAGCATGTATTCTACATGCTGCAGAGATGGTCATTCAAACAGCAACATAAAAACAGCAGCAAAAGCTTTAAGTGCCTCTGAGAGATATTAATGAAAGTCTCTCATGAAATATTTCATCTATTTCAGCTGAAACTCTAAAGAATGTCTCTACCTACCTATAGCAGAAAGTTTAAATGTTTTGACGCCTGAATCTGTTTTGTCTTCCAAATCCCTCTTTTTTTGAAGGATTTAGAAACATGACAACAAAGAGTCCACAGGAATTTGTTTAGCTACAAAACAAAACAAACAAAACATTTTCCAGGCTAGGCCCCTGGGGTCCCTGTGTCAGTTCTGATCTTTATCTCCATTTAAAGGACCTTCTGAGCATTGACCTGAAGGCATTCAGGGCCGCTTAAGCATCAAAGAGGATTGATGTACCATGTACTGAGCATTTTACAACTATTTCCAACAGAGGCTGAGACAAAGAAAGATATATTTTAATAAGCATTTAACTTCATGGCTATTAACAAAAAAAATCATTAATAATTTGGATCTGAAATTCATCTTTTAAAAAGTAAGTTTAAAAATTATTTTATTTTTCTCCTCATAGATTAGTTTTTGAAATTCAGTTTCTTATCATCAAAATGATGAATTCAGAAGGCTGGAGCCCCTTTCAGACTACGAAGTGATGCAAGTTATTTTATTAGAGTAGTTAATATACTCTTAGAGAAGACTGGATCTTATAACCAATGATGATTTCGGTTATACATGGTTGGTTATAAAAGCAGACTGTGTGAAATCTTCAACTAATTCTAGGGAACTACTTTTAGGGAATATGAGTGTCAAAGTAACAGAAAATGTCTCACTGTATAAGGTATAAAGATGTTTTGAAATAATTCAATTCAAATGTATCAAAGGATACAACTGAGGAATCAAACCCAGTCTTAACATTTGACCCTATGGGGCAAAAATAAGCCTTGCTATTAGCAAAGAAAACTAGGCATGCCTGGCTAATTGACTGATCCCAAAGCTGGCTTTTCTTTCCATGACTGACCTTCAGGAATGTAAAGTCTTCTTGTTTTTCACCTACATGGTTTCTTTAGATCCCATCTGGCAACATTCATAGGTAAATAACTAAACACACTGTCTTTCAAGTAACTGAAAACAATGAACAAGAGATGTCTAGTCTCAAGCAAAACCAACTTCCAACAAGTGTCTATTGGTCTTTATATCTTTATAAAACCCATGGATATCTGAACATCATAAAAGTCATCTAATTATTCACTTCTATATTCCAGACACCAAAATTAAGAATCAGAAGAAAAAAGTTAAAGTTTATATAGTTACCTCTATTGGTTTATCCTGAGATATGAAATCATTTGCTCAATAGATCAATTATTTCTTTTGCTCTCTTACTGCTTTTGTAAAAAGAATTTGTAAAATGTCTTCATTTCCTTCTAAATTCCTATCTTTGCTTTCTTTACATTATTTTTAAAAGTGTACCTTGGAAAGAAATAGTACAATGTGATGTCCCCTCTTGTAAGAGAAATATGTTTAAATAATTTTTTTCTCTATCAAAAATAATGGAAAAAAACAATGGAAAATTGTTCTATTTCTTTCTGGAAATATTTTGGAGACTTGATAACATTATGCTATGCTGTACTCAGACCCTAAACAATGTGAATGCACACTCAGCTCTCCTCCTTTCGATCTAACTTTTATTATCATATGATATGTGACAAAGACATTTTTCTCAATAATGGTTAATAATGGAAACCTAATACACTTTGGAGATTTACATATTTTATGCTTGATTAGAATTGTCACTTTAGATTGCCATTTTATCTCCTGCTATTTAAATTAAATATTTCCTCACTAAATATTTTTATGACTCCTATTATATCAATTATGAGGAAGGGTGTACAAAAAGGTTATAAAATCTATTATCTATGCAAATATGCCTGGCATTGGACATACTCATTTCAGTAAGAAATTTAAATGGGATGATTTATGAATACTAAGTAGGCTTTCACCTAGAAATGAATACAATCCAATCTAATTACAGTAAATCATTACTGAGAACAGCATGATTCAGTGGAAAAAACAGACCTGGTTTGAAATCACAGTGTCACTACTTAGCTAGCTTTGTAACCCTGAGACATTTTCTCAAACATAAAATCGGGATAACATCACATGGTATTTGTTGTAATTGTTAAAATTAGAAATGCTGCACTACATATAATGCAACTTACTCATAAAATATCATTATGGTGTCAACGGAGCATGACCATGTATAATCTCAAAACAAATCTATACAAATACCTTTAAAGAAAATTTACCTAATTTTGAAAAATAATTTGTCATATCCTGTTAAGCCAGAAGATTTTTTACATTTCATTTGAGGTTTCATCATAAATCACCTGAATTAGTTACATCTTTTCAGAATTAGGTACATGGCCTGCATGGTGGGGAAAAAAAAATTTCAAACTTCCTAGATCCTTAACTTTCATTCTTCTGTCATTTCCCCAAAATGCAGTCCCACCCCTACCACGATCGAGTGCCTCAAAAGAGTAATTCTTCAGTGTCCTGAAATAAATCCTTAATTTCTAATGTAACCCTCAGACAGTATGGAATGAGAGACCCCTAACTTCTCAGACAGCAAAAACAAGGCAGTAAGAACACTTCAGTTATTTCTCAAGTGGACTTTTTATTTTTAGAAAAGGCTCAAGCTACAAAACAAGCCAAACTTGATCCATGACTTTGAGAGAAACATCGGCTTGGTCCTTCCCCCTGATATTAGAATGTGCGTGGATCACTGATGGGAGTCTTGGGCTTTTCCCAGCTGCTCTGTGCTTTGCCAGAGCGGACCTGGTCCCCGGTACCTGGCATCAGGCACTCGAGCTCTTCAAAGTCGTACTCCTTCAGAACTCTCTTCAGAATAAAGTGGAGGGAAGAACAGTTACGCATTTCCTCTGCGGCTGATCCTGATATATCTTAAAGGATGGTGTGAATAATACTAGGAGTTTTCATCTTGCAGTCTCCCTTGAAGATATTTTCCTAATATTTGTGCCTGGTTATTATGCAAATAAGTTTTCATTTGTGAGCCCTGAAGGCCCACTAGCTGCTTGCTGTGAGGTTAATTCTAGTTTTCCACAAAAATTCATGGAGACACAGGAATTCCCTAGTAGTCTGACTTCTTTTTTGATAATCCCCAAGCTCTCTCTCTTACTGAATGAAAAGACAACTTTATTATTATTATTTACTACAATTATTCTTTATATTTATGCTGCTGGACTCTCCTTATGTGACTTCTGTCATGATGTACCATCTGGGTTGTTCTGCCTCCAGGGCTTGGTGGCCTGGAGATACGCTCCTTTGTCTGTATCTTGTTCAAGCTTCAAGTCCAGAAATCCCCGTCAGGAAGCATACTCCCATGATGCTCTGTTCATGAGGTTATAGAGTGTGAATATTTTTTGACTGGGTCTAAGTATTGTATTTCTGATATCTCCAAAATGATGCTTTGGGTGAGGGAGGCGGTGTGAGGATGGCACATAAAGAATTTTGTATAAAGGAAACGGCTACATTTTAAGGCACAGTTTTAATTTTTCAACACAAGTGCCAGAGCATCTGCTCATGTCATCTCCCCAGTTAGTCCAACCTTCTTGAATGCTGATCATCATTTATTTGGATCATCAATAAATGTGTCCTATAATTATATTGATTTCACCAATTAAGAAGATACTGTGGCCAGTGTGGCAATGGGATAACTTGCGTTTGCCTCCCACAGTCCCTGCATCACTTCCCTTTCCCACTCACTTTTGCTGTCCTATTATTCTGCGCTCATAAATTATCAACACATTAAAGATAGGACACTCCTTTCCCACCCTCTCTGTCCCATGGAGTGCCCTTTCCACATGAAGAGCCCCCACTGTTCTAATCATCTTTAAATTCAGCCCTTGTTCTCTATAATGTTATCACGGCTTAGTCAGATGCTTGCTAAATCCCAATAATGTCATCTATTCCCTTTGTCTCCATACTCCTTTATGCTTCCTGCACCTTTACGTGTGTGTAACACTGTGTACAAACCTGGATTCCAGTACCAGCTCCAGCACCCACATGACCAAGTTTCATAACATTGTGAGATGCAGACTCCTCGTCTCTAAAACGGAAGAATAACACCTGCCTAGAAGCTTAAAGATTATAAATGCACAGAGTAGGGATGAACATTGGTCCCCTTCCACAACCTTTCTGTCTGGAATCCCCTTCCCTTCTATTTTTTCAGCCTAGCAAAGTCCCTTCAAGGCCAAGCGTAATGTCACCTGTTGCATCTGCACACCCTCATCTGCTCAGCCCCGAGCTCTCCCCTCTGTGCACACCTCCTGCTCCTGGTTGTAGCACATGAATGCCCCTTTTGCATCTGGTTGTGCTTTTCCACTAGAACGTCAACTCCCTGAGGGCAAACTCCATTTAACTTGCAGTAAATTAGCATCTTCAAAGTGCTTTCTATTAATACCTTGTTGGTGCTAAATAATTATTCGTTCAAAGTCTGAACGACGCCTCTCTCTTCCACTTAGACTGGTTCCCTGGCTTAATTTTAAATAACATCTTCACCTCCACCTTCATTACCCTGCTATTGTTCTGCTACTTGGCATCACCGCTGTTCTAGAGTCCCAAATCCTACATCTCCTTCAAAAATACAGCAATCTCCAACAAACACAACTCATTCTTTAATTACTATCACTTTCTTACCTTTCAAAATGTTTATTAGTCTGTGGTTTCTAAGATGTATGTGGTCTAGTATCAGTCTCTAGTTTCTATGGCCTAAATCTTAAGCTGGCCTGCTCCTCCAGGGTAGAGAGCGTGCCTTCTAATTTCTTTTGTATCTTGTATAGTATTAGAGCTGGTTTATACTTAAGCCATTGCCGGGTTTTGGATGCCTGAGAGTCTTCTTCAAATTCACCCCTGATTCAGAGGATAGGAAGCACCTAAGGGCAGGTACCTCTGCTTTAGCTCTAATGCCTGCACTGCGTTGCACAGAACCTTGTGAGTGCACGAGTCTAGATGAATCCAATATATGTAAGAGTCACATGATTTGCAGATTATACAATTTGTAGAGAAAAATATTTTACTATTCTTGCTTTAAAATTAGTCCCTCTAGATTTTGGGGTGGGGGTGGTATGACAGCAAGGAGTTAGTCATTAAAATACATATTCATACTGTATACTAACTATATTATATAGATATACAATAACCTTTATTGACGATTACATAGATTATTCTCCAAAGTCATGGGAAGTCAGTTTGAGAGGAGATTCTTGTTTTAGGGACATTTAATATCTTATGTTTTGAATTTGTAGATGGTTTTGAAATATTACTCTAACGAAAGTCACCTTCTTGGTGTTGCTTGATCTCAAAATGATCTCAAGTTGATCTCACATTTCATCCTAAAATGTACCATTAAAAAGAGAAGTTAAGAAGAGCATATATTTTTGCCTTGAGCACGCATCATGAAAGAAATGTTACCTATCTTGACAGTCTTCCAATGAAAGTAATTATCCCTAATCCCTGTTAAGCCCCACCATTTAAAACTCAGGTCAGAGATGAACTACTAAGAAAAATGTTATTTATACTGTTTCTGTGAAAGGAAAATCATGGCTATATTATGAAAAAAATTAGAAACAAAATCTCTATGTTAAATATTATCAGTTAATCATCTCATTTTGAAATAATTATTGTTACAGCTTAAATTTTGGGGAATAAAAATAAGCTACTTTAGTGCCATTGATTTATGTTAACTCAAAATATTCATAAAACAGAGGTACTAATCTTTGAAACCTAGACAAATGAACTTTGGTTCTTTTGCCATTTCTGACACTTCTGATGGTGTCACTGGATACATACAAGAAGATATTGAAGTTGCTTCACATTATTTTTCACCTGTTTTGCTAATAATTTACAGAGATTTGCTGTGTCCTTGCATTCTAGTTCTCTACTGACCTGGATCTTTCATGAGAGTACAACAAAAGTCAAACACAGTTTCCCAGCTCTCTGGATTACTCGTAAGTAATTTATTCAAGTTATTTGTAAGTCACTGATATCTGAGATGATTTACTTCTTGGGAAAAGACAACTTCGGAGAAACAGTTCAAAATCATCCCCTTATATTTTGTTCATGGGACTATTTCAAAATATAATGGCACAAACTTTGATAATGGTTCTGATTTAGCTGCATATTTTAAATGCTAACAAAATATTGGAAAGCCACATGAAAGCATTATAGTCAGTAATATGAAAGGTATGTATACAATGTAATGAATCTTAAAAAGTCAAGAGTACAAAATAAGCCTAAGGTATGTTACAGCATTTTGAAATTTTCAAGGGAGCATCCAAGCATATCACATTTACTCTTTGGTTAAATATAGGAATTCTTCAAATTAAGAAAATTCTATTTATATAAACTAAAAAAACAAAACAAAAACACTTCAATGCCAAAATTCTTAGCATTACTTTTGAATTTAGGTAAGTCATACATACCTAAAATGTGATTAGGAAAAAGAATGTTTATTATACTGCTTTAAAATTTTAGGCAATAAAATTATAGTAAGAGGTGTGCCGCTAAGTTAAAGCTTACTTTGAGAAATCTGACAGATGTTGGACCTCTTTTTCAACAACTATATTGTTAGAGCAATACAACTCCTATGATAGAAGTTTCCAGAATTCTTTTCAAATACATCTTGGAATATAAAACAGTTTTATTGTTTTTGAGAATTTTGTTACTTAATCTGTGGGAAAGTATAAACGTAAACTGAAGCATGCATCAAAAGCATCACTTATTTCTCAGAGCCTACTGGGCTGGGAACACGTTAGAGATCATAATTTAGCTTGGGGCATCTAGGCCCAGATGACAGGCACTTTCCTCCATGTCCCGGATTTGAAGCAGGAGCTGGCTAACAACAGGCCTCCAAACTCCTTAGAATGTTTCCCTCGTGCACTGTCGTCTCACCAACTTCGTATTGCTGAAGTCTTCACAAAGTAGGCCTTTAAAAACATGAACACATTGCCTCAATAATGTGCTGAGTGTTCAGACTCCAACATTAAAATATTTTTTCACTAATGAAACATCTATAATGCTCAGGTAATAATGCAAATCACTGCAGTGCTAACTGGGGGTTCCCTCCCCATTTTGCTGAATGAATAAGTTAGGCCTCTCAGGACAGGAAGTAATCGTTTCTAGAGTCAACTTAAGTAATTCTGAAGTCTGAATTTGGTTCTTCTGTAAATCTCAGACCCTCTGTGGTTTGGTATGGACTGAAGTGTCCGGGCATAAGGAGCAGGGCTGAGGGAAAGGAGAGGCCAGGCTCATGCCCAGACCTGGGCTGATGCCTGAGGAACCAACAGGGTTTCATGGGCCTCACCCAAGCCAAGCTCTCGGGACGACTGTTTTGTAACTTACTTTACATTTCCCAGAAGCGGTCATACCCACCTTTAGGAATCTTGCCCATTTCCATCTGTATGCTACACGTAATTACAGAAAGTGTTTTTAGGTACTGAATCTTCTCATAAGTTAATAGCTCCAAAATATTCCTTACAAGTTGGAAAAATTGGTCTCTCAGCTAAACGGATTTCAGTGAGTTTCGCACAGCAGTAACACCACTATAAAGCCCCCATTTCTCAAAACTACGGGTAGGAGGTGGCGAGTGTGGAAGGTATGTTAACCCAGGACTGTATTCTGAATGCAGGCTGCTGGTCACTGGATGATATAAAGAAAGCACAACTAAAGCAATGGTAAAGTCAGTAAACAATATTTTACTGAAACATTTCATAACACAGAAAATCTGTCTGAAGTGTAAAGTTACTGTCTTACACAAGAAGGACAGACCCATTTTCAAAGACTAATATGGATACAATAAATATGGAGTTTACATACTAATTTATACACAGAAACTATGCCCACAGCCATAAAAATTTATATTTAACAGTGCAACATATAATTTAATCATTGGATGTATTTGACAGGTTTTTCTTGCTAAACACAAATAACTACCTGGTTTTCATATACATATATAATATATATTTTATGTATATAGATATTCAACAATCTGTACAGTTTCTAAACATAAAACCCCTAAAAGGCACAATTGTCTATACAACATGTACAAAAATGGCGGGGGCTGACACAAAACAACAATTATTGGTCAAAAGTTCATGATTGCACAAAGATTAGTCATGAGTTTATGTCAGAAAAATGTGCTTTAAGGAAAGGTGGGTTTTCAAAGAAACCTGTAAGTGTTATATAAAAAAAAAACAAACCACAAAAACAAAAAAACCAAACCAAACCCCAACCCCCCAAATACAAAGCCCCTAGGTGGCGATCACGAGCCTGTCCTCGTCCTCGTCGCTGCTCACGTCGCTGAACTGTGTGGCCGGCCTCCGGGCCGGGGCCCGGGCCGCGGGGGCCTCGCGGTCCAGGCGCGTGGGCTGCCGGCCGGGCGGCGCGGGCAAGGAGGCCGGTTGGCCCTGCGCGGCAGGGAGTTCGTGCCGGGCCTTCGGCAGATTCCCGGGGGCGGCCTTCCCGGCGTCCATGTGCCTTGAGGCGTCCCGCCTGGCGTGGTCTCTGGCCGGGGCAGGAGGATCTGGACCCTTCTGTGCGTTTTCCCGCTGGACTCGAGGCGAGCCCTGGGGGGACGCGGTCCCGCCGGCTGGATGCGCATCGGCGGCCGCGAGCTGCTTGGGCGGCGCCTCCCGGGCTCTGTGTGGGGGGGCGGGCATCTCGGGGGCCCCCTGGGCGTCCACCGGGACCTGGCTCACGGAGGGGATCAGCGTGGGCAAGGCAATGTTCAGGATCTGGAGGCGGGGGATGGGCGCCGGGGGGGCGGGGCTGCTCTGGGGGGCGGGGTTTGCGGTCACCACCTGCAGCCCCACCGCGTTCAGGGCCAGCCCGGGCGGGCGCGCCTGCGGGCCGAGGTTCGCACTGGCCAGGCCTAAAATGTTGAGGGTCTCCATGCTCAGCGCCGGCAGGGGCTGCAGGGCCGGCGGGCTCAGGTTCTGCAGGCCCGGCACGCGGATCTGGCCGATGGGGATACAGGGCACCACGCTGCTTAATTCGGCCACTCCGGCAGCGGGGCTGGTGGCACCGGACACGTCTGCGCTCAGGTCCCCGGGGGTGCCCGCCGTTCCGTGAATGACGTTGACCGCGGGGATCGTGAGTTGTACCGGCCCAGCTTGGATGGGCACGAACGTGGAGTACGTGAGGCCGGCAGGGACCACCTGGATCCCCCCGACCGGAACCATATTATACGGCGTCCTTGACTGCTGCTGGGAATGCAGAGGAAGGTGGCTGAACAGATGCGTCTGGGGAGTGGGCAGCCCGGTGGGCGCAGGGAGAGTCACTTGCTGCTTCTGGTCCTGAGCGCCGGGCCGAGGTGAGGTTGCGGGAGGAGGCGCCCCTCCGGGCTGAGGGCTGTGCTCGGCTGCCGGTGGAGGAAGGCTCAAGGATGACGCCGGGCCCTAAAAGACAAGACGGGATAATCCTAGATAGCAGAGCTTCCTTATTAGTCCCCGAGCTAAAACTATGAGCTCCTGTAAAGCCTATTCCTTCTCAGATAAAAGTACGCACATTTGTATTTTATGAAAATTATAAGCTTGCTAAAAGTTGTATTTTGATTTAACAAATCAATTTCCAACTTAAAACCTACTGCACCCTTAATCTCTTTATTTTCTAGTACAAATAACAGCGACAGGTTCTGTAGAGTACTTTACCTTTTTCAGACAAATGTCCTGGATACCATCTCATTTATACTGACATTAACCCTGAGACGTGGCCATGATTACATTCTTCCTCCCTTGTTAGTACTGCTGGGACCACCGGCTCCCCCCCATTTTACAGATTAGGAGCTACTGAGAAATTCTGAGATATTAGTTGGCTATGAGTATCGACTGGGGGGGGAGGAGATTAACTGGAGGACTATTCATTTATGAAATAAAGAGCTACCATTAACGAAAAGGTCTGCAGTTTTCATTTTTTCATTTATTCTGAGTGTATGAAATGTCCACTCAAAACCAGATTTGCAGGCATTGGCAGGTGTGCGAGAGATTTGGGGACAGAGCATCCTAGAGCACAGGTGACTAATGTGAATGTAATGAAATGTTAGCAGGAGGGATATATCTCACCAATCCTCTCTTCCACCCAAGATTATCATCTTGATATATCCATATTATAGAACTACATTCATGTATATACTAATTTAGTTTAAGTATTAATGTTAGTTAAATATGAACATAATTTCATTAAATTATATTAATGTAGGATAGGCTACAGAAGTCCAAACTTTCACAGTCTTTTTAGTTTTCTCCAGTGTGACCAAGCAAACCAAAATCTGCCACATCTAGAAGTAAATCCTACTGCAATCATCAGTCCACAGCAGAGGGAAGAGAGCTGTCAATGAGAGAGAAGAGCAGATTCCTCCTGATCCCACCAAGGTTTGTAAAAGCAGGAAATCACTCACAACACACATGGAGGGTGACTTTCCCCAGGCCTGAGTCTGGCCCTGAGCTAGTTCTTGGGCAGGAAGCTTTCCTAAGCTGTCACAGCAATTTGATCATTCAAGCAAAATGAACTTCTTAATACGTTTTTTGGGTCACATTAACTCTGCCATGGGAACTGGTAGCTCCCTTGCTAAGAGGGGTAAAATGCAAAATGTTCAGATAATTTAGTGCAAATCCATCACATCAATGCCAGTGGAAGATCATCTCAGAGGAAGCCTGTGGCATACACAGGTCCCAGGACTCACATTCTCCATTGGCACACACATAGTTATTATTCCAAGATCTTTTTTAAAAAACCAAATAATAATAAATGAGTATATTGTAAGTATACTGGTTCTTTTACAGACATAATACAATATATGAACTCTGACTAAAATTCCCTAACAAGAATCCAAAGGACATAAATGTCCTTTAGCCTTAAATCAAACAAAAAAATAAGGTTAAAGAAACTGATTTAGCTATAAATGAGTAATGTAAGTACATTAATTTCTTAAGCCATTACGTTCCCCCATATTAAACAGGTTAAACAAAAGAGAAACAACAAATTCATTACCTGTGTTAAAGCAATAGCCTTTCCTGCCACAGAACTTCTCAGGATCTCTTCGGACTCGGGGTAGTCCACAGACATCTGGTGACACGGGGACCTGGGCGCAGCCTCGGGGGGCCCGGCAGAGCCTCCTGGAGCGGCTGCCTGGTCCTCGTCTCCCGCAGCCCGCCGCCTGGTCCTCACTGGAGACCCCGGCTCCCCGCTGCGGTCTGACTGCACTGCGCTAAGCACGGTCATCTTGGTGGGCAACGCTCTCGGCAGGACGTCCATCAGGTCCGTGTGTCCGCCAGAAAAGCAATCAGGAATCCTGACGTCCTCGTCAGCACCGCCAGAGTCCTGGAGGCTGCTTCTAGCCGGGAGGTGCTGCGGGCTGGCCGTGGCCGAGGGGGCTGCGGACAGGACCGACTCGGCCTGGCTGTCTTCGTCCTCATCTTCGTTCTCGTTCTCGTCCTCCTCGGGGCCATCGGATTCTTCCAGATCATATCCAGACCGCTCGTAGCTGAATCTTTGTTTTTCATCTGATAAAAACAACCGAGAGGGTAGGTTATAGAATGTTCTGCAAGTGCAGTCTTTTCTTTTTTAGAGGCTTGGCAATACTGTGAGGAATATTCAAGGCACGGGCTTTACCCACGAAAAGCCTACAGGTTAGTGGAGGAGGATGACAGCGAGGCGGTCAGTCAGCTCAGCAGGAATCAGGAGCGAGGCCCGAGGGGGGGGCGTGGCCAGGGAGGCTGCGTTAAGGATGCGGAACGTGAAATGAACCTCGTGAGAGCAGACAGGAGAGCGTGATACACAATGAACACCAGAAATAAAGGCCTCAAATACGGTAGGAGCAAAACCTCCAAAAGAAGACTGAACTATATAAAAAAAATTAACAGAGAGTTCACTACGACTCTTTCTGAGCTCCTTTTCTCTACGTCCTTGTTTGTATCTCCCTTTCATTGAACAAATGAAAACAAAAACAAAAAAATGGTGGCATTTCATATTTACAAACAGAATAATTTTCCTTATATTTGAATGGTAGTTTAGGCATGTTTCCACCGACCCCTGAGTAGTAATAGCCTATCATATTTAATCCTTCAGCTTTTCTTTTTGAACTGAGAAAGGTACTAAATTTTCCTGTCATTTTTTTCCTATGGTGACTCAGCCCACTTCTCAGGAAGGGGAACATTAATTAAAAGCCATTAATATCAGCCATATAATGTCATGTGAGACTATGCTTCACAAGGAATAGTCACGATAATCCAGGGAATATTTCAAATACCTCATAAGTTCATGTGAAACTGGATTTAAAACCTTATCTATTCACAACCTTGCAAAATTAGAGGCACTTTCCCTTAGAAAGCATATAAAGCTTAAAAAGTTGAAAGGAGGAGGTATGCAAAATCTCTACCCCGATTCACTGTCAATGAGCTATAATAAAGAAGGCGTCAGACCATGTTCAGCTTAGCTGTGATAGAGTCTGCATTTATATGCATTTTTTGAAGAGAAAAAAATGTAAACAGAGATAATTAATGGGTATATTTCCTGGGTTTTCCAAATGGTTTGCATATTATTTTACTTGGCTACTCTCTCTACTACAAAGATGAGCCCGTAGAGAAAAGTCTCAAAACATCAACACCAACACATCTGAGGATGATTATTTCTAGGAGACAGAAAAGACTAGAACTTTTATGATTTTTTTTTTTTTTTTATCTCAAGCACATGTTACTTTTATAATCATTTTTATACAGGGACTTCCCTGGCGCTGCAGTGGTTAAAAATCCTCCTGCTAATGCAGGGGACATGGGTTCGATCCCTGGTCCAGGAAGATCCCACATGCCCTGAAGCAACTAAGCCCGTGCGCCACAACTACTGAGCCTGTGCTCTAGAGCCCATGAGCCACAACTACTGAGCCCAAGTGCTGCAACTACTGAAGCCCACGTGCCTAGAGCCTGTGCTCCACCACAAGAGAAGCCACCGCAATGAGAAGCCCACGCACCACAATGAAGAGTAGCCCCCCCCTCGTCGTAACTAGAGAAAAGCCTGCACGCAGCAATGAAGACCCGTTGCAGCCGGTAAATAAATTAATTAAAAACAAAAAACAAAAAAACATTCAAACACAAAACATATACATTTAGATTCCTTTACTATATGATTTCATGCCTTTTGCTTTATGGGTTCTACTCTTTTGTTATCAAATACATAAAATAACCTTGATCTATGGAATCCCACCGGATGCCCATGCTGGACATGGGACGGGTGATGTCTGGGTAGATGCCCTGCTTGCTGCCTCACAGATCCCTCTCTGATACCCTGCCTGATGTCTGAAATTCTAAAATTAGAGTTATCCCCCATATGTTTTGAATTTGCCACGTGAATGCTAAAACAGATACATTTTTAGATATTCTAATAAGAGAAAAAAATTTTCTTTCAAAGGAGAAAGTAGAAAAAACCCAAAACAAAAGAAACCAGATGACTGATGAGAGGGAACAGGTTACTGCAGAGGGAGGCTGATTTTATCAGAAGCCAACCCTGCCAGAAAGCCTGACTAGGGTGAGACTTGCTTTAGCTTAATAACTATTACTTTTTTTTTTTTTTTAATAACAGGCCTAAATTTAAATTTACGACTTTCCCCAAACCCATCATAAGGCTGAAGTCCCAGACAATCAAACAGCCCAAACTCTAGACACAGTGTCTGTAGGAACAGGGGAGACACCAGCTTGCGTCATCTGGGGTAGATGCAGCAGGACACGGGTCAGAGGAGGTCAGCTATATGGTTGACACTGGTTAGAGCCAAGTGTGGGCTGGAAGCGCTGTGTGAGTCCTCTGGGGCCACATTCTCTCGCAGGCTCTATGTTATGAACACCATTCAAGCACTCACAGAAAAGAGCACTAAGTATCCATTGTGATCTAGATTTGGGGGAGAGGAGTAGCATTTAGGAGGGGCAAGGAACTCCACCTGCATCCATCTCCCCTCTCTCCGCTAGAAGACAGACACTTTGTCCTTTGAGGAGAAGGGCAACAAGCACTGCTGCCCTTGGAACACTGGTGAAAACTTAACTGCAGTGGGGAACGGTAAGTAAGAGAAAAAACACAACTCTACTCCTTCAGGGACAAGATTGCCAGCCGAGTCTGCCACACAGCTGAGCTAGGGTAGGAGACCAAGAGGGCCACAGCCCAGAAACCTGAGGACATGGTGCACGTAGAAGGCTGAGACCGGATCAGAACGGAGGTGGCATCCCATCCTCCTCTTCAGCCCCTAATACCAAGTTAAGGAGCTTGAAATGAGCAGTAACAGCAAAATACTGCTGAAAGAGGACCAGGAAAAGAACAGAATGTGTACAGCACCCTCTCTAGGCACAGCACAAAGGAAAGACCTAAAACTGGAATGGAATAAGCACTTCTCTTATAATCCAACCACCACCCCAAACAAGAAGTGTTTCTATAGGAATCTGAAGCCTTTGGTGCTCTGATGGTAGCCTTAACAACAAATCTCTCCAACCCAGTCCAACTCCTGACTAGAAAGGCTCTAACTCCCATACAAAGGGCCTTGCCAGGCATAAAAACTATTTACATTAGTCTCCACTGTCTTATGCAAGATATCTAGCTTTCAACAAAAATTACAAAGCATACAAAAAGTCAAGAAAAAACATCTCAGAAGAGGAAAAGCAATCAGAACCAGTCAGATGTTACAGATGTTAGAACTTTCAGAGAATTTAAAAATAATTGATCAATATGTTAAAGGTTCTAATGAGAAAGGTGAACAACATATAATACTAAGTGGGAATTGCAGCTTCAAGATGAAACTATGGGGAAAAAAATGAAATGCTACCAATGAAAAACACAGTACAGGGAGATCAACTCGATGATGGGTGATGACTTAGAGGGCTGGGATAGGAAATATAGGAAGGAGTTGTGGAAGGGAGGGGATATGGAGATATATATATATATAAATACAGCTGATTCACTTTGTTGTACAGCAAAAACCAGTGCAAGGGTAAAGCAATTATATTCCAATAAAGAGGTTAAAAAAAGAAAAAAAAGAAGAAAAACACAGTAACAATGATAAGAAAAGAAAAAAAAAGAAACCAAAACCCAAAAAAACCCCAGAATTCTATGTTCTATACTCATTGAAAATAATTTTCAAAGATGAAAGAGAAATACAAACTTTCTTAGAAAACAAAAACTGAGGAGATCTATTGTCAGCAGACCTACTTGATGACAAATGTTAAAGAAAGCTCTTTAGGCAGAGAAAATATGGTATCAGAATGGGAACTCATGTTTACCCCCCAAAATGAAGAGCAACAGAAATAAAATAAATGAAGATAAAGTTTAAAAAATTTAAATTGTTTGTTCTAAAAGATAATTTAATGTTTACAGTAGTAACACTGTACTATATGTTTATAGCATGTGTAAATGTAAAAGGTATGACAATAATAGCACAACAGACGAAAGGAGAAATTGTGAATATACTGTTATAAAGTCTTTACACTACATTATAAAGTAACAAAGTTATTTGAAGGCAGAAAACTAAATTTTCTTAAAAAACACAAATAACAAGTCAATAGAGGAGAAAAATAGAACCATAAAAATGCTTAATTAAGGCATAAAAAGGGAAAAAATGAAGCAAGTAGAAAATAGCTGGCATGATGATAGATTTTATTTCAACTATATGAAAAATAACATTAAAAGGAATGGTGTAACACATGAATTTAAAGAGACTTTGCTAGACTGGGTAAAAAAGCAAGTCCCAAGTATGTATTAAGGATGAGAAATCCATTTTAAATTTAAAGACAATAGATTGAAAGTAAGTTTGGAGAAAGATATACCTTTAAAAATTAACCAAAATGCAGCTGAAAAAACTATAGAGTAATATCAAACAAAGCAGACATCAAAACAAGGAATATTATCAAGGATGAACAGGAATATCACATAATGATAAGAGGGTCACCTCTTCATGAATGTACAACAATCCTAAATGTGTAGCAATGAAACCAGAGCTTCAAAATAAATGAGGCTAAAACAAAAACGTAATAAACAAATCCACAGTTATAGTTGAAGACTTAAACACTCTACTCTCAGCAATTGATGAAACAAGTATATAGAAAATCAGTAAGAACACAGAAGACTTGAAAAATACCGTCAACCAACTAGACCTAGTTAACAGTTATGCTCCAACCAAACAGCAGCATATGCTTTCCTTGCAAGTGTATGTGGAACATTCACCAATGTGCATATTCTGAGCTACAAAGCCAACCTCAACAAATTTCAGTGAACAGAAATCATACAGAGTACATTTTTCCTTGAAAACAGAATAGCCTAGAAATCAGTAATTGGAAGATACCTGAACAATCCCCAAATATTTCAGAATTAAGTAACACATTTCTAAATAATCCATGAGTCAGAAAAGAAAGTCTCAAAGAAAAGCTAGAAATATTATGAACTGGATAAAAATCAAACGATAACATTCAAAATCTGTGGGATGCAGCGAAAGCAGTGCTAAGTGGGAAATTTATTATATTCAACACTTCTGTCAGAAAAGAAGAAAGGTGTCAAATAAATAAGCTAAGTTCTCACCTTTGGAAATTAGAAAAAGAAAATAAAACTAAACCCAAAGCAAGGCACATCAATACAATGGAATACTACTCAGCAACAGAAAGGAATGAACTACCGACTCCCTCAAAACGTGGATAAACCTCACATGTGTTCTGCTAAGTGAAAGAAGCCAGACCCCAAATGTTACTTATTCTGACTCCTTTCCTATGATGCTCTGGAAAACAGAGAAATATAGGGAGGAAAAGAGGTCAGTGGCTGCTAGGGGCTGTTAGGTGTGTGTGACGCGCAGTTGTCTATAAAGATGTGGTGCAGGGGAACTCTGGGATGATGGAACTGTTCTACGAGGGTGAGTCAAAAATTATCCGCACGCTCGCTGTAGAATTTATAGAAGTTTTAATATAACCAGAGTACAGATAATTTTTGACTCACCCTCATATATGGAACTGTAGGGGTGAACATACAATTCTACACATTTGTCCGAAACCACCACACTGTACACCATAAGGTGAATTTTATGGTGTGAAAATAAGAATACAATTAACCAGGATGTGGGGGGGAATCTAGGATGAAATGCAAGCTGAGACAGACGACTGAGTACAAATGAACCCGCAACCACGACCTTGGTAACCTTGGCAATGAGGGTTCAGACCAGACAATGTCAAGGATGAAAGACAAAAAGAGCTGCACACAGACACTCTGCTGTGACTGTAAATCTGTTTTTCACAGGTGGGTCAGCATTTCTGGAACTAGTTTATTGACATGCTAGAGTTGAACAAACAATATGTATATGAACATATTGTAACTGAAAAGCAGGTTTCTCACTGTAGGTGAAAGATAAAAAAGGAAATGGAGCAGGCTAGAATAAACTCTGTGGGGCTGGACTGGAACTGGAATTATCAGCATGGACTTATGTTCTCATTGATGTGTGTGTGTGTACACATACACGAATACAGAAATAAACACAGATGTGTGTATGCATGAGCTACCATAAATACATATATTTCCCAGTCCTATCCAACTAGAGGGGCTGGGAGCAGTGAGAGGTTAGTAGCCAGGAACACACCACCTAGCGGCTAGATCTGGGTTTCTAAGTACCATTTTTTAGTAAAGGGAACCAGGAGTCCCTGGAGAAATGGTCAATTCCAGGGCTGGAATATCTTGGGGTGTCAAAAAGTAAGGAACTGCTTAAAGAACAAAAAAGGATGCATCACGTTGAAAGGGCACAGGAACAGACCTCAATGGCCAATGAGAACTTGAGCTACACAATAAATAACAGAACTAGACTATAACCCAAAGAATAAAATACATGACCTTGAGTCCACACTGATGTAAATGAATGAATGGATGAATGAACGAATGGAGAAATGGTAACTCTTCCTTGCAGAAGAAAGGAAAACGAATTAATAAATTCTAATGAATTCTAATTAATAAATTAGAACTCTACAGGAATACTTACCACAGGCAAGACCCATCAATGTATAAATAGGATATCTGCATAGTTTTAAAGTATCTCTGCAAGTATTTAATATTTATAAAGGGAACAACAGTAAGTTCACAGTAGCTAGTACTGGCAGATGTCGTCTTAGCCAAGTAATGAGGGGTGACGTGACCAGTAACATACACTGACATGATGGAACCCCCCCACCCGCGATATGACGCACTAAGAGCATAATCACCCTATGGCGCCTCCCCAATGATGCACAAAATAACCGATCAGTACTCCCTATAAATGTCAAGGTCATGAAAGACAGGAAAGACTTAGGGATGCACCGGAGAGGCCATGATGACTAAGTGCGATGTGGGGTCCTGAAGGAGAGCCTGGGACAGGAAAAGGACATCAGGGGCAAAACTGCTAAGTCCTGCACTCTAGTCAGCAATCCTGAGCTGAGGTTAATTTCTGAGTGTTGACAGGTGTTCTTGGTTATGTGAGATGGTAGCATAAGGGGAGGCTGGGTAAAGAGTATATAGGAACACTGTATACAAGCTTTCCAATTTTTCTACAAGACCAAAATAATCTTTTAAAAAATGACATTAAAAAAACCTATTTGCCGATGCTCCAGGATCTTTATTTTACCCTATAGACACCAATATTCTGTCTCTTTCAGATAAGCCTGCACAACCTTCACCTCCCTGCTGTTCTTATTACACTCAAGTCTTCTCTTTCTGAGAAGCAATTTTTTTCCTATTGTTTAATAGGAAACAATTAATTGAAACACATTCCAACACATCTCTCGTTTAATTTAAAAGCATAGGAAATGTCTCCAAAACATACCCTAACACACACATACACACACACACGCACACACACACACACACACACACACAGAGTCTCTCTCTCTCTCTCTCACTCTTTGACTGTCTGGCACCTAACACTATCCTTACCTTGTATCTTGTATCTTGTATCTTATTCAGTTGTGCATGATGCCTGAATAGCTCTACTCTGGTTCTAGCTGTCTAAACTCCAAGAGAACCTGGCTTAGCACTACACACAGACCAGTGCTACCTGGTCAAAACTAAAACAAGGACTAATTAAGGACCTGACTTTTTCTCAATGATTAAAAAAAATTTTTAAAGCAGTTGATTATTTTAAAGTGTGGAGTCCACAGCTCAGAAGTGTCAGAGCCAAGATTTAAACCCAGGTCTGTCTGGCTTCCAAATTTGTGCTAAACACTCTGCATTCAACTCTCATGTTATAAAAACCTAACCATAGAATGATCTGAAAGAAGGTCAACAATGAATTACAGTCAATAACCTAGCTTATAAATATGCATGAGTCAAATGTGTGTAGGTACAGACATTAAAAGCTTCAAGTATTTTATTATGAAGAGTAGAACATACAAAATACAATCCCCAAGGAGAATGTAAACTAATAACTTTTTAAATTTCACAACAAATACACTGCATTTTATAATAAGTACGGAATTTTAAGAATAGTTATACTATAAGTCTTTGAGATTATTTATTTTTCATGTAGATATAAAATTTCAGCATATGCAATTTATGTGAAGGATTTATAAAGAATATCATATGCTTTGTAACAGGGAAGGAGGTACAGCTATTTGGCTCCATTTTAATTTGCTTTGGCCTTGATCACCCCACACTTAGGATCAAGGTTTGCAGAACTGTGGGTGGGAAGACACCCAGGCTGCTGCCTCTGGACCTTTCTTTCTCCCTAGACAGAGCCACAAGCCTACAATTCACAGAGGACGTGCGAAGAGCTGAGGTTTCTTCCTACAGTTTTCCTTCCCCAAGATAAGGATCGACTAACGTTTCTCTCTCTGTGTGCACTGGGTCGTGAAACTCCTGAAAGGGAAGACCACTGTCAAAGTTTGGAAACCTGAAAGTGAATTTTGGGTCATTACGTATTTGTTAAACACGGTGGATGTGCTAGAGTGACAGAAACAAGATAAAGGATAACTTAAATGAACCTAAGACAATGGCATCCTTTTAAATACCCGCAGCCCCAAAACAAAGCCCAGACACCTCGGCTCTCTGGATGCATGCTAAAAAAAGTCCTTTCATATTTCTGCGCTGTCCCCTTTACTCCGACCCCTAAAGAAGACTATTACCACCGAGTCAGAAGTTGTGTGGACAGAAGACCCAGAAAGGAAAAGTGACCTGTCCTTGACCACAAGTCCTGTTGACTACTCCAGAACTTGCCATTTCTGACAGTGGTGCTGCTCGCTTGGTGCAGCCTGTTACCGAGCATAGTTAACTACGATGCTTACCACAGAGTTCCCGTTGTACCAGGGGCTGCCAGACCACAGCTGCTGGCCCTGTGTGGCTCCCGCCTGTTCTTTTAAGTAAAGTTCTACTGGAACACAGCCAGGCCCACCATTTACATACGGTCTATGACAGCTTTGGTGCCACGCTCACAAAGTTCAGTTGTCATGCCAGAGACTTGTGTGGCCTACAAAGCCTGAAATACTGATTATCAGGCCCTTTACAGAAAAGGTTTGCCAACATTTTACTCTACTGTCATGTTTAAACCTGACAGCCACTCGTGACAGAGCTGATACCGAACTCATCTTACACAAGGAAGTTAAGAGACTTAAATACAGCTAGAAAGCATCAACGCCAGACTTTGGAAACAGGTTTTTAAATCTTTTTTTAAATTTAGGAACCATGTCATTATTCCAATAACATATACATGTGACCACTGTTCCTTCCTTGGTGTGTACAATGTAGACTGTACTATTCCAGGAGGGGGAAGGCTGTAGCTCAACCCTCTGCACCCCCTGGGGACCCTAGAACAGATATAAGGAACCCATCCTTACTTAAAAAATTCATAAATAAATGGCCTATAATAGTTCTATTTAATTTCCCTCCTCCTAGACACATTCCCGACTCATTATAAATAAAAATTTCCAATATGCAGTACAATTTTACACATGCTTAAAATTAGTATCTTCCATTTTCTGTGAATTCAAATTCATGAGGGAAAAAGAAGGTAAGCAATGCAGCAATACTGTTCTTCAAAAGTAATTTACATCAAACCACTTCCCTAGAGATGTATTTCAAAATCCGATTTCAGTTGGACGAACTGTGGGCTGCCCTCCCATCGCTGCCCGACAGCGACCCCTACTGGCCGAGCCAGGACGGGCCTCCCTCAGACAGGCTCCCGGGGGAGGTCAGCGGCAACCCTTCACCCCCTTCAACATTCTGTTGTTGTTGTAATTTGTCTGTTTTTGTTTTTCCCGTATGTTTAGAAAAATTACTCTGAAATCCAAACAAGGGCAACCTGGAGAAAAAAGTTTTTGAAAGCATGCAAGTACTGCAGTAATGGGTTTTTGTTTGGAGTTTTTATTAAACTATGTTTTCATCTTAACAATATAATGGGCCAGAGTTTAAGGTTTGTAATTTTAGGAAGTAAACCAAATGGCAGTCCTATCTGGCTGTTCATTGATGACATGAACACGTATTTATTTTAACTATAAATCCCAAGACCTATCCTGGTTTCATGTTGTGAGTGGCAGTTTTCCTTAAAAGGGGTAATAATGTTTCCTACAAACTTCCCAGTGACAAAAACAAATTCTACAGGTTTCATTTCAAAGGCATTTCATTTAGAAAAAGTCACTACATTTATTTTAAGGGTAAACGTGATATAGGTTTTAAATCCTGTGATGTAACACAGTCCTCTTATACACATCATCCTAAGTACTTAACCTCCAATAAGAATAGTGTTTCCAGTTGCACTCTGCCATACTGAATGGTTCTCCCAGTCTGGCAGGGGAGGGCTCATATTAACATTCCTAACACTGAAGCCCAGCAGTGTGTTGACAAAAAACATTCTTTGGATCAAGGCATGACAAGCAAACAGCCAGCAGCATGATTTTTGAAACAAAAGGTGAAAATGAAAAAGTATTTACTAATACCTCAAGAACACAGGGACAAAAGTCCTGAGACTATATAATTTTGCATGGCAAGAATACAGAGGCATGCACAGCTGGCTGGAGGGATTACACTTTTCATAAGCACCTACTGTAATTACAGCTTGAGTTGCTAGTTTTAAACTAAATGGAAACGTCTTTGAGATGTCAAATGTCCAAATTTTAATGGCTGCCTCAGATAAACTTATAGTCCCCTCTGCTTAATTCAAAATAGATGTTTCCCAACATCTCTAAATTTATTCCATTTGAAAATCAGAACAAGAATTCATCTGCTGCAGGATAAAACCGGCAACCATACAGCCCACTGCTACTGAGGGCAGCAGAATCAAAAATCATGGGTCTCCGGTCCTTCATCACAGCATCTTCACACTGACCTTTAATAAGCACTCTATCAACCAGGAACATGCACATTATGACGGTGAATGACATTCTGGTACCAAGCTGGCAGAGAGTAGAGAATGGGTTTAGGACACTCAAGAAAAGAAAAAGATCAGAGTTAATGCCAGGAAAAGAAACACTGTAGATAAGCAGAAATAAATCTAGAGTAAACCTTTGATGAAAATAAACAAGGCAGATATAAAAGAATAATTAAATATGAGCACAGAATAAAAAGACTTGGACTTTCCCAGAAAACCAGAAGCCGACTAAGACATTACCAAATGGTAATGATGTTTCAAAAATACATATTATGGTGCGATACTCTGTAGTAACAGCATTGGCTTTTAGAGAGCCTTTAACAAATTTTATTGGATAAAATGAAAGCTCAGAGATGATATTTCTTGATGATTATGTGTGTGCTACAGAAAAGATCAATTAAATGACCAAGCCCCTCAGTTTTTCCTATAAACCTAAAAACACTCTCCCCTTAAGTTTCTGGGTGCTGTCCTGCAAAGTCTAGCATTTAGAATCAGGTCTGCCAAATAACATCCTTGCGGGTTTTCTTTAAAAAGTGTACCCCATTTCCCAGATGTCTGAGATAATCAAGGTTTAAATATCTGGAGCAAGTTCTTGCATATCCTGTTAGCACTGGCTGTTTAGGTATATGCCTCTTTCATACAAGTATGCCTAATCTAACAGCCCTTCCTAAGGTGCTGTAGGGCTCCACTTCTGACAGAACTCCCCCGCTGTCAATGTGAAACATGAAGGTGGCTATCAAAACTACTGAAGAATTTTATTCGGTGCCTAGAGAAGACAATGTCACAAATTTTCATATTGATCAAGATGATGTGTCAGTGTACTGGTTTCCTAAAAGACATGTAGCTCCTGAATTAGGCTACTTATTTTTCTTTAATCACTGTTTTATTTGGTAGCCATCTGTAATCTAGTTGCATAATTAAGTGAGAAACTTCGACTGTGTTTAGGAAAACCTAGGTGACAAAGGAGATTCCATTGACTAAGAGTTGACTCAGTAATTTCAAACTTGCACTGTTCATACAGTGGGTCAGTAAAGTCCCTGAATAAATGCAGCTGGAGGGCAAAATGAAAGGTGTCTGAAGAGCCAAACTGCTGTGGCACCTAACTGCTGACCAGACCTTAGCATTTCCCTGAATTTTTATTGTAGGTACACAGCAAATGGAATACCAGTGTGGTTTCTAGCGCTGCTTTGTGCACTGGGCTTAATACCAGACTTACATTAGATTAAGAGTATGAGAAATGATAGCACGATCCCAGGATGCCACTAAAGCACTTGATAAAACTGTTCACTACTAAAGGGAAAAGACAGCAAGTTATGTGTGGAAAGACCCTACATTACGCAGTACAGTTTCATCACTTATTTTCACTTATTGGGCCAGGAAAATGGGGATACACGTCAGGCAGGAATCTCCAGATGGTGGCTGATGTCTCAGAAGGAACCACTGCCATGAACCTGATCCCTGAGCAGGGAGTGATCAGGGAGGCGGAAAACTCCTATGGGCAGGGAAGAAGCGGGGGGACAGAGAACCCAGCGTGTCAGATCACTCGGCATTGACCAGCCTCTGGACCCCAAGCTTCCTTCTACCAGCAGATGTACATTTCAAAGATTAAAACTGTGATACGTGAAAATATTTACTCTCCTCCCTATTTTTTTTTAAAGTCAGCCACTTCTTCTACTACTAATATATGGCTGATAATTCGTCTATTTTCCTTGGAAAATGAAACTGACAGTAAAATGAAACATTTCATAACATACACTGCTATTCCTTACAACATCCTTATGGAGTTGACAAGGGCAAGGTTCTAAAACATACACGGAAACAATAGGGTAGGAACAAATCAGGTCCTTATCTTTTGTAATAGTCTCTTCTATGGGAAAAGCTCTATACCATGGTGCTGCCGGGTCAGAGTAGAAATGAATTCCAGGAGAAATGAAGCTCCCTAATTTACTAAATGAAGAACAAGATTTCTAAATGAGTCATCATCCATTTATACATACAAAACTGGGTGTCACAAGAGAAAAATCTTACCAGACTTTCCACCCAAACCTATAAACTCCACCTGGTGGAGACTGAGGGATGCTAAAACCTTGAGGTACTTTGTTTATAAAAACACCCTTTCAGATACAGACTTTTGCTCTATGGTACTCTATATATCACTGCTGTTGCAGAACGGAAGATCATGCTTCTGTTAGTCATTACTGTCTAAATTCCCACTACAAAATAAAATAGCAGTGGCAGAAAGAAAAAACAAATACAAGCTCAGCAACAAAAATTCCAGGAGGTACAGATTAAAAGCCCTACAATTTGTTGTTTCCTTGTTTCAAGAACATTTGAGAAAATAATCCAGATTAAAAGTCAGATGTATATGGGACTAAAGAGGTAGTGGCTTTAAGTTACTTCAGATGATAGAAAAAAAAAAAAAAAAAAAAGCCCTCAAACTTTCTTAAAGGAACGTGCTAAAACTTCCCTGCATAGTAGGACCTGTCCCCAGCACCCTGTGCAACTCTCTCATCTGGCCCCATTTACACTCTTGATGCCCTAGGCCCCTCTTTCAACCTCTGGGATTTTGTCCAACAACTCCCTTGGTCCAGAATGCTTGCCCTCCCTTACCCCACCTCCTCACCAATACTTTTTTTCAAACAAAGCAATATGTGGATAAATATATTTTTTATATATTTCCTTTCACTTCATTCTCCTGGGATACCCCTAGTCATCCTCCCGCTCCTGACTAGGCCATCACTGTCCTTCCCAGATCCCAGCTCGGGGAGTGAACCCTGCCAAGTCTGAGCTCACTCCAACATCCCAGCCACAGGCAAGGCGCTCCTGAGGGCAGTGACTGTGCACCTACTGGACAGTTGCTGCGGTGCTAAATAAATAAATATATCAAAAAGAGAATAAACTCCTCTTCTCCAAAACTACTGAAAAATGGAACAGATCTTTATCAGTCTGGACAGATCATTACTGAGGATATAAAAATGGAATCATCAGAATAAC
The DNA here is from genome assembly GCF_030028045.1 of Hippopotamus amphibius kiboko. Taxonomy (NCBI): domain Eukaryota; kingdom Metazoa; phylum Chordata; class Mammalia; order Artiodactyla; family Hippopotamidae; genus Hippopotamus; species Hippopotamus amphibius. The sequence goes on along the minus strand of NC_080196.1, from coordinate 8,829,301 downwards.
TTAAAATACCTTCTAGTCTTTTGATCTAATAACAGATAGATAACAAATTAACAAACAATGGCCATCATCACTTTGATAATATCTATATTGATCAAAATGGCCAAATCATCTAAACACTGTTCATAGGTAAAGGCATTAAATATTGTATCAAAGCTACTGTTTAACTGTAGTGAAGGGGTTTAATGGGACACTGATATATCAAATTCTAAAAATAACAGTGCTGAATTACTTCCTGACAGATTATAGGTCATTTTTTTTCAGCCATCCGTTCAACCAACAACTATTTACTATCTACGACTTGCTAGCCGCAATCCCAGCAAATGCTGGCAATAGAGCAGTGACCACAGGAGATCCCTGTCCTTACGTTCTGTTTTCTAGTTGAAAGGATCAGATAATAAACAAATGCACACACACGCGCACACACACATCTGGTGGTGGTGAAGTGCTCTACGGAAAAATAAAGCAGGCCTGGGGGCACGAGCGATGCCGGCAATAGAGGGCAAGGTGCTCTCTTCTCTAGGGAGGTGCAGGAAGGCCTCGCTGGTACGGTGACACCTGAGCAGAGCTCTGACAGATGACGGGGTGTCTTGCAGCACCTGGTGGAGGGTGTTCCAAAGGGAGGAAAGGAAAAGAGGCCCCCGCACAGGAGTCGGCTGGATGTACTTCCCACCAAGCAAGGCGATCAGGGTGGCTGCAGCTGAGGAGCAAGGGAGGAAGGAGTGGGGGCTGAGTTTCAGAGACGTGGTGTGGAAGGGTGAGGGGGCCGAGGGCTCGCAGGGGACACAGACCGAGGCTCCGAATGAGAGGGCAACCGATGGAGGGTTTTAAGCAAAGTAACGACATAATTTTCAAAAACCACTTTGGTTGCTGTGTTGAAAGTAGTCTGTGAAGAGGCAAGGGTTGAACACGGAGACCAGTCAGGGGCTATTGCAAGCAACCTAGAAGACATGATGGTAGCTTTGACCAGGGCTGGGTGGCACACGCGGCTCAAAGCGGTAGGTTTCTGAACACATTTTGAAGGAAGAGTCAAAGGTGCTACTGGTGGATTGAGGTAAAGGACATCAAGCAAGACTTCAAGAGTTTTGGTCCAACAGCTGGAAGGACGGGAGAAGACCACAGGGAAGCGTGCTTCTTAGAGGTCAGGGGTAAACCAGGAGTTTGGGGCACATCATACTCTAGATGCCTATTAGACATCCAAGTGGAGATGGTGAGCAAGAAGATGGACATGCAGTGGATATTGGAATCATCAGCAAATAGGTGGTATTTAAGTCGGGAGGCTGGCTGAGACTACCTGGGAAGGAGGTATAGGCAGAAAAGATAAGTGATGAGAGACCATGGCCTTGGGCACCTCATTTAGAGGCCGGGGGGATGAGAAGCCAGCAAAGGAAGGTGAAAAAGAATACCCAGTATACTCTAGGCCGGTGCTGTAGAAAACAGTACACCCTGCAGACACGCAGCATCACATTGCGTGCTTCAGGGCTTTCCTCTCTAAAAACATAGATGTCTGAAGAACTGCTAAACAAGATCCCATCTCTAACGATCATCAGTTTAATAGAGTGAAACTTCTTCCCAAAGAATAATAAGATCCAGCCTTAGGATAGTAATCAAGAAAACATAAATAAAGATAGCAGACTATTATCCATCAAATTGGCCCAAATTAAAATTCATACAGTATCAGGTACAGTTAAGGATGTGCAGAAATGGAAACTGTCCTAGAGAACAATTTAAAGTTATAAATCAGAATTAATTTTCTAGGTATCTGCATACAAGGGGATACTGTTTATGCAAATTTGGAATAGAAACAAAACCACATGCTAGGCATGGATATATATGCACGTTAAACAAACTGAAAGAAAACGCCTAAGTGCGGTTAGTGTTTGCCTCTGGGAGGGCGTGTGATGGGCAAGGGTGAGTGACGGATACTGTACCTAACGTGTAATGCCTCACTTAGCTTGTTTTTTTCAAAAATATACTGAATTTATGAAAAAGACTTGAAGCAAATGTGAGAAAACATTTATAATCACCAACTCTGGTGTGAATACATGAGTGCATGTAATAAAACTCTTTGTAATCTTTCTGTATTCAATAAAATCTCAAAATACTTTTTAAAAGCACCAAATACAATAAAGGGAAAACAAGACCGTTTGTTTAAAACAACAAATGTTTGCTACACTTATGCCTACATCCCAAGCCTGTAATAAAGCAAAAGTGGAGGATGTATTTTGCTGGCCTATTATAAAGAACTGTAAGGTCTCTGGTATGACATAGCACTTGGCAAAGTCCACCTGTGTGCTACAATTTACCATTTGATAAAAACTGTGAAAAAACTGAGTGTACTACCAATAAATACCGTAATTAAAAAAAATTAAACAGAGAAAAGCAGGTAAAACTACCTAGAGTTTTATCGGAGGATTTCTGATTAGGCTATCCAGTGTGAATTATAATCTAAGACCTGCTTCAAGTACTTCTGGAATGAGGTGAGAAATAACAAAAATGAACAGATAGATATGTAAGTCTGCCAGCCAGCCAACCTAAACGATGCATGATAATTAATGGAAACTAAATTTTTCTACGTAAATTTGGGATATAAACACTACCTTCCCTCGACAATTTAGAAGAGTCTACAGACATTTTACTGAATTTTTAAAAGACTCATCTTCTTAAAGAAGTAAAACACCTAAGAGTATATATTATAATACTTCAAACATTTATACACTGTTCAGAAATTAGTGTTTCATATTATAACGGCTACTTTGTGCCTTTTCTAGTCTGTGGGTAATAAATATACTCACTAAGACTGCTACTCATTTTTCCTAGCTTTTTAATTCTGAATTGCTTAATGTAATAGCAATAAAGCAAATGAATAATAAAGAGGGTTTTTTTTTTCACTTAAATAGTTATGGTAGTTAATTTAAGAATACTAAGAGCAGAGAACAAATCAAACAGACTATTTACATTAGAGGCAAATTATAGGTAAATTAATTTTATTAAATGTGTAAATGACTTTAAACAAAGACACCAACACAGAATTCAGTTCCTAGCCATTCAAAAATCAGTTTTTGATACATACGTTCCTAGGACAACATACTTGATATGATGCATACTTTCAGATCCTGATGTTGCCATCCACACTATGTGTCAGAGCATCAGTGTCTATAAAACACTAAAGATATCCCTGCTGCCCTAAGTTTGTTATGATTATCTTCTCCTTCTACTAAGAATACATCGTTCATTCCCAAAAATTAAAATAAAAAGCAACCCTTTATCAATTTTAGCACTTAGGATGTGAGTTACTTCTCCTGTATATTTAAAAACAAGTTCAGCCTGATTTATTTAGTGTGTTACTGGTTGTCAGGTGGAATGGGAAGTGTTTGCTTTTTTTACCTATATTTTCAAAGATGTCCTCATCATTTTCTCTTTGGAAATTTTTTCTACATCAAACTAGTACATACGAACTAAAACATAGCAAGCAGGTAAATGTTTAATTTAGGGTATTTTTTTTTTTTTAAAGCGATAGAACTTTATTTATTTATTTATTTTGTTGATAAATTCTTGGGTTAAAACAAAAAGTCTTACAAAAAAATAATTCTATTGTTTAATTAGACAGATGAACAGGTTTATTTCCCCTCAAAATTGGTTAGAGATAAACACGTCTATTTGTTGAATTACCATCGTTAAGAAAACAACTAGTTAATTTTTTCAATATAATAAACGATTTGGGGAAGCAAACAAATGTTTTATTCCACAAATATTTCCTGAGCAGCTGCCGCGAGCAAGGCACTGTGCTGAGGCCTGTGGTGCAGCGAATATACTCAGGCATCAATTCCACTCACGATACGCTTGAGAATCTCAGTGAGGAGGGAAGGGAGGAAGCATGTAAATAGTAAAAAAAAAAAAAAAAAAACACGCCAGAAAGGAATTCGATACTTTCAGAGAGCGAACTCTAAATATTACAGGTGTTGAGAAAAGGGAAAATCAGAGAAGGCTTCATGACAGCAATGGATTTGCGCTAGATCTTGAAGGAAAATAAGAGTTTGACCAATGCAGACGGGGAGCCACGCTTGTGTGGGGATGGAGGGCGGGGGCTTTAAGGGAGAGCTGTCTAGGCAGAGAGCCGGATCAGTGTCTTATAAGCAGGAAATTCAAGCATTAGGGCAGGTGAGAGAGAGAGATGAGGGATAAAGGTGAAGAAGCAAGTAGGCATCAGGTTATGAAGGATTCTGAGGACCTGCTTGAGGTCAAGTGGCTCATATTCTGTTTGGCAGGCAAACGGAAACCAAAGGAAGACTTGGAGCAGAGTAACGGTACGACCAGACACATGCTTCGGGAAGAGTAACTTAACATCAGTGCGGGTGGATGCAAAGGAAGGAAGACAAAGTAAAGATGGGAAAACTGATTAGGAGTCTATCACACAGTAGAAATAAGAGGTAATGAAAATAGGAACTGAGTAGTATCAGTGGGAATGGAAAGAAGAGTATGGATGCAAAAAAAAAAAAAAAAGAGTACATTGTAAATAGCATTTATGAAAAATATGGAATAAAGCCTTACCTGATTCTTCTGTATCTTGTTCATCTATTAAACCTACTGAGACGCCTAAATCCACACATTTCTTGCTATGTGTCTTGGACTTCATGTGTTTTGTCAGATTTCCTTAAGGGAAAAGAATGTTTACTAAGCTTACATAGTATTATTTTGCTATTGCATTTGTCAATATTGGCAAATTCCATTCCTATTTCAAGTGAAAGTACAGACTGTGGTTAATACAATTCCAATGACTAAAATTTGCTCAAAAGTAAATACTGGCTATCTGTATGTTGTAATAACCCTGTTATTAGTAATAATCTCTCTTTTTTAAAAGTGTCTCCTCTACTTTGATAAGATAAACTTTTGCCTTATAGTTTCTATTCTCTAGTCCTTATTTATTTCTTAGAACATTTTATACACACTTATTAAAGTCCCTTTCAGACTGCACTATGATCTATGGTTTCTGAATTCTCCACCAGTTGCGTCGGCTGTCTTTCCTTCGTAGTACTTTGTTTCCATGCACATCTTTTAGTTTTTATTGTAAACTTATCTTTAGCATGATTGTTTCCTATGGAGTCTTAAGTACGCTGGGTTATAGACACATCTCTGTGGGTCAGTCTTCCAACTGCTTCTGCCTGAGACCTTAACAGTTTCATTCCACTAATTCTGGATCAGTTTGTGGGGGGTTTTGACATGGTATAGGTAGAGGGTTTTGCTTTTTTGAAGGTACCTTTTCCCCCACATGGTCCAAAGTCACTGGACAGAAGAGCCAGGCTTATTTCAGAGGTTTCAGACTCCATTTCAGGACCAGCATTAAACCCCAGGCCTGTAGGCATATATCTGGCTTGATGTCCCTATGGAGTTTTTTGTTGTTGTTGTTTTGGTTTGCTGTCGTTATTTTTTCATATCTGTTTACCATGCTAGTTTGGAGTTTCTTTTTTATTTCTGCTACCTGGGAATCTGTCTTGCTAAATTTCAAGCTTGGCTATCTATTTAAAACTACAGTCAGTTACTGTATTATAAATTTCTGAGTGTTTGGAACAAGAGAAAGAATTTCCTGCATTAATTTCACTTCACCCTACTGCCTAAAAGTCTCATAATAGTATCCCCAATGGTGTTTCCTCTGGCAGCTGGTGTATCAACCTCTGTAATTATCACCAGGTTAACTGGGAACCACTGGGCATGCTGCCCCAAGTGATCATTAATGCAGGGGGAGGGCTCAGATTCTCTTGAAGATACCAAGCAGCTTGAGTGGATAATGCCACACACACACACAATTGCCAAGAAGTGAGAATCATCTCTTTTGAAAATAAACTCTAAATGCTGAGTTTGGAAGCAGGGGCAAGCAAGTATTTGAGACTAAACCTTTAGAGGAGCTAAAAACATCTGAATCGTTGGTCCAGATTTTGAGCTTGTGGTAGCTGAAAGACCTGCAAAATGGCAGTATTTATAGAGTTTCAATCCCACTAAAAAATGCACTAAGCCCATGGAACTGGCCACACCCCTTTAGGCCAATTCAGGCACTTGTTTGTATGCACAGCATCCCAGGGCTTAGTGCTTACGGGCTTCATGTGTAAGAGGGGCCCCGGACCAGATAATGTCTAAGAGCCAAAAGGCCAGCAAACCCTGACCTCTGTGATTCTAGAGATAACGCTTGGCTTAAATGACTTGGCCATGTCTGACACTAACTTTAAATACACTTTAAAAATAAAATATGAAGCAAGTATGGCAAAATGTTAACAATTACTAAAAGATGATGGATATACTGGTGGTCATTATATAAATATCTACCTTTCCGTATGCTTCAAAATTTTCACATTAAAAGTTATGAATAGTTTTCTCATATTATTGTGGCTGAAATTTCCACTTCTAGTCAGTCAAAACACTTTCTAGTGATGATAATATTATAAACCAAATTACAAGGTCCACTAATAGTTCTTTCAAAATGCTTTTGTTCCCTAAATAGACAGCCACAGAGGTCATTTGCTTTCTGAAAAGTTAATGTATAATTGTAACTAGGCAAATTTGGGAATATAAGTTTTTAATAAGCCTATTTTCTCATAACTTGAGTTATTTATTATTAACCAACTTCTTAAATAATTTAAAATAAACAAAACAATTTGCATTTCAATATGCCAAATGTGCATATTAAAATGCACATATCCCTAGCAATGCTGTAAACTTTGTGCATTAATTTAACAGACAAATTTTTCAATAGATTTAATAAACATTTATCTAAATCCTCTGGAAAGCATGACTGTTTCTGGGTTCCTATCGCTATATATAGAGTCCAACTTTCTGTGATATAAGTGGGACTAAATCCTGCAGAGATGCAAGTTCACTATTTTCTCTGACTGACCTGAATAGTGAAAGCAAATCAATTAAAATTATTTTGAAAATGCATTCATAAAACAACCTGAAAGGACAAATGATGAAATACAGACTTTTAAGCATTATCAGCAGAAGCATCAATTTCTCAGAGGACAGATCATGCCTTTGATAGCATTATGCTGTCTTTGCATACTCCTATTTATACAGCATGCCATTACATCACTACTACTTCCTGTTAATAACAAGACACGTTCAGTAAGAACTAGAGGTGAAGTGACTGGGACAACAAAGTAAATCAGAGTAGGGCAAAATCTGCAGCCTAATCTGAAAACAAGTCTTTTATCATTTAGCCACCTTTACAAGGTACTACGGAATCTGTTTCACATACAGTCATAAAAGGTAGACTACTACAAGGAAGCTGACCATAATAAAAGAGAACTGCTAGGCTGAGAATGGGGAAATACTGAATTTCTAACATTTTCTTCACCAGTCTCCCTAGCTAGGATAGCTTTCTTCAAATAAGTATTTATTACGTAATTACAATAAATCATCTGACAAAACAAAAACATAATGTAAATTCAGATATGCAGCATACTCAAGAAATGAAAGACATGAAAACTGCTCACCCTTCAAGGATCATCATGCCCTGTCCACCATTTAATAAACATTTATCTAAAATGTTACACGATGTTGGTTTGAGTTATTTCATTAGGATTAAAACTTGGATGATTCAAAATATTTTTCTTTGCCAAGAAATCTCTGTAGTTTCATTTGGCTTTCCACATCTAAGTTCTCCTTCCTTTCTTGTCCTTATTTTATAAATATACTTTTTAAAATATCCTGATTCCTCTTCCTCCTTCTATTGAGAAATATCCATTTCACTTTATATCTTGATTCTTTTTTACTCGGTAACATCATTCTGTACCTGGGGTAATCTTTTATTTGTTATACTAGCCTATTATTGGTTTCCTGGCCTCACACTGGAAATTATTTAAAAGATGTTTCTTAATCATAGGATCAAAACCAGTGTAAAAGCGGTAAATTGGGTTAACAGATCAAAGCACTTAATCCTATCGAAGCCTTCATGCAAGATCAGGAAACTCATCCTGAAGGGCACCCTCCACTTCCAGAAGGAGGTTCTATACCACAATCTAAGAATGACAGAATTAGGGTGCCTCCCGACTTATGATTTCTTGAAACTTTAGAAATACTCGAGGCTATCTGAAGAACAGTTCCCCCCTCCATCATTCTTGTTTCAGGCATTATTGGCCTTTAAGGAGAGCGAATTTGAAGCTATTTGAGAGTTATAATAACTCTCTTTAGACGCCAATAAATACTAGCCAAAAATGTAATAAATTTGCTAAAAAGCTGATCAATTTTTAAAACAAAAACTGCAAAGACAACCAATATAATCAGAAAAAAGCAAATGTTAACTGAAAAGGGATAAAATAAAGTAGTTCTGTAAAAAAATTATCGATTAAATATTTTTTCACAGATTTTGTCCTTTCGGACAGATAATTTTATGATTATATTGCTTTGTATTTGAGAGAGTCTTACTTTCTAAAGGGTGGCATATGAAAGTAAAGTCTCAAGCAACAAATTTTTATATAAGGATTCAGAAACAAGGGGCCTAATGGAGAAAGCAAATATTTTATAATAGTGTATTCACTATATGTAACAGGAAATTTGTAGAGGGTAAAATTACCTTAACTATAATAAAGGCTTACAATTTAAATAAAAACATATAAAGAATACAGAAATGGTACTAAATATAATTTTAATTACTAGGTCTGAGTTCTATAAACATTAAATAGTACAAAAGTTAGAAAATTTTTGAAGTTGAAATTCAACAGAATTTGGGTAAAAAAAAGCTTCATGGGAAAGAAAAAGAAGCGGCTATATGCATGACTAAAATTAGGTAATAAAACATCAATGTCATCAGTATAACTTTACTGTGGTTATTATTTTAATTTCTTCTTTCATCTTTTAGCACTGAAATGCACTTACTTGTGATCATGAAAGTTTCTTTTTATTCTTTATTCCCCAAAGTAAGTATTTTTGAAAATGTATTAGTCATCATGTTAAGCAACTGTAATTTGGGGAGTAAAAGGAAAAAGGGCAGTTGCTCCTTTTCAGATGTCATATTTATTACGTATATTCTAAAAGTGTATAATTAAAAACTTTTCCCCAAGAGGTCTAGAAATATACAAAGAAATAAGAAAACGATGTTGACAAGATGTAATTTATATGAGTCTATTTAAGCTACTGCATCCTTGGTTAAAGAATATGTAAAGCGGGGTCTTAGCTCTACTAGCTCAATGCATATAACAAAGGACCACGAAGCGATGTCATCTCATACCTTTAGTCTTAAAGGAGAAGTTACAGTAAGTGCAGTGGTAGGGGCGGACATCTGTATGGGTTCGTATGTGTTTCTTTAACATGCTAGGTTTCTTACAACGGATTCCACATTCTTCACATATGTACTTTCCTCTTCCCCTGCCTCGGACATAGACATACTCTTCATTTGATTTATATCTAATTTAAAGAAAAAGAAAATGAATAGGGCAATTGGACACTATGTCTCTGAGAAAATATTGATGACTGAAATTCAACCTAAAAAATAAAACAAGGCACAATGTTTACACTCAATCAATGTAAATGTTATGCACACAGAAGTAACAGAATATTCCAGCTTTTCACATCAACACAATATTCTAATAGCTAATTCTAATCAAACAACTGTATCCAATACCAGGCTTAATTTTAAAATAGTTCTTCTAAGGCACAGCTTTGAAAGTTTTCTTTATTGTTAAAGTCAATCACAACTGTAAGCACTGAAATACTTCTGAGCTTCATCTTCTGAGCCAAACTACGATTGGCTTTTACCATTTGTTTTCCTCACAACCAAATTCACAAAAGACATCAAATGAATTCATCTCTCTTAGAGCAGATTTTTCCAGGTCATATTTTATTATGAATCAACGTGAAACCCAGGGTTCACTCTGAAAACTTGGTGCTCAGCTGCCTCCTAGAACCTACAATGTTTCCTAGTTATTTTCTTGATCAAAATGGAATTATTTAACATAACACCTAACATGTATTTTGCCATGAAGATTCTGTTAATAAGCTGAGAAACTTTGCAACATTTATATAAAATCGGCACTGGTAAGTCTTCATTCACATAAAAGCAAATGTACATTTAAAAAGTAAGTTTAAATGTACATTTAAGAAGTAAAATTTGTACTTGCCCTCCATCAAATATTTTAATTCTTCTTGGTTCACTTTTGATTAAGGAATTTTCTTTATCTTGGTCATTGTTAATTTCAGAGGCATCTTTACTGCTGAATTCAACTACTGTGGACTTTTGATTACCTAATGCTCTCTGAAAGGGAAAAAAAAAAAGAGAGACACTAATTTAATAAAACTGAAAACACAAACATGCTAATGTTTCACTTGGAAATTAAAACATGGCAGAGTACAGTGCATACGGTTAACTTAATGGAAGGCATTTCAAGGATGTAACAGCTTTAAAGGTCACTGCTTCAGCTCCTCCTTCATCTTTATCTGTCTGAATCACAGCAAACGGATGAATCGTATGCTACTTTAAAATCCCACCACAATCCACTGAAATCCCCAAATAAAGACTCTACAACCCCCCCAACCTGGTATGCCATGAGTTTAATAGGAATTTTTTAAATAAATGAAATATTCCTTCTTATAGCTAACCAGCCACTCATACTACACTTTAAGTATACTTGTTAAACAGTTTACTCTTTAAAGATGGAGAAGAGCTTATGGGACAATGCCTCATCCTCCTGAAAAACATGACTAAGTCCCCTTCAATGGCAATGCACTGTAAAGTTAAAGCAGAAGCCCCATTTCCCAATATTTTATTCTCCCCTTCTCCCATTATTTTAAACCATAATTAGGTTTCCTCTCCATATCCTCTCAAAAGTTTCTGAGTACTGTGAATTACACTGATCACTGTGAATTACAGGTCAGGTCAAAAGTTAGGTCTTAGCCTGATAATACTTAAATCTCTAGAAAAAAGGAGTCGACATCAGAATAATAAACAATGGGTGCTTTTCCTACAGAAAACTGTAGTGACACCATCTTATGATTTTACACAAGCACACTATTCACAAGCACTTCTTCTCACTCCCCAGCCTGCTCTGCTCTCACAGATCCTTGTGAGGCAGGCCGCACGGCTGGATCACACCCCGGTCAGGAAGGACAGGCGTAAGGCTAAGTCCCTTCTCCAGGGTCCAGTGTTAACCGCCAGGGCTAGAAGTCCAGTCCTCCGGCCGAACCCCACACAAGGCACAACTCTTCTGATCAAGGGCCTCTTTGTTACAGGCTTCCTTTAAAAATGGACACCGCCAAGTAGACAGCTATCGAACTGCGATGACATAATAAGAGGAAGTGACGAGAGGGCGTGGACATCAGGGACTGAGGGCCTACGTGGCTACAGGAAGAGTCCCCAGGGAAGGTCCCGTCCTTACAAAGCCAGGTGTAAAGAAAAGCTGCTGGCCTGAGTGTCTCAAAAAGGTGGTGCGAGGAGGTAACGACACTGACCCTGACACGCACAACGGCAGCCGTCTCCTCTTTTTCCGGCAAACACATCAGGCTTCCCCACAATGTGGAATATACACATCTTTCCTTGACTCTATACCTCAGCAGAAATCCTATTTCTTACCTTCTTCTCAATACCAAATTCCCACTTATCTTTTGCTCACTTCCTTGCTATCAGATCTGACTTCTACTCACCAATGAGCTAAATGCCAAAATCTTTATTATTTCCTTAGTCTGCATGCTTGACCGCTCGGTGCACTGGGTGTCGCTGACCCCTTGTTTCTCTTAGAAATGCTTTTACTTTAGCATCCATCTGTTCTTTTCCATTTTGAATTACAAATACATCCACATTAGGGTTGTGAGTTAACAGTCTAGCCAGGACCTGGTCCTCCATAGCCGCTTGCCCATATAACGCACGTCTCTGGGACATTAGCAGCATTCAGTCCAGATACCACTCAGTCTTCATCTTTGACCTCCTGGCTTGAACAACTCTCCTTAAAATATCTTCTTCCTCAATCTGTGTGATCCCACTGTCTTCCGGTTCCCCTCCTTCCTCTATGAACAATCTCTCAGTTCCTATGAGGACTTTCTTCAGCCATTCGAGCCTTTAAATAGTAGGGATCTCGGGACCCTTCCGGGCCCTTCTCTCTTCTTTCCACTCTTCCTGAGAGACCTCATGAATTGCACCTATGCACCACACCTTCCACCTGGAGTTCTCGCCCAGCTCCAAATGCAGGTGTGCATTTCCCAAGGCATTTCTACCAAGGCACCTGGTACTGAAGGAGAGCCGCTTTTCACAGGCACTTCAGGAACAAACACACATGAAGCTCTGTTTCAATTCTCATGCTCGTCTCATTTTCCACCTCATTTAGTAGATGTGGAGTCTGGGCATTTAAAAGTTAAATTCTGAATGGTTTGGAGGTACCCTCCTCCACTGAGAAGGCACCAAATGCTCTCTACCACCATGCATATTCTTTGGTCTTCATCTACATCTCCAACTTCAAACTACGTCAGTGTTTCAAACTTCCATCACCTTCTAGCCATGCTGGACTCCTCGGGGTTCTTTCCCATTTCCATATTGTTTGGCAGACAATTAAAATTTCTCATTCTCGTTTTCCTGAAAAAAATCCCCACTTTTTTTTTTTTAAAGACTCAGCTAAAGTATCACCACTTTTGGAATATCTTCCCTGTATCCATACCTCCTCAAGCCACTGGCACTGTTAGAGACTTCCTTCTTTTAAAGTTATATACACTTCTATTCTAATACTGATACTGTGATATTTCCTTACTGATAAACAACTATTTATGAACCCGTACTATGTGCTTATGAACCCATAGAGGTCAAGAACTTAAATCTACAGTTCTGAATGTCCAGAGTTCAGTCTAATACCCTTATCTATTTATTTATTGTTAACCATTTAAATGATTTTCCCCATTTTATTAGGCCAACTGTAATAAGACTTTTTCCACAAAAGCCCAAAATTATAGTTCTATTACCTTACTATACAAATCATGACCAAATCAACTTAATTGTCAAGTGAAGTTATTTTGCGAATCTTCTCTCTAGTACTAAGATGACCCCCAGAGCTACACAGGAAGACAGCTGGGATCAGCATGGTGAGGGGAGAGGGGTCAGATTTGCATAAAACAGGGATGAATGGGTCTCTGCTTATGTTTTAGAATGAAACAGGACAATCTCCAATACTCACACCTCTGTTCCTTCATTAGCAGGGACAAAGCATACATATAATCTTCTCTCACCTAACAAGAAAGTCTAATCCTTACTAGAAGGGAAGGATCAAAGTAAAACTATGATTATCTGTACCATTAAGTAAAGACTTAAATATTCAGCCAATGGGAAAAAAGTGCTCAAGGCAAGTTATCACTTTCAAAATATTTCAAGACAGAATCACTGAAAGGACTCCGGGTAATCTTTATTAGTATAACGCTCTGGGTAAACTTATCATTCTTTCTTTCAAAGAACTCTACACTTAGAAAGCACAATTTGTCATTCAAAATTAAAATACAACCTCCAACGGAAATGTTTAAAGGCATCCAGACATGTTGAAACTAACTTGCACAGACATATGTGAAGATAAATGGTATTTCAAGTACCTTGCTGAAGTTGCTTTTCCACTTGCTTGAATAGACCAGCAAATCTGACTTGAAGTGGGTCGTTATTGCTTGGCAATATAGAGACTTTCCCGTCTTCTGTTTTGAGTTCAGGAGAGAAAGGGCCACTTTGGTAGGCAAGCCCAGAGGATCTGGGTCGCTGGTGCTCACGGTCCAATCGGTGTAGGCCGACGTTTTCTGGTCGTTCTGGGGCAGGTGCAAGGCCTTCTGTCTCAACAGATAACACCACGTGAAGCTGGTTGCGGTCTTCAGGCTGGGGAAGGACGGCTGCTGCGTGTCGCCGGCCTCACACGCGGAAGGAGAGGTGGCTGCAGGTTGACTCTGTTCTTGGATGTTCGCTTTGTCGCCTGGATGTTTAACCCCTGGAGACTTCCTTTCCTGGTTACTGTTGACACATTCTGAAGGAGAAACGCGAGTTTTCTCTACAGGGACACCTGAATTTCTAACTGTCTGAGTTAGTGACGAGGCTGACAGGATGTTTTCAAATTCCTGCAATTCTTTTATAGGTTCTATAGCCACAGGCTTAGACGGTCCTGATGACAAATTATCAGCTGGTGAAATATCAGTCAAATGAAGAGCCTCACTACTAACTTCAGGGAGAGAAAAAACATCCTGTTCCAATATCACAGCTTCAAAGGGCTCCGTAGTGCAAACCTGCCTCACCAGAACAGGCTTCTTCTGTTTACTAACTTCATGAACGCTTGAACTCAGTGCGTCCAATGGTCTAGTATCTGTTGCACAAACAGCTCCGTTTTCATCCTTGGCTCGCTTCTGGTGTTTTTCCATGGCAATGTCTAAACTATTTGCTGGGGAGAGCATCCTTTTACTTGAAGCTGAAGATTCTTGTTGGGGGGAAAGTCTACCAACAGACACTTTCTGAGCCTGTACGGGCAAGGATTCTGATGGAGACGAATTTTGGCCCATCTCTGAAAAAACATTTTCGCAGACGAAGTCTCCCTCTGGGTTTGGCACAGCTTTCTGGTGATCGTTTTGCGATTCTGGCACGGAATTTTGTTCTTCGCTGATTGGCAACATGCTATGATTAGCCTGGCAAATCGGCTGATTGGACAGATCTTGGGTCACTAGGATTTGTGGCAGAGACGTGACTGTGGCAAAACAGTATGTTGGGACCTGGCTCTGCAGATGCACGGGCAGTGTAAAGGACGTTGGCACATTCGGCACCTGACCGCTGAGAGGTCCGGCCTTCAGTGGTGGCAGAGGACACGAATTAGACGTGGCTTCCACTAATCTGGCTGGAGATGCTGATGAGGGCGAACGATGGCTGGCCCCAGCTGGATCTGGAAGCATTTGCTTCGGCAGAGGATGTACAGGATTAGAAGCACCAGGCTGGCTCGAAGGCACCACCGGACAATGAAGTTGGTACTTGGGAGCAAAACAATCCTCACTTTTAGAAGGTACACGCCCACTGGGGCTTGCATCTGCTTTGACACTCTGTGTAGACACTTGCAGAGACATCTGTGTGTTTGGGCGGCTAAGGGGCGCATGGGTTTGATTTAACAAATGGATACCAAAAAGCTGTTGAAAAGGAAAGACGTTTGGAGAGTTGGAACTTGAGGTTTCTGCTCGCAGATCCTTAACGTGAGCCTGAGGGTGCAAAGTATTTGCAGGAAACTCAGCTGAAGGTGTGTGTGCGAGCTGGGGCCCCTGAAAGGGCACCGTGTTCACACGAGGACGAGCAATAGTTTGGAAAGATGATGGGTTCCCGGGAGATAGATGACTCTCCGGAGCAATGTTCAAAGAGATCTGCCGTATCAGTGGGCCTCTCCGTCTTTCCAAGAGAGGCACGTGCCCAGCGATCCCCAGGCCAGAAGGGGATGTCGGAGGCTGCAGTTCAGCAGGTGGTGCTGTCTGAGCTGGAGTGATGCTTCCACAGTCGAATGACTTACTTCTGAAATCAGAGACCTCCATCGCCGTCTGCAGGCAGTGAGTCTGTTCCGACGCAGCGCGCCTCATTTCCCGGTGACTCCCAGGAACGTTCAGGGTATTAGAGCCAGCTGGAAGCATGAGAAACTCCGCTTTATTCAGAAAATCAATTCTGGGGGAGGCTTCAGTCTTAGAAACGTCTTCTACGTCTAAGGAAGCGGAGAAACTCGAAGTATGAGATAAACTGCTCTCCCTGCTTAGACTCCTGGAGAGAGTGGAGTCAAAGCTCGATTCGGTGGAGGAGTGCTCAATCTCAGCAAGACGGAGCCTCTTCTTTTTGGGCGGCAGTTTCTCTGTTGGCAGTTTGGACAAGGTTTCACTCCGCTGTGGCCAACTGAACTTCTCGGACTTTTCCTGATCATGACCTTGGCATTCCAGGTCCCGGTCTGGCTCTTCTGTGACCAGGATTTCTGGGACTTGGATGTTGTGCTGCCGGACAAGTCTTGAGGGCTGTCCTAACACGTGTCGCTCACCTGAGATCTTTCTGGAAGCTTCCTGAAGTTCCCCCCTCAGAGCATCTAACAGTGCAGGCTGCGGAGGCTGAGCCGTGTTCTGGGGAGGGCGGCCCTCCTCTTGGGAGATCCCTCTTATGTTCAGAGCCCCGGGCTTCCCTGTTCTCAGCTCCTGGAAAGAAAGTGGGGAGGCGCCTTCACCAGACTCGAACTTGTCGAGCGCAGCGGGCCTGCTCAGCGAGTTCGTGTGCTGGATGACAGAGATGCTGGCCCCGTGTCTCTTGGGCTCCGTCCTGTCTTGGATGGCCGAGCTCATCTGCTCTTCCACGACGGATGATGGCTTCGGGTCCAGGGGCTGCTCAGGGCCTCTGGCCACAAGCTGCATCTGGGAGGTTTGCAGCTGGGTATTTCTAGGCTGCTGGTCACCGGCTCCGGGAACGTTCTGCTGAGACAAACTGGGACCCGAGCCCGCTGCGCTCTGAAACCGGAGGCCCTCAGAGCTCTTGGGAGAAGCTCCGCGTTCATTTTGCTGAATTTCGTCATCATCTCCGACGCTTTTCATTTTCCTCCTTTTCCGTATCTGGGGCGTCTGTTCCCAGACCCCGGTGGCACCGGCAACCCTGTAGTGCAGGATGGGAGGCTGTGTACCACTGGGCACCGGGCTGTGCTCGGGCTCCCTCAGGGCCACCTTTGTTTTTGGTCCGTGCAACTCTGAACAGTAAAATTTCTTGTGGTTTTCAAAATTTTCCAGTTTCCTGTACCTGTTTCTGCAGGTCTCACACTCAAACATGGTCCCGCGTCCCTGATGAGACTTCTTCTTTTCCACATGTGAGCTGGGGGCCGGGGGCCTGCTCCTTGCTGCTGCGGGCTCGCCGGCGGGGCTGCTGCCCAGATGGCTCTCATCCAAGGACTGTCCGGTACCGAGAGCGTGGCTGTCATTTGCTGAAGAGTCTTCTACTGCTGCTTGTCTGACAAGGGTGCGGGGATGCCCACTTTGGGGCACAGAAGTGTTAGGTCCTGGTACAAAGACATCATCGTAGAAAGCGCCAATTTTGTCATCAAAGGACTGACATCCTCTCAGTGGGTGGGGGGGAGGGATGATGCTCGCAGGTACTGCTGAGTACCCTGTGGTAGGCATAGAATTACTTCTGGTGATGGGCAGACAGTCGAGGGAAGGTACAGACAGAAGAAATACCTGCTTTGATTTCTCCGTGGGGGTGAACGGGGACTTTGGTATATCAGAGCTTGAACTTGTTCTCCGTCCCATTGGTTTTAAATCAAACTGGAAAGAATCCTTAAATATGTACGATTTGGGGGAATCGATGCTTCCCCGTCGTGAGAGAGAGGTTCTCCGTGGTTTCACGCTATCCAGTTGTTTGTCATCTACCAAGGCTTCATTGTCTGAGATAAGCTTTGATATCCGTTCCTCAAGCGTTTTTGTTGCCAAAGGTGGGCGCATCTGACCTGGGAGGAGTGATGCTTTTTCACCTGCTGGGAGAGCAGAAGCTGCTGGTGTGCTGACACGAGGTGCAGAGGGCCCATTCGTCTTAGAGTCCTGCTCTGGCAGGGGTAACGTTCTGGCAAAGGGGGTCGGTGGACTCACCGTTTGGTCGGCACTTTCAGAACGTGAAAAGTAACCAGAATCCGTACTTCCCAAACTGCGAGGACTCAGGAGAAGTTTTCCTTGCTGCTCTTGGGAGTAATCAGTGGCCTGCTGCCTTTGTAGCTGGGCATGTACTGTTCCCACATGAAATTCTTGTTTTCCTTCTGTGTGACTCACGTCGCCCTTCTGACGGGACTTCTCATCCATCTCCAGGGTGGACGCCCAGGCTGAGTGGGACAGCACACGGGTCATCTGAAGGTCTTTCTGTTTCTGTGCACTAGGAAGTTCAGGCTTGGAATCCGTAACCTTTGGGCTGTCAACTCTTAAAGGGGACACACTGATGGGGTGGACCACAACCTTTGGTAACTCTGTCGCAGCCTGTGGTTCTGAAGATCTGTCCTGTATGCAAAAGTCACCTACCACAGGATCTAGATTGCTTGGGATGGAACCTGATTTTGGTAAAGCTTCCAAGCCGGATGCCGTTTTCATTATCTGCATGGACTGCAGGTCCATGGAGCCCGGGTCGTTCTGCCTTTCATCCGCCGCGCCCTCCTCTTCACTCTCCCCACTATCCTCCACATCCGAATGGACACTAAGTGCTTTGGGGGACTCATGAGACACGAACAAGCCGCCAGCATCCGGCTGCAAGACGAGACCCAGTTTGATAGTATGTGCGTGGGATTTTTTGTGCTTGTACAGGTTACTTTTAGTCTTAAATGAAAACCCGCAGGTCACGCAGGGATAGGGTCTCTCTCCAGTGTGGGAGCGGATGTGCTTTAAAAGCACACTGGGCTTTGCACAAGCTCTATTGCAATACTCACAGATGTATTTTCCTTGTTTTTTTGGCTTCTGATCTTTCAGGAGAAGATTGCACATTTGTTCCACGCTGTGATTAACGACAGAGGCGACAGGAGTTGAGTTGTAAATGGGCGTGGGGGGTGACTGCGTGGAAAGGGCGGGGCTCACGGACAGAGGGGAGGCGGCATCCGCTTGCTGGTTTGCAGGAGAAACCTGAGTTCTGCTGGGCGGTGACGTCAGGCCCACGGACGACGTCACCGCTGCATTATACACGTGTTCAAGTTGGACGTTGCCCTGACTGTGCAGACTCGTGAGGGATCTGGCGAAACCCGAACACGCTGGAAGCGGCTGATTTTGTTGGCCAGGGTCAGGAACAGAGAGCTCCTGTGGGTTATACGAAGGAGGAGCGGCCTGGCCTGCCGCCCGGTCGTGCTTCTGAGCTGCAGACCCGTGCCCGGGGTACGAGGTCCGAGGAGGAGGCTGTGACGGGGCGGCCGGCTCTGGCGCGGTCGGCTCGGGGGCGTCCATCGGGCTGCTGTCCGGGCGAGGAGGCGGTCGTGCGGTGTGATGTGGTCTCAGCCTCTCGATCTTCACCGCACAAGACGAGCCCTTTTGCGACAGGCTGCTCAGCTCCGGCTCCATGGCCTTCAGCAAGACATCGAAGGCGGTGCTTGCGAACGAGGAGGGCGGGGGGCTGCGGCGGGAGGAGGTGCACTCACGGGGGTCGGTCCTGCCTTTACCGCGCGCAGAGCTGCAGTCGCATCTTCCCTCGGGGGCCCTGGGCTTGGCCGGGTGCTGCGGCAACGGGGCCTTCCTCGGGGAGGCGGGCTCGTGGGCTTTAGGGGCCTCGGCAGCTACCCCAGGGGTCTCTCCGTTGTGCCTGGTGAACTGCTTCCCGCTTTTCGCAGGGCTGTGGTTCTGCTTCTTTGGGGGCTCCGCCGCGCTCTGAAGAACGGCGAAGGAGGGCTCTTCCGTGTTCTGTTTGTGTTTTGCCTGGAGGGGATTTCTCAGGGGGGATTTCGGTATTTTTTTCAGGTGATTCTCTGCTACAATCTTTTTTCGTTTCACACCTTTCAGTGATTCTGAAGCTCCTTTAATACCAGCCTCTGAGATGTCTGTTCAAAAAAGAAAAATGAAAACCAATGGGTAAAATGGTATGTACACCGGCTATGATTTTTTTTTTTTTTTTTTTTTAATTAACATGACGATCGTGAGGCTGTCCTGAGAATTGAAGAAGGCAGTTTAAGGAAAGCCCGTTTTGGACAGAACTGCGTTGCAACGTTCTGGCAATATTAAGAATGCAACCACGCGAAGACCTTTGCGTTCATTTCTAGAAAGCTGTGTTCCTCTCTTGACCCCTCATCTCATCAAGGTCCTGGAACCCCGTGTTTCAAAACTAAATTATCCCCCCTTCGCCCCTGCAGCTGAGGACCCTAACACAACAGCCTTAGAGAGCTGGCAAAGAAGGAAATTCAACCTTTTAATGCTGGGTATTTGTCTTGTCACATTTAGTATCTTTTAAAGCAAACTTCTCAGCAAATTTCTCCATAACAATATTGCTCCAAAATAGGCAATTCTTATGAGAACAAAGGTTACTATACAATAATTTTTAAATAGACGTACCTCAGATGATCATGGGATATTCACTGATGGAACCGTGAAGAAATGCTAATATAGCAATTATATCAATAAACAGAAAAATATGAAAGTAAAATAATACACTTATTTGTGCTTCTTCACCAACAAAAATTTAAAGTCATAATGTGATGGCCCTTAGTTTAAAAAAAATCACCATTTTAACTGAACAAAATATTCAATGGCTATGTTCCTCTGCCATTAATGACAAGTGAGCAGGTAGGTGAGTAGGTGGACAGGACGTAAAACAGGAGAGAAGAGACGAACCCACACCCATATCTTGTGGTGTTGAAATAAATCACCATGTAAATATCATCAAGCACCTGTAATCTGTCAGCTGCTGAATTTTTGAGCAATAATTGCTTGCCATAATTTCATTTGTTTCGATTTGTTGGATCTTCAGGCGTATAAACAAAAATTATTCGTTTATATTACTTACTTGTAGAAAAGCCAGATACTCTAATTCCTCATTATTTTCAAATAGCTGTTACAATGTACCTATTTGATATTCATGGTAGACTAAAATGTCTATACCCAAATAACCACTCTGCATTAACTGAAGAATTTATATAAAATAAAATATTCTAGTCATCTTGTGACATCAGTTTATGTGCTTTCCTGTATAAATTTAATGAAAAAAGAATGACACACTAATCCACTAAAGATACATTTGCCCACCATAATCAGAAAGGCAAATAAAAGAGGGGAGTCTCATGACGAAAATATGTGAGCTAAAGAAAAACAGAAAAAAAAAGTATCAGTATTGTTGATACCTCTACAAAATGATACTGAGCAAATCTTTTTTATTCTTCAACACACTCATTTATAAAATGATGTTTCCCCACTGGTTTTCCCTCTTCAGGATGAATGCAATAAAGTCAGTGATGTACTTTCTGCCTCTCATTAACGGTACTAAGCAAGCAGGCGGAATGAAAACTGATGATCAGCATGCCGGGTGAGTGGTTTCTCTACTCCCTTCCCAGGAGCCTGGAGGTGGGCTCAAACAAAAGTGAGAGCCACTAAGGCTGTTAAAACGAATGCAAACAGAACCCAGCACCGCTTGGAGGCGTGGCAGTCCCCAACTCAGGTGACTGTCAGAGGAAACACAAGAGATTTTGTAAAAATCTGCCCATGCTAAGCCCATGCACAACCCTATGCAACCAGAACCTTGGCTGGGGTAGACATGTTTATTCTGTTATGTTTTACATACTTCCTGGAATAAGATTTTATTTTTAAAGTTACTTGTGAAAAAAAAAAAAACATTAAGCAATGGCTTATACACCAAGAGAAAAGAAAATGCAAAAATTCAACCTACAGGCAAAAACATTTTTAAAGGGAACATTCTATGTATGCTTAAAAAAAAGTACAATTCAACTTTGTGCTTAAAGAAAATGAAGTTGAAGTGAGAAGGAAGGAATGACTACACCTAAGATCCCTACTTCTTTATAGAGATAATTTCTCTAACGTTAAGAATTTGAAAAAATACATTTTAAACAGATTTTATGAACCACGGTTCAATTTTAGATGAATACTGACTCATCTCTCTTTGATGAACGTTTATAACATTTACATTCTATCTGCATAGTTGCTTACTCTTCGTTCTCTATTTGAATTTTAATACCTGGTGCTAATACATCATTTCTTTCCTTCAAAACTCTGTACACTCCTTTGCTTTCTGGCAATGAAGCTCTTAAAGAGAAGCCTGGTGCCAGCCTAACTGGTAGGTTCTCCTCCTTGAGGTGACTTGCGCTTTTTCTGCCTGCATGTCTGCAAAACCCTTTATTTTCAAAGTCTAATAACATAACTAGTAGTTGGCTCAGAGTTAACCAATGTACAACTTTTAATTGTTTTCCTGGAACATAATGACCTCTAAAAGGAGATTCATTTAGTTTATTTCAGAAAATATTTCTTTTATTATTTCTTCAAATATATTTTCTGGCCAATTTTTTTCTCTGGGATGGACTCCTTTACTTTACTGACATCAATCATCTCTATGCGGAACCACCCTTATGATGATTTAAATCACTTCCATCTATTTGTTTTTCTCCTTTGCTTTTTCTAGAATTATCTAAAGCTGTTTCCCTTACATCAATAATTTGATTTTCAGGCCATTAAGTTCCTTGCTGTTTCAAATTTGTTTATGAGTTTTGGACTGCTGTGGTTTTGTTCTCATTTTGTTCCCTAACTTCCGTATTTCCCATGTCATCTCATTTTATTGTTTCATATTATGTTTGAACTATTGCTTTAATAAATTTATGATCTCATTAAGTCCAATGCTTAAAAAACGCTTCTGTTCCCGGGGTAATAGTTCCTTTAAGGCTGGGTTTTTGGTCTGTCTTTTCATGTTCTCTCTGCTTTTCTGTTGCCTGAGATCATGGGGAGTCAAGGGAGTGGCATTCAATGGAGAATACGTTCCCAACAGTGTTTTTCTGAGTTGTGTTCACGCTTGTAAGATTTTGTTGAATCTCCTCTACCAGGGTTCTCTCTCCTTGTTCAGGGGATAACGTCCATTCCATCATGGGTGGTTGGAAAGGGATGACCGTGGATGCTGGATCAGGCTCTAAATGCAAAGAGCCTGCTGTTGCTGTTGTTGCTGTCAGAGGGGAAAGGGTACTGGAGCGGATGAGACAGATGTAAAGAGGGACATCTGAAGTGAGCCCCACACTATCATTCTACAGGTGGAATTAAAGCAAGCTGCATGTGACTGTCACTCCCTGTCCCTTGGCTGGAGTACACAGAGTGGGTGGCTAAGCCATCTGGCTAGGAATCAGAGGTAGAAGCCTCCTCTTGGGAACCAATGCCCTGGAGTATGAGGTAGCAGACCCTTGGGTCTTGGAGAATCATATACTTGGGATAGTTATTTCAACTCAACTTAATCTTGATTAATTTCAAATCTATCAAGAGTGGTTGGAGTTATTTTCTCCTGACCCCTTATCTACAGGAAAGAACATAATCATCAAACAGTGTGGCTATATCTACAACATCTGGTACACAGTTACCATAGGCCATGGAGTTAAGAAGGGTACTCAGGTAGTGACAGTCGGCCTCTTAACTGATTCAAAGCAAGAAAGCCTGAGAAAGGTTTGACAAGGATCCTGCTGAGCTTTCCTGTCTCTCTGCGAGGACTGAGCTAGTTTTGGGAGAGGAAAAAAATTCAATTCACTTCCCATTCCACCAAATCTCAAACAATATCCATGTGTAGAATTATACATTGTAGCTGCAGACCCAGGACTAGAAATTTTCAATAGGGAAATGGTTAGGCTGATAATGGCAGAGCCACTTAACATAACAGTGCACGTCCACTTTAAATAATTACACAGATTACACAGTAATACCAAAGTTATGATATATTAAATATACATGCATATTTTATTCTTTAACTAGAGAGAAGTCTGGGTTAGAGGCATAGGTCTGGGAGTACATAATGAGCGCAGTTTTAATAAAAATACAGAAATGGTAAGCCAGAGAGACTATATAGCAGAGAGAAATCTGCCATTAGAAGCTTGTGCAATCCCTATATTTAAGGGTGAGCTAGAAATGACAAAAACAGGGAGTAATAAGGAAAGAAAAGACAACATATGTGGCAGTGAAGTGCCCAGGAAGCCAGGGTTTAGAGACTTACAAGGAGGAAGATGTGAGCTTACAGTGTCACGTGTCACATTATCACACTCAGATAAACAGGATGAGATATGAGGCTGCTGGGTTTGGGGTCACCGGGATTGGGAGGCTGTTACCTCCAAGCAGTTGCCAGTTGGGTCCTGGGGGTAAAAACCGTATCAGAAAAGGGCTAGGAGTGAGGGAGGGCCTGGGGAAGAGCAGAGGCCAGCAAATACAGACCATGTTCTGGGAATCTGGCTGTGATGGGAAAGAGAAAGGCAGGATGTCAGCACCAGAGGACAGGAGGTTACGGCAAGGTTTCTGTAGGAGAAGGGGGGTTGAGTGTGCTTGTAAACAGGAAGCAAAAGTCAGCAGAGAGCAAGAGACTGAAAATGCAAGGCAGATGACAAATAAATTAATGTGCCATGAAGAACTTCACGAGAAGTAGAGCCAGGGACCAACCACAGAGATGTGGGAACAGCTAATTTCACTTAGCAAGCGACAGAAAGCCACATCCATCTCCCAGTTCTTCCCATTCCTCACGGAACAGAATTCAAATATCCAGCTTGGCCAAAAGGCAGCGTGGTCCCCTGCCCGGCTTCCCGATCCCCCTCCACACTGCCTCCCCCGCACTCACTATGCTTCAGCCACGGGTGAACTCTAACGCCCCAACAGGCCTGTCTCCTTCCTGCCCTTGGGACCTTGGACTTGCCATCCTTGAAAAGCCTTCCCTACTCTCAACTCTAAATGCCGCCATCACTTTCCACCTTTAAATCTTAACATCAGTGTTACCTGTGGCGTTTCCTGTCCGCCTGCCTGAAGTAGGTGCCCTGTATTGCCCAAACCCTGCTCATTTTTCATAATTAGGATCACAATCTAAAATGCCCTGTTTATCTACTTATATGTTTTGTCTACCTTCTGACTGGAATATAAGATTTATAAGATTTTATGTTTACTATTTATCCCTATACATCCAGCCCTTACTAGGTGTTAAATATTTGCTAATGAAAGAATTCCCCGAGTAAGAGAAAATAAGGGGTGAGTTTAATATCAGGCAACCTGTTGCTATACTTCACCACATCAGAAAGAATAAATTAGAAAGTCACATGACATTCTGAATAAGGGTGAATGACATTTAATAAAATTCAACATCCATGCCCGCCTGAGGATGTAGAAACTTGAAAAGTGTTGCCCCGACCCAAACAGTAAGTAAAAGCCAGAAATATCACAAAAATCAGAACTTCTCTTGAGTCTTGAGCCTCGCACAAAGCAGAATCGCAAGGCAACCAAACAGCCTGAACCCCACAGAGGGACACGTGGACCGGCTCTGCTGGGGCTGAGCAGGGAGGAGGATGTGGAGGAAGACACTCTAGCCACGCAAACGAGTGAGGAAGAAGCATCACCCCAAACTGCAACAAACTGCTGGAGGCTGAGCCTGGGGTGGATTGGCCTGGTCTCGACACGGGGGCGGGGCCTTCACACGCACACGCGGGCTCAGTTCTAGAGGCCTCCACCAGGTGCTCACGGCGGGCACGTGGAAGGGAGTCAGCTGCCCCTGCAGAAAAGCTGTGAAGCCTCAGGCCCTGCCTGAACGCTTCTCTGAGGTAGAGCAGAAGCCTGAAGCCTTAAGCTGCTGGGAAAAGAGTAGCAGCCCTGGGTAAAACCCACTGCGACTTGGGGGAGGGTAGAAGAAGAAACCTCTACCCAGGGGGGGTAGGAAACTGCCCTGGGACCAAAATCCTATTCCAGTACAGTGAGAGGCCTGCCACCGTGGGAGAGCAGCAGAAAACACTGACCTGTTTCTGACCGAGGTTGCACCAGGATAAAGAGCAGTCCTCACCTGCCCCAACCACAGTCTCGCATGGCATCCTACTGTGAGCAGAGGGGCAAGGATGGGGAGACTTCGGATCTCCAGCCCCACTGTGAGCACAGGGAAAGGGCAGGCCACTGCTCGATGAACTAGAGGCCAGCGTGGTACACTGGAGATGAACACAGCAACACCAAATCCAAACCCAGCCCCACTCCTGAGCAGCCTGCCTCAGCTCCCTGCCTGATGACCTGACAGAAGAGCAGCGCCCATTTCCAGCCATTTAAAACTACTGACCTCAGTATCTACTGTTATGCACACAATTTCCAAAATTCAATAAAAAGTTAAGATACACGTATTATCAACCCCACTGTCAAGAGACAAAGCAACCAAAAGAACCAGATTCAGAGATGATCCAGATGTCAGAACTCTCAGACAGAGAAATTGAAATAACTACAATTAATATGTTAAAAGATCCAAGGAAAACATTGACAACATGCATTCACAGATGGGAATCTAAACAGAACATGAGGCACAAATAAAAATGCTAGAAATAAGACAAAGTAACAGAGATAAAGAAAGCCTTTCACTGGCTCATTAATAGACTCAACAAAACTAAGGAGTAAGTGAACTTACAGAGAGGCCAATAAAAATAAACCAAACAGAACCCAAAGAAGAAAAATAACATGGGGGGAGGGGTGGGAGGAGGGCGAGGGAACAAGAACAATGCATCTAAGAGCCACAGGACAATATCAAATGGTCTCATGTATGATCAGAATTACAGAAAGAGAAGAAAGAACAAACACGGAGGTCGAAATATGTGAAAAATAATGGCCAAGAATTTTCCAAAAATATACAACAAACCATAGATCCAAAAAGCTTGGAGAATTCCAATTGAATGAATAAGAAAGACAGAATGAGAAAAGAAGGGGAAAAAGAAACAAGCAATAAAAGTTTAAAAAAAAAAGAGAGAGAGGAGAAAAAACACCTAGACAAATCATATTCAAACTGCTGAAAACTACAGATAAAGAGAAAAGCTGGATAAAGGCACCCAGAGGGTAGAAAAATTATACAGAGAATCAAAGATAAAAATTACAGCCAACTTCTCAACAGAAACTATGGAGTGACATTTTAACACTACTGAAAGAAAAAATAAACTGTCAACCTAGAATTCTATATCAAAAAATAATAGCTTTCAAAAAATGAAGGGCAAACAAAGACCTTTTTGGAAAAACAAAAGCTGAGAGCATTCACTGCCAGCAGACCTGTACTGAAAGGTTAACACTTTAACTTGGAGCCATACATATACATAAAGAAATAAAACGCTCTGAAAATGGTAAAAATGAAAGGAAATTTTAAGAGGAATTTTTTAAATGTCATCACTTTAAAAAACAGTGCCACGTAAAGCTGTAGCGCACAATAAGGTAGTTTGGCAGGAGAAACTGTGGTTCTGCAAAACATCCACCCTAATCCCAGGGACCTGAAAACAGGCCCCCTTACGTGGCAAAGGGGCCTTCACAGGTGTGAAGGTACTAAAACGGGGAGACTATCCTGGATTATCACAGGACCCCTTCAAACTCAGTCAATCGACAGAAAAGGCAAGAGAGAGATCTGAAGTGTGAGAGGCTTGACCTGCCATTTCTGGCTTTAAAGATGGAGGAGGGGAACGCAGGTAAACTCGAGAGGCTGGGAATGGACTTCAACTGAGAGGAGAACTCAGCCCCATAGACACAGGGCTTTAATTCTGCCAATAACCTGGATGAGCAAGGAAACAGATTCTCCCCTAGAACCTCCAGGAAGAAACATGGCCCTGCTGCCACCTTGACTGCAGCCCAGTGACACCAGGCTGGTCTTCAGACCTACAGAACTATAAGATAAGAAGTGTTTCTTGAACTGCTAAGCTTATGGTAATTTGTTAGACGGCAATAGAAAACTATCACAGGTGGCCACAGGGCACATGTGACTAAAGTCTGTTGCTCAGAAAAGAACGTTCTATGTTTTCTGACTATAACAAAATTAAATGAGAAATAAACAGCAGAAAGACATCTGGAAAACCCCCAAATATTTGGAAATTGAACAACATATTTCCAAATAGCCTAGGGGTTAAAGAAGAAGTCACAGGGGAATTAGAAAAATCAAAACTAACATTCAGAGCACTAGGAAAACATGATAAAGGGTGTTTACCATGCCAACGAGAGGCAATACTCTGAAATCTGGGACAACAAAAAGATTCTTGTAATAATCACTATGATTTCTAATCATGTCTCCAGATGATCTAGCTAATACAATAACAGAGTAAAAAGAAATGAGATACAAACGATGGTAAGGAAGAAAACAGCATTATTTGCCAACAACATAATGGTTTCCTAGAGAACCTGCGAGAAATAACTGAAACTCTACTACATCTAACACGAGTTCAGTAAGTCAGCTGCCTACCCAAAATATACATATATCACTCTTTTTGCTTATACCAAAAATAGTTAGAAAATATAATGAAAAAATATTTCATTTTATAACAGCAATAAGAATAGATAATGCCTAGAAATAAATTTAGCACAAAATATTCAAACCCTGCAGAAAATTAAAAAGTTTTCTGATACGATTTTAAAAGGTACTTACAAAATGAAGTAACACACCATGCTCCTGGAGAGACTCCATATTTTGAAGATATCAATTCTTTTCAAATTTCTACACTTTATACAATTTCAAACAATTTTTAAAATCTGCTTTTTCAAAAATATGACATGACTCTAATCTTCACCTGGGAGAATACATATTCTAAATTAGGCAATAAAATTGTGAAAAACAATTTTGTAAAGACACCTACATGGAGAGAGATTAAACAGTAAAGTATTTTTTCAAAATCAGATTAATGGTTAAACTGAAAATCCACAGAAATACTATATATATACATTTAGTATGTCAAAAAGTGGCATAGTTCAAAATCTTGGTAAAAGGATGATGTAGTTCTAAAATATGCAATGCAGGTTTCACATGAGACAAAAAAGTAAAGTAGATGTTAAGCAGACACCACGTTCCAAAATAAGTTTAATGAACTCAATGTAAGACATAAAACCACAGAAAGAATTTTAAAAATATGGAGGAATATTTGGCTAATCTTGAGAGTGGAAACATGTTTTCTAAGCAAAACAAAAAACAACAACAAGCAAACATTTGACTATATAAAAGTTAAAAGTTAAACTCTTTCAGTGTATATCAAAAGTATATCAAAAAGAGCAAATGACAGAGAAAAGTATTGCAACATACAGGGTGACAATGAGTTAATATTCTAACTATATAAAGAACTTTTATAAGGGACTTCTAGTAATAACAAATTAAGTAAATCAAATGATCCTCCCTGAGGACAGCAGAATAGCTAAACAAAATATAAATATTATCAGTTTGAAGGCACCAAAACATTTAGAAGGCAATGAAAAGGTACTGGGCCAAGATCCAGGGAAGGATACAAGTCCGAGAAGTGAAATCAGCATTTGGGGTTCCTTTTGCTCAGGGAGGGTTTGTTTATCCAGAAGGAGCAGCTGAAAGGCTGAGCAGCTCTTTGGACAATCTAAAGGAGTAAGGGGTATAAATGACAGAACCCAGCGGCAGACCACGCACAAATCCCTATGAAAACCTGTGTTTCTAGTTGAGAGCTGGAAGGGCTTCATTCTATGAACAAGAGAGAACTGATGTAGATCAAGCTTTGCATGAACTGCAACTCACTTTCAGTGGCCCAGAAAATGCACAAACCCCAAAACTGACTAAGTTGATACTAGATTGGTTAGTCCTCCTAAGAAGCTGGCAGAAGCAAACTAAAACCTTCTCTGGAGGAAGATATCATCAACTTAGGTATCAAATTACTTTGTTAATTTTTCACCTAGAATATCTAACTCATATTCAAAGATAACCAGGCACCTGAGAAAAGAACTGAATACAACAGAACCAACATTACAAATCAACAGGGGTTCATTTTATTGGAATTAATACAGACACTTAAAAATAGATGTATTCAAGGACAAGAAAATTCCAGAGGAGAATTGGAAAGTATAAAAAGAGAGAGAGCACATATGAAAAGCCAAATATAAATTACAGTACTGAAACATAATCAGTGCAACCAAATTCAGACCTCACTGGAAGGATTTAAGTTCAGAACCTAACAGTTGAAAACAGTAAGAAACTGGGAGATATGTCAAAAGAAACAACACAAAGTAAAGTACCAGGAGACAAAGGAATGCAAAATCCAGGCACTGGATCTAAAACAAAGAGGATAAACTGCAAAGGCTGGAAGTGGAATCTCAGAAGGTGAGAAGATGAATAATTAGGCAGAAGTAATATTTGAGGAGATCAGGTCTAAAAGTTTTAAAAAACTAATGAAACACATGAATCTACAGATTCAAGAGTGCTATAAACCACAAGCAAGATAAATACAGAGAAATCACACCTATGCACATCACTCTGAAGCTGCAAAAGTCACAAACAAGGCCAGAAGTCTTAAAAGTATCAGCAAATTTAATTATAAAGACGGATTACTGTCAAATGAACAATAAATAGGCTCACAAGTGACAACTCAACAGCAACAATGTACTCAAGGAAACAAACTGCCAAGCTCAAATTCTATACTTCTGTACTCCGAAAATGTACTTTTCAAGAATGAAAACCACAACATTTTCTAATAAAAGATACTTGAAATAATCTGAAACTTGAAATAATCTGCCACAACAGACTGCACTCACAGAAAACTAAAGATGATTCTTCATGTAAAATAAAATTATCCCACTTGGGAAACTGGAGATGTAAAACGAAATGAGTCCCAAAGTGATTAATGTGTGTAAAAATGAAGATGAGTAGCAACTGTATAAATATAATAAAGAATATATGTGGAGTTCAAATACATGATAATAATAGCATGTGAGTGAAAAGCAAGGTAAATGGACTCATAAGAGAGGAAGGGATAATGCTATGGGTGCAGCATACAGAAAGCTTGGAGCCAGTTCTGGACACAACAGCATCCTCTGGGAGCATCACCACGCCTCATTAAAGGCACATGGAGCAAAATATCAGAGTATTTCCTGCAGCATTTAGTGACGTTTAAGTTTAGTTTTACCAACAAAAGCAGATTCGAAGGCTTTGACGATATTCCTAATGAGGGAAATGCACTGCAAGACAATCAGAACAGAGCAGCAATTCTGAACAAGAACCTCAGCTCTGAAAAGAAAAGCAGGAATGGAATGTAAGTGGAAGCTGAAATCAATTCCTCCAAAGTACCACCAAGAATCATTTCGTTAAGGGTTTAAACAATGCAAGATACAATATTAAACTTTTATACCATAACAAATAGGCAACAGAATACATTTTAAAAAACTGTTCAAAAGAAATAGAAAAATAATTATGGGGTGAGGGAGGGAATCTGAACTCACCACTAACAGGCTATGATGCAGCAAAAAAAAAAAAAAAAAATCAGGAAACAGAAAAAGAATATAGGTTTTAACAGAAGAGGAAAATGTAGTAAAATAAAGACATACTAAATTTTATACATTACAAAATCTTTGTTAAAATAAAAATTTCATTAAGTTTCAAAAACTTAAAACACCATGGAACTGAAGTACAGAGATGGCATATCTCTGTCATCTGGAGTTCTGAAGTTTTAAATTCATCATACACAGGTATTATTCACATACAAATAAATGTGTAATGAAATTCTCAGCCCCACAGCAGGTAGTTAGCAAATTAAGAACCCAACAAATAATAAACAACAATAATTTAAAATACAGATCAGGGACTTCCCTGGTGGTGCAGTGGTTAAGAATCCGCCTGCCAATGCAGGGGACACAGGTTCGAGCTTTGGTCTGGGAAGATCCCACATGCCGCGGAGCAACTAAGCCCATGCACCACAACTACTGAGCCCATGTGCTGCAACTACTGAAGCCCATGCACCTAGAGCCTGCGCTCCACAAGAGAAGCCACCACACTGAGAAGCCCATGCACCGCAACAAAGAGTAGCCCCCACTTGCTACAACTAGTGAAAGCCTGCATGCAGCAACAAAGACCCAACGCAGCCAATAAATTAATTAATTAAAAAATATAGATCAAAATCTAGCATATATAGACAAAACAGGTACTCCAACATTTGTGTCATTATCATTCAAAGGCAAATAAATATTGTAGAACTTTTCTATATATAAAGGAGAATTTCTTAAGCAGTCAATATAATTTCACAGAAATAACTGACTAGGAATAAAAAAATCAAATAAAAACAAAAATAAAATCATGGATAAATCAAACTGAAAAAATTTTAAATACAATAAGTAACAATTATGTTTGGAAAATTTTACTTAAATAAAAAATCAATCTAATCCATAATAAATGTTCTCAGAAATGAAACAGGGGGACTTCCCTGGTGGTCCAATAGTTAAGACTCTGTGCTTCCATTACAAGGGGTGTGGGTTCAATCCCTGGTGGGGGAACTAAGATCCCCTGTGCCGTGTGGTGCAGCCATAAAAATAATAAAAAATGATAAAGTTAAATTTTAAAAAATTTAAAGTAAAAAAAAGAAATGAAAAAGCGTTGGATATAACAACAGAAAAAAAATACTTAAAATTATAAGAAGTTACACTTCATCTTAAAATATTTGGATACTTATAGAATATAAGTATTTGTAATATAAGAAATTGTAAATACAATAGACCAAGAAGGCAAGAACTTGAACAGGCCTCTAATTAAGGAAGAAAATAACAATGTATCTATTGAAGACACATACATGTTCTTCTTCCTTTGCAAACACTCAACTTTCAAGTAACTATAGTAACCTTTCCTATTAAATATAAGGAAAACCACCCGACACAATCAATTAAGTCCTGACACATCAAAACGGTTTTAACATCACAGGCCGACCTCAGTGCACCGCACAGCCTTTCCAAAGCCAGAAACCATCCTAGATTCCTCCTTCTCTTGCACCCAGTGACCACTTCTGCATGTTCTTTCTCCAAATCATCATTACTCAAGTATGTCCCCTGGTGGACCTTGGATAGAGGAAGGCCTGGGCTAGCTATGTGACCTTAGGTAAGATCTGTTATTATGCTTCATTATTTGTAAAATGCACATTATGGCACCTCATGGGGTTGTTAGGACTGTTTGAAATAATACATGTAGAAAGCATGCTGTGGTGTCCAGAACTTCAATTTTAGCTCCTTAATATTGCTATTATTGCTATTATTATTATTATTATGTTATCCATTGAGTTGTTATGATAGAACAAAATAGGTAAACCAGTATTTTAGCATTCATTTTCTATAATACCAAACTGAGTACTGAATAATACTGATTAACACTTGTATTTTAGCTTCAGTGAAACTAAATTTTAAGTCTTCTAATAAAAAAAATCACAAACATATATTTTATTTGATGTCTTATAATAAGTTTATAAAAGAGCTAACACTATTCTAATATGTTCCATGTATTAGAGTATAAAAATAAGAATTATTATTTAAAATAAACTGAACACCATTAAAATAAAGACAAATTAACATAGAAAAACAAAATATTTAATCTCTTTTATAGTAGTATATCCTTAAGAAATGACAAGGTAACCAAATTTAATAAATAAAAATAAACAAGTTTATTTTTCTACTGAGTTTCAGTAGCTAAGATGCTCTAACCCTGCCTTACTCAAAAGAAAAGAGATAAGAGGGTTCCAAATATATTTCTCTGACTGTATGACCAAATAATCCCCGTCTTGCTAAATTACTTAAGGAAATGCTTTAGAAGAACTCTATGGTCTTTTGGAGCAATTGTAGTGTTTAAGAAAATTTTTAAAGTAAGCTGTATTTTTGTTTCAAAGAAAAGAATTTTCAGTGGCCTTTATCTGTGTTAGTTTCCTCCTGTGCAGATAATCTAATGTAGAATCTCTTTTATCAATTTCACAGTGATGTTCGGTCTATTTGTTTTGAAACTCTCTGAATCATCTGCACATAAAAGTTTTTCTTTGCTGACCACCATAGCATCAGAACTTTTTTAGATAAGTACACTTTTTGTTATTGATTTCTAATTTCGTTCCATTGTGATCAGAAACCAATCTCTGTATTATTGCAATCCTCTTAAATTTACTGATAAAAATTTTTATAGCTTAGGTTACAGCCTATCCCAAAGAAGGTTCCATGGGCGCTGGGGAAGGCGTGTCCCCTGCTGACGCTGGGTGCAAGGGTCCACAGGTGTCTGTCAGCTCTGGTTGGTTTATTGTGTTGTTCAAGTCTGTTTTCTCCTTGTTGACCTTCTGCCTAGTTGTTCCATCCACTATTGAAAGTGGAGTACAGAAGTCTCCAACTGTCCTGCTCAATTGTCTGTTTCTCCTTTCATTTCTGTCAGTTTGTTTTACTTCATGTATTTTGGGGGCTCTGTTGTTATGTTTATAACTGTCATATCTTCTTGATGAACTGACTCTTTTATCATTACAAAATGCCTCAGTTTATCTCTACTAACATTTTTAAATTTTACGTCTCCTTTATTTGATATTAGCACAGCTACTTCAGCTTTCTTAAGCTTATCATTTATATGGCATATCTTTTTCCATCCTTTTACTTTCAATCTATTGGTCTTTTTCAATCTGTTGATAGTTGTGTCTTTGAATCTAAAATTTGTCTCAGCATAGATCATATACAGTTGGATTTTGTTTTTTTATCGAGTCTGACAATCTCTGCCTTTTGACTGGACTGTTTAGTCCATTCACACGTAATGTTATTATTTACATAGCTGGATTTATCTCTGCTGCTTTACTTCATGTTTTTAATACAAACTTGTGTTTCTTTTGCTCCTACACTTCTCCTTTACTGCTTTATTTTATATTGGGTGATATTTTCTAATATAACATTTTAATTTCTTTAATGATTTTTTTTTTTGCTATTTTTTTGAGTTATTTCCTTTGTAGTGCTCCAGGGCTTACCTTATATTTTAACTTATTTTACTTAATTCCAGTGAGACATGGAAACATTACAACTATATAGCTCCTGTCTCTTTCCCCCATTTTTGTGGAATTATTGTTATACATATCATATCTATAAACATTACACTCCAACGATACTATGCTATAATTTTTACTTTAAATAATTCTGTATTTTAAAGATAGCACTAAGAGAAGGAGAGCAAGTGCATACTTAGAGCATTTATTTTTACACCTTCTTATTTTCCATTTCGGTAAGTACTTTCACTTGACTTTTTTTTTACATCTTTATTGGATTATAATTGCTTTACAATGTTGTGTTAGTTTCTGCTGTACAATAAAGTCAATCAGCTATGTGTATACATATATCCCCTCCCTCTTAACCGAGCCTCCCTACCCCACCCCCCAGGTCGTCACAGAGAGTATCCAGCTGATCTCCCTGTGCTATGCAGCAGCTTCCCACTAGCTATCTGTTTTACACTTGATAGTGTATATATGTCAATGCTACACTCTCACATTGTCCCAGCCTCGCCTTCCCCGCCTGTGTCCTCAAGTCTGTTCTCTACGTCCGTGTCTCTATTCCTGCCCTACCACTAGGTTCATCAGTACCATTTTTCTAGATTCCATATATATGTGTTAACATATGCTATGTTTCACCTGACTTTTTTTTTTTAAAGAACTTTTATTGAGATACAGTTAACAGACAATAAATAGCATATATTTAGAGTGTACAATTTGGTATCCCAATCTCCCAATTCATTCCCCCCCAACTCTCCCCACTTTCCCCACTTGGTGTCCATATGTTTGTTCTCTGCATCTGTGTCTCTATTTCTGCCTTGCATTTCCTCTTTCATAGTTGTTAGCATTTGCCTTATGTATTGAGGTGCTCCTATAATGGGTGCATATATATTTATAATTGTTATCTCCTCTTCTTGGATGGATCCCTTGATCTTTATGTAATGTCCTTTCTTGTCTCTTCTAACATTTTTTATTTTAAAGTCTATTTTATCTGATGTGAGTACTGTTACTCCAGCTTTCTTTTGATCTTCATTTGCCTGGAATATCTTTTTCCATCCCCTCACTTTCCGTCTGTATGTGTCCCTAGGTCTGTAGTGGGTCTCTTGTAGACAGCATAAATATGGGTCTTGTTTCTGTATCCATTCAGCCAGTCTGTGTCTTTTGGTTGATGCATTTAGTCCATTTACGTACAAGGTAATTATTGATATGTATGTTCCTATTACCATTTTCTTAATCGTTTTGTTTTTGTAGGTCCTTTTCTTCTCTTAAGTTTCCCACCTAGAGAAGTTCCTTTAGCATTTGTTGTAGGGCTGCTTTGGTGGTGCTGAATTCTCTTAGCTGTTGCTTGTCTGGAAAGCTTTTGATTTCTCCTTTGAATCTGAATGAGATCCTTGCTGGGTAGAGGATTCTTGGTTGTAGGTTCTTCCCTTTCATCACTTGAAATATATCATGCCACTCCCTTCTGGCTTGCAGAGTTTCTGCTGAGAAATCAGCTGTTAACCTGATGGGAGTTCCCTTGTATGTTATTTGTCATTTTTCCCTTGTTGCTTTTAATAACTTTTCTCTGTCTTTAATTTTTGTCAATTTGACTACAATACGTCTTGGCGTGTTTCTCCTTGGGTTTATCCTGACTGGGACTCTCTGTGCTTCCTGCACTTGGGTAGCTATTTCCTTTCCCATGTTAGGGAAGTTTTCAACTATAACCTCTTCCAGTATTTTCTCGGGCCCTCTCTCTCTCGTCTCCTTCTGGGACCCCTACAATGTGAATGTTGGTGCGTTTAACATTCTCCCAGGGGTCTCTTAGGCTGTCTTCAGTTCTTTTCATTCTTTTTTCTTTATTTTTTTCTGCATCAGTGATTATCACCATTCTGTCTTCCAGGTCACTTATTCGCCCTTCTGCCTCAGTTAATCTGCTACTGGTTCCTTCTAGTGTATTTTTCATTTCAGTTATTCTGTTGCATTTCTCTGTTTGTTTGCTCTTTCATTCTTCTAGGTCTTTGGTAAACTTTTCGATCTTTGCATCCAGTCTTTTTTTCAAAGTCCTGGATCATCTTCACCATCATTATTCTGAATTCTTTTTCTGGAAGGGTGCCTATCTCCTCTTCATTTAGTTGTTCTTCTGGGGTTTTATCCAGTCCCCTCATCTGGTACAAAGTCCTCTGCTTTTTCGTTTTCTCTTTTTGTGGCTGTGGTTTTCAGTTGAACAAGACAAAATACTGCTGATACTACTTGATACTGCTGTCTGCCCTCTCCTGGAGGAAGCTACCTTGGAGGCTCCTGCGTGCTTCCTGATGGGAGGGACTGATGGTGGGTAGGGTTGGGTGGGCGGAGCTCAGTAAGGCTTTAATCCAATTTGGTGGGCAGAGCTCAGTGAATCTTTAATCTGTTTGTCTGCTAATGGGTGGGGCTGTGTTCACACCTTGTTGGTTGTTTGGCCTGAGACTACCTAGCACTGGAGCTTACAGGCTCTTTGGTGGGGCTAATGGCAGACTCTGGGAGGGCTCACACCAGTGAGCACTTCCCAGAACCCCTGCTGCCAGTGCCCCGTCTCCTCGGTGAGCCACAGCTGCCCCCCACCTCTGCAGGCAGCCCCCCAACACCAGCAGGTAGGTCTGGTTCCGTCTCCTATGGGGTCACTGCTCCTTCCCCCTGGGTCCTGGTGTGCACATTTTTTGTGTGCCCTCCAAGAGTGGAGTCTCTGTTTCCCCCAGTCCTGTGGAGGTCCTGCAATCAAATCCCACTGGCTTTCAAAGTCTGATTCTCTGGGGATTTCTCCTCCCATTGCTGGACTCCCAGGTTGGGAAGCCTGACGTGGGGCTCAAAACCCTCACTTTAGCGTGTGGACTTCTGCAGTATAACTATCCTCCAGTTTGTGAGACACCCACCCAGCATTTGTGGGATTTAATTTCAAGGTGATTGCGCCCCTCCTACTGTCTCATTGCGGCTTCTCCTTTGTCTCTGGATGTGGGGTGTCTTTTTTGGTGAGTTCCAGTGTCTTTCTGTTGATGATTGTTCAGCAGTTAGTTGTAATTCCAGTGCTCTTGCAAGAGGGAGTGAGCACACGTCCTCCTACTCTGCCATCTTAATCCTATCTCCTCACCTGACTTTTAAGGAGCACCTCAGAAAAGGTGGTAAGAACAACCTTGTACTTCAAAACAGATCTCTGCAGATGTAGAGAGTGGTCTTGAGGACACAGGGAGGGGAGAAGCTGGGATGAAGTAAGAGGGTAGCATAGACATACATATACTACCAACTGCAAAATACATAGTTAGTGGGAAGCAGCTGCATAGCACAGGGAGATCAATTCAATGCTTGGTGATGGCCTAGAGGGGTGGGATAGGGAGGAGGGGAGGGAGGCTCAAGAGGGAGGGGATATGGGGATATATGTATGATGTAAAACAATTATACTCCAATAAAGATCTGAGGGAAAAAAACACAAACTGGTCCTTTTTGGCTACATACTAGCCAAGTTAGCAAAGAAGGTCAAAGAAAATTGACAACTGAGATGAGGTGCTACAAAGTAAGTATATTTTCTATTTTTATAACTTGTTCTAATGTCTTATGGTTTGTATGAAAATAGTGAGTTGAAGCAGCAAAAGATAAAAATCTGGATGTTACTAATGAGATAGCTGACACTAATAATAAAAACCAAATATTCTGATGTATTTCTGGAGGTTTAAAAAGATTACCTGGTAAAAAGCTGATTCAGACTTTGATTCAAACAATGAGTTTGCAAAATAACAATCATATTTCCCTGACCTACAAGTAATACAAATTCATATCCTTTTGCTTCACTTTCACTGAGAAAGATTCCAAAAACCTCAGTGATTTTTCTAAGGGAGTTCCTCACTTCTTCAGAACATCACAACTTCCCACCAGGTTAACTAAAATGTTATTATATCAATATTACAAACTATACCAAGAGTAGTCTTAACCTTAGTGTTCAGAAAAATCAAAAGAAAGGATTCATTTGTACTAGATGTCCATAGTCTCTACTAAAGATTAAAGAATGAAACTTTTATTTTTGTTAGAGAGGCATACAGAAATGATTTTAATATATCACTGCAGATATATACAATTAAATTATATAGATTAAATTATAGAGATAATTTGATATGATGGGATAATTTACTTTAGATATGCAGTCTCAATTACAGGAGAAATAAAATATATCTATTTAAACACACTTCGAAAACAGAAGTACTAGTATATATTGTTTAAAAAGTCATGCCAGCTGTGTAAAGGAATCCATCCTCACCACCCTCGCCATCCACCCACTGAGCCATCCATCCTCATTCATTAATAAATCTTTGCCAAATGCCTACTGTATGCACTAGGAACCACAGAAGGTGCAGGATATGATGCTGGGCAAAACTGAACTGGAGCTTGTGTGGCGGGGCTGAGGGGAAGAGACCTCACAGGCTATGTTACGGAGCTTTGTCTTCACGGTAAAGAGACACAGGAAGCCATTAAAGAGTTTTGTTAACAGTTACTCAGTGGCTAACTTCACGCTAGGTGGTGGGCTTCAAGAAATAAACGCCCATAGTGACATCCCCATTCCCAGTTCCCTTGCAGAGCTGTACTTCCAATGCAACCTTGTCCCCCTTTCCTCACTAGCTGAACATCCAACCATGCACACGTTACTATATATGTTTGCTCTCATTTAAATTTTCTTCAGTCCTCTTGCTCCCTTTTCTCCCTCATCAAGAGTCTCATTTTCTTCTTCCAAATCTTTTCTTGAATGAAGTAGCTACTACTGTATCCCATGCTTGGTGGTCAGTGCAAAATTCTAAATTACCCTCCTTAAAATTTGATATTCTTCTTTTATATAGCATAACCCAAGCAAAACACACTCTGAAATAGTAAAGTAATAGCAAAAGACTGCCCTATTTGAGTGAAATGGTATTTTGTTGTTTCCATAACTGTTTGCTTTCAATTGTTTTAAGATTATTTTCTAGAATTTCTCGCAGTCATTTACCTCCCCCCTTGCTTTTATTTGCTATTTTTTCTCCCCTAGAATTATAGCCCGCACTTTCACGGGATGTGTGTACTGCATTCTCTGACCTGAGTAAACATGAGAAGAAGAACACGTCTCCATGTAGGTAACAAACATCTGAGGCTGCCGCTCTTCTTTTTCTTTCTTTTGCCCCATACATAGGTTACAGAAGCAAAGCTGGAGAAAAGCTTAAACAAATCAACAGCAGTACACAGTATCCTTTTATGTCACCCTGCAATGTGATTCATATAAAAAATAGTACAGAGGCATATGCATAAGGTCAATTATCTTAAGAAGCAAAGATGGTAAAGTAAACATAATCTGGGTTATTTTCTTTTTATCACTCTTCCAGGAATCCCCAAGTGAACCAACAGAATGAGATCCATTCCTTTATTTTTCCACAGTCCTGAGGGATGCTGTCCTCAAAGCAGCTCAAATCCACACATCGTAATCTGAACTATTTCATATCTTTCTTGTCCAAAAACTGAAGCAGTGGCATAAACACACAGTTTATAGAATCTTAAACAAACGTGTTTTGAACATTTTAATCTCCCTGAAATCCTGGTGCATCTTCCAATTAATTATAAAAGCACTGTGTCCTGACTTAACTGGCAGTGACTTTTTCCCTTCCTAAATGGTGCAAGAAATCATTGTGCATCTTGCAATCGATACCATTTTGAAGTCAATAGAATAGGCCATAAAAGTGTAAAAGAATGCAAGCCTTTCAATGAATCCTATAAAAGTAAACTCTTATTAACTACTTTAGCCTCTAATTTAATAAATGATTACTCAGTAATCAGTAACATTGTTAGGAAATATATTGAGGGTTTTTGCCTCTCATAATTTGGAGGAAGCAAAGTTTTAGTTTTTTGCCTTTAAACACATGAACAGAATATTTCAAGACATTTATTTTAGATTAATGTACTAAAAGATGCTTTGTTTATCATGATGCAAACCATCTTCTATAAAGCTGGCACCAGTCTAGCTGCAGAGCAATGATCTCTTGGGATTTAGTATTTTTAAAACTCAAAATATTGACAGGATTGACATATGATACCTTTAACTCATATACATGGCACAAATAATTTAAATAATACTAATTTTCCTGTTAGTTGAGCCATTAGCATTGTCTATTACACTAAAAGAACACTTCGGGAGATCTGAATATTTAAATTTGAAATTCCAAGTAATATAATATTAAAAGAAGAAAGAGATGGCTTTCTTGTCTAAAAAATGGAAAATCTGTTGCTATTTTCCCGAGGGAAATTTGTTAGGCACTGCTGCCAGTCTAGAGAAAACCTCATGAATTTTGATTCTACCAATTGAGATTTTATGATAATTTGGGCAAGAGCTGAGCTAAAGCGCACAGGTTCCTTTAAGGTACAGACTTTTTCTTTCCTATCGATTTCCTGGGGCTAAAAAGAATGGCTAATGCATAATAAAAAGTTACTGAATAAAAGAATGAACTAATAGCTTTACAAGGAAAACATGATGAATTTTTTTGAGCATTTAACATTAAGAAAGTAGAATTTACAAACATTTTCATTTAAAATAAACAGCCATTAATGCTCATTTAATTACATTATTTCCCGGTACTTAATTTATTAACTAGCTAGCATTACTATAACACGGAAATAAACTGCATTCCTTTAAAAAAAATTCTATAGTTCAGACATCTCACTAATATATTACACTTTCCATTGGCTGTATCAGTGTGAGCTTTCATTTTATAAATTGCTAATGCTTTTCCAAGTTTATAACATTTTAAGTAACCCAACCAAGTTTTGTTTTATTGCACATACTTTCTCCCAGACTGTTTTAAAACTTTTTAATCTTATCTTATATTGTATTAACATAATTCATTTTAATTTAATAAAAGTCAGTCCAACTTTTCCATTATGCCACCTAAAGTTTAGTCTTACTTAGGAAGGACTTCATCATCCCTAATTATAGGAACATG
The DNA here is from genome assembly GCF_030028045.1 of Hippopotamus amphibius kiboko. Classification (NCBI taxonomy): domain Eukaryota; kingdom Metazoa; phylum Chordata; class Mammalia; order Artiodactyla; family Hippopotamidae; genus Hippopotamus; species Hippopotamus amphibius. The sequence goes on along the minus strand of NC_080196.1, from coordinate 8,787,999 downwards.
CACTTGTATTTTCTTAAGCATACTTAGCAGAATTCTTAAGGAAGAGAATGTCACTGGCATTAAAGCATAACCTTATTAACATAAAATACTATTCCAAATCAACCTTCATTTCTTTTTTTTTAATATCATGTGTGGTATTTAAAAAAGGGGGGAAAAAATGGTTTGCACTCCTTGCAAACTTATTCACATTATAAGGAGCTTAAAAAAATTTAGGAAAGTAGGTGAGCAAACTCTAGCTTTCATATTTACCCACTAATTAAGAGTTCACGATCTGGTTTTCTGCTCATTAGTCTGTCACGCTCACTTCTGAATTACTCAGTCTAGTTTCACATAGGAACCTAACTTCCCTCGAGCTTCCCCAGATAACAAGAGGGTAATTCCAGGCCATTCATTATGCCTATGTTAACAAAAATCCTACTGTCAAATGACTCCTTGGAGCAAGTCTGAATATCACAGTTATTGCAGCAGGACAGATTCCTTACTATATTTCTTAAGCCATAAACTACTTATATGCTTAGGACCCATTACTCTCATATATATGGGAAAATAGATGATTAACAGAAATTATTTTTTAAATAAAAACTTTCCGGTGGCTAGAGTATATAATTTCAGAATGATGGCTGCTAAAAGGCAACTACAGGTATTGTGGTGGTGATTTCAGGATCTTGCTGTTTGAGACAGAATATGAAAAATCCCAATGCAAGCTGACCTAAAATCTCCACCTTTTTCTATACCCATTGTTTGTCTCCTATTTTTCCTGAATCATGACAATATTCCTTTAAAACGTGATCTCTTCACTCAAAGGGTTCATTTCAAACAGGACTAACTGTACTACAGATTCAAGTATCACTAGAACACAGCTCTCATCCACTTAACGATGCAGAATAATACTAGAATAACACAGACTTGAAAATTCCTCATGCCACTTTCTGGTTATCTAACAGGTTTCAACTTCAGCTCTTCCATCTCTGTAAAATGGTGAACTTATCTGTAAAATGCTGAATTCTAAAATGTCTAACGTAAAATCTAGGAGCATTTTTATAGAACATTCCCTGAAACTTTTGATTACACAGTATTCAGAAACAGAGAGCAAATTATTTTAGAAATACAAACTGGTTGTAAAAAGCAATTAATGTAACAATGCAATTAAGTCAGAAATCACTAACAAAAAAATAAATAAAATCCCCAACCATCCCCAAAGGAAAAAAATTCTATAAGAGAGTCAAGGAAGAAACCAGCACAGAAATCAATGAAAGTAGCAACTATGAAGTCATGTTTAATATAGCTAAAGCAACATTTACAAGGTAATTAACAGCTTTAAGTGATTCTGATCGAAAAGAATAAAGACTTAAAACTGAATAAGCCCAGTTTCCGACTTAAGAAATTTGATAGCAGAATAAGCCCAAAGAAGAGGCAAAGACAGTAAAGAGCAAAACGTGATGGAAGGGGAAAGTGTGACATAAGAGAGTGTCAAGAAACTCAGAAGCTGGTAGAATAAAACTCAGACAAACCTCTGGCAAGACTAATCAAGACAGAAAGAAAAGGGACAGATGAGCAATATTAACAGTGAGAAAATGGAGACACAACTACAGATCCAGCAGCGATGAGAGGGAGTAAGGGAATACCACGAATGACTCTTTGCAATAAATGTGAACACTTATTAAAATAGATAAATTATAAGCAAAATATCTGATTGAAGAGAAAAAAGAAAACAAGTAATTTCATGTTACCACGGACTTGGTCAATTAATCTACAACAAAGGAGGCAAGAACATACACTGGAAGAAAAGACAGTCTCTTCAGTAAGTGGTGCTGAGAAAACTGGACAGCTACATGTGAAAGAGTGAAATTAGAACATTCTCTAATACCATATACAAAAATAAACTCAAAATGGATTAAAGACCTAAATGTAAGACTGGATACTATAAAACTCCTAGAGGAAAACATAGGCAAGACACTTTTTCTCATAAATCACAGCAGTATTTTTTTTGGATCCATCTCCTAAAGTAAAAGAAATAAAAGTAAAAATAAGCAAATGGGACCTAATTAAACTTAACAGCTTTTGCACAGCAAAGGAAACCATCAACAAAATGAAACAACCACCTACTGCATGGGAGAAAATATATTTGCAAATGTTGACTTACAAGGGATTAACATCCAGCATATATAAACAGTTCATACAATTCAACACCAAAAAATAAAACAAACCACCTGATTAAAAAATGGGGCAGAAGAACTGTATAGACATTCTTCCAAAGAGAAAATGCAAATGGCCAACAGGCACATGAAAAGATGCTCACCATGACTAATCGTCAGGGAAATGCGAATCAAAACCACAATGAGGTATAACTCTACACCCATCAGAAGAGCTGTCATCAAGAAGAACACAAATAACAAATGTTAGCAAAGATGTGGAGAAAAGGGAACCCTCGTACACTGTTGGTGGGAATGTAAATTGGTGCAGCCACTGTGGAAAACAAAATAGAGGTTTCTCAAAAAACTGAAAATAGAACTATCATATGACCCAGCAATTCCACTCCTGGGTATATATTCAAAAAACCAAAACCACTAATTTGAAAAGATACATGTACTCCAATGTTCACAGCAGCCTTATTTACAATTACCAAGGTATGGAAGCAACCCAAGTGTCCATCAACAGATGAATGGATAAAGAAGATGTGGCAATACACACATATACACAGAATGGAATATTACTCAGCCATAAAAGGAATGAAATTTTGCCAACTACACATAATATAATTTTATTTTTAAAGCTCAAACTGAGACAAAACTAAAAAGGATATTGTTTGAGAATACACAATTATTTTTAAGATGCACTGAAATGATGACACAAAGTTAAGAACAGCAAATACCTCTACCAAGCAGATAGTGGGATAAAATGGAGACCAGCATGTAGGTTGATACAACAGTACATATTAGCAATATGCCAGTTCTTAAACTGGGTATTAGAATCAAAGATTACCATGTTATTCTCATGATTTATAATAATAGATATTACATATACTAAGTATTATATATTCAATATATGTGGTAATACATATTACACATTATATATGTAATAATATATCATATATGTGATAATATTATATCACACATTATACATGTAATACATATACCTACATATATTATTTTGTGTATGAAATATTGTGTGATAAAAATTTAAAACAAAGTATTAAAATTAAAGTTTATTCATGAGACAGCACATAAAAGCTCTCCTAACCGATTTATTTCTTCCCAGTTTATCTTATACATATTCATCACTACAACTGTGACATTCACTACGTATTTTATTTAAATCTCGTGCAATAATTTTAGGAATAGTGTCAAGCACAGTGGATGTTAAGACCAAGTAAACAGTGCTGTAAGGAAGAAAATAAGGACTTTATAGAGAATTGTACGAATGTTGCAAGCTATATTTATCCCCAAATTGGTTAAAATCAAAGTAAATCAAGTTCAAGTCATCTGATTTTCAGTCATAAGCAGAGAGAAAGAATAAAAGAAATATCATAATTTAGTGCACTTCTTTATTCTACTGGTGTATAATGAGCAAAGTCAGTTTCTTTGCCAGGATATTATACGAAACAGATTAATCCGTCCTTAAAATGTTAGAAAACAGGAATGTATCTTTTTTTAATCTACCAATATGCAAGGTTTGTTTCCCTTAAGAGCCTACCAGTATGTTAAATGCTTCTGAAGATAAATTAGTTACTTGTCCTAAAGGTTAAAAAAAGAAGAGGGGGAGAAAAGACCTCAAATAGGTTAAGGACCACAGCAGCTTCAATGGACACAAAGCTTAGAACTATGGGCAATGTAGGAATAAAAAAAAAAAAAGGCAGATGTAGAAAAAAGTTAAACTTTTGGGGGAAATAACCAAAAGCATGTTGGAAAAAATAGTGAAAAAGTGGTCTATTCTAGATGACTCATCTTAATCAGTAAAAAACTCTAAATTTTTAAAGTATATTCTTCAAAAGAAGAAATGAATTTCCTTTCATCAAACAGCTCATCAAGCAAAGATCTGAGAAATCTCAAGACCTTCATTACTCAAAAATTTTATCTCATGTTGTTAAAGACAAGCTGATATTATTCCTCAACTATCTGGAGGAAAACTATTTTTAATTTGCCCACAACGTGTACGTAAAAATGAAAGCTGAGCAGAAATTCTAGGCAGTGACTTGCACAGAGCAATGCTCACTTGGTATTCATCCTAGGTCTTAAATAAGTGTAGCCTGCCAAACGTAGCCCACTGGATTATTTTCAACCTCATTATCCAATTTCTTCTTCTAGAACCTCTGTTCCATTTCCTCCTTCCCCTCAGACATTTAGCTCACTGTTTTTAAAGCTCTTTGCCAAAGGGGTAGAAAAGAGGGAAAAGGAAGACAAGCACACATTTATTTTGCTAACTGAAGCAGCTCTAAACCATTAGAAGACGTGGAAAAGACTGACCATGACAAAGAAGTTTAAATCGTTAGGTTCTTATAGTCTGAGTATCTCAGATGCTTCTTGATTTCAGCAATGTAGGAAAGGATCTTTAGTCAACCTTTTAAAGGGATGGCGTGACTGTGGTGACTTCTCTGCTCTTCTTAGACTTGTGTTTCTGCAACAGTGTCAATAAAGGGTCATATTGATATTTGATATGGGCCTTCCAGAGATCCCATGGCAAGTGAGGGGAAAGGAAAGAGAAGGAAGACACTTTACAGTGTCCACACATCACAGGGTAACTACTCAGACCAACCCCAAACAACCCTGGGGGCTTCACAGGCTGGTCCAACGAAGGGAGAACCTGGACAACGAGAAATTATTTCTATTAACGATATCTAGTTAGGAACCTAACTAGATTAAAAAAAAGAAAAAAAAATTTCCACTGGATTCCTAAATTCGAAATGGCCAAATTACTCTGCTGAAATATCCCACCATGATTAGAAGATATAAAACAAGGACAAAGCAATAATAAATCATGAAATCTAAATGCCATAAAGAGAACCTTATATCGTTTTATTCAATTTTAACCATTAGCAGAGAATGTTGGAACTCTATCCACCTTCCTCCCCTCTCACAGCCTGTCCTACATCAAATGTATTTTTTCATATTACCTGGGAAAATAATCAGTATGCTTTCTGTGATGAAAACTGATTTTTGCTTTTAAGCTTTTTATTCTTTATACAAAATTTCCCATTATAACTAGTGAAAGAATGCAAATCCAGATAAATAAAAGTTAATCACCTTCCTCTGCCCTTCTCTCACCATTGCAACAAATCATCACAGTCAACTGAAATAATTAACACTTTTTTAAAGCTGCATAACAGCCGAAAATATGAACATACTACAATTGATGCAACTACTCCCACAATGACTAGCATCTGGATCATTTCAGTTGTCTTCGGTTTACACCATTTCAGAAAAATACTGCACCATGTGAACATACACATGCAAACACACACGTGAACACAGCCATCAGTACCAATTGTACGGGTAACTTTATCCCTATGGGACAGTCTCCCAAACAGGGCTTTCAGGAGAGCTGCAACAATCTTTCATACCCCCACCAGCAAAACAGTAACATGTGGGGAACAGTTACAGAATATGCTATGCAGTTAAAACATTGCATAAAGCAAAGTCCATAGACTTTTAGGTATCAATCAGTTTAAGGTGATTTTTAACTTTGTGATATGTTTACGCTGATTCATTTAGAAAGGCTGCAATAATAAGACGTTTGTACAGGAATCTCTGCAAAAATACAGCCTATACCAGGGTTGATTTTAATTTACCTTTTTTTGACACTTCTGCCCCATTAAGTTCTTTTTGTGCTTCTTCAATTTTGTCTAAGAAAAACAACAACAAAATGTGTAAGTCAATTCATCACACACAAATAGGAATACAGTTAAACAAATACATTACTTATAAACAGTACCTGACACATAGTGATAAATATTTGTTGAATGAATTATTTGTGAAACAAATACGTATAAACTGTTAAAGTAATAATAAAGTCCTTTTAAAAATTATGTTTATAATTTTAATTATGACAGTTACAAGGACCACTTCCAATTGTTTCCACAATGCAAATAATTAGTACATTTAAAATACTGAACCATAGTTTAAAAATGTTTAGCTGCCTAATAAAAGTACATAAAAATAATACTTTATGAAGACACATGGATTTTATTAGAGAGGTGCAACAAATGCTTACTGGCTTAGAAACAAGTCTAAGCAAAGTTCATAGATGGCCTAAGACCTAAGCCAAACATGGAAGAAATAAAAGGATGGGAAAAATAAAGGAAATGATGGGCTGAAGAGCAACTACACAATACCCATCACTTTTGCCAACCCTTAAGAGTTATCCATGAAGTGTGAGGGTAGAATACTGCATTAAAGAGCTACTAGATAAAACGAATGACTACAGAACTGCTATATATGCACACAGTTTTGAAAGAAACAATAACTAAGAGTTGGGACGCAACTCAATAACTAAGAGTTGGATGGAGAGGGAGGCACATGGGCCCAGAGCCTATCGTTCCCAGCTGTGCTTTGTGCACAATTGGATTTTGTAAATAAGCACATGTTCAACTTTGGTAGCAATTAATTTAAATTTTATAAGGATATACATATTTGATGATTATGACAGCAACCAGTTCCAAATTTCATATAGTGGTCTCAGTGCTTAGTACAATGGTAAAAGTTACAAAATTCCTAGTGTACTGTTTTGTGCTGAAATGAATACAGTAACAATAATTATGCAACATTTTAAATAGTCCATTGGAGTATGGTTTAAATGCTTTCAAAATATTGGTACCTCAGCCAGTCATGCCTCTCAGCATCCACCAGCAGCCCCCAACATGGTCTCCACTGGCCATGGAAGATGCAGCCTCCACAATGGCACCCTTCCTCAAGTAAATAGAAGGCACAGATCCCACCACAGGCCCTTCAAACTTGGGTTTTAGCTGTCTCTTACCCCATCAGCCTTGCCAGAAAAGCCAGAAATCCAAAGAACCCTGGATTTACTGCTCAGACTTCTTTCAGCTGCATACTGATCCATCCCGCCTGCCTTGTCAAGGCGGAGGGGAGAATGAGAATAAAGGGAGCAAGCAGCGGGGAATCGCAACTAAATTTTCATCCTGACAAATGCACTCCCCACAGCAATGTCCTATTTGCCTCCTGCTAATTATCAGACCCAGGATAAGATGTGAGGGGAGAGACCACCTTTGGAAATAATACAATTTTTTCTCATTTACAAACTTTAGTTATTTCTCATGAAATGATGAGTGAAACTGGAAGCAGTACTGAAAAAAAAACAACCTCATTAAAGGCAGAAAGTAGATTCTGCATTTAGCAGTATGTTTACTTCAAAAGGAGAATTCCAAAGTATGGATGAAATCTGTATTCATATAAGTGACAAAAGGACGAGACCCACTTTTTCAAAAAATAAAATTTACTAAGTACATTGGAGACATTCAAAATGTAAATAAATATTAAATATACAGTCTTTGTGAAACATGAAAATGAAAAGCACTATTATTTCTATGCCAGCAATTTGTCCAAACTTAAGAACCATAAATAATATATACGTTTATATTATATATGTTCATAGTAGTAATGACTGTGATTAAGAGTTTATACCCAGGGCTTCCCTGGTGGCGCAGCGGTTGAGAATCCACCTGTCAATGCAGGGGACACAGGTTCCATCCCTGCTCCAGGAAGATCCCACGTGCCGCGGAGCATCTAAGCCCGTGCGCCGCAACTACTGAGCCTGCGCTTTAGAGCCCGTGAGCCACAACTACTGAGCCCATGTGCTGCAACTACTGAAGCCCACGCGCCTAGAGCCCGTGCTGCGCAACAAGAGAAGCCACGGCAATGAGGAGCCCGCACACCACAACGAAGAGTAGCCCCCACTCACTGCAACTAAAATGAAAGCCCGCACACAGTAAAAAAGACCCAACACAGCCAATAAAATAAATAAATAAATAAATTTATTTATTTAAAAAAAAAAAGTTTATGCCCACATAATTTGGCATTATATAATAAAACAACTTTTTATTAATAGAATCAATCGGGGCTCAAGGCGGCCAAAACTCATGACTTGCATACTTAAAAGAACAGCTTCTGTTTAGTATGGTGAGGTTTGGCCACCTTCTATTTGTACTTTAACATAACAAATTCTTGCAAAAATGACCTCAATTTACATCTGTGTATAAACCAGCAGATTTAGGATATCTACTGTGTTAGGCAGAGGCATTTACTTACATGCCTTTACCTGGAGCTCTAGTTCAATAGTTAAACACGGTCTTCAAAGAGAGCACTTATAATAGCCATTATAAGCTTTTGCCTCAATTTTTTAGAAAAAGTCCTGTTTATAGTTAACCTATGCTTTATGATTGTCCTGGTAAAATATGATGTTTTAAAGACTCTCTCCAAAACTACAGAGAAAGTACTCATTTATTATATGCCCTTAATTGGTTCAGACAAGGCAGTTTACTAGTATTTAAAAGCAACATTTATCACTTTTCACTGTGACCCAGAGTAAGAAATATATTTTTACATTCCAACCAATTACACACGTGTATATATACATTTATTACATGTATACATAATTCAGAAACCAACTAACCCACACTCTAATTTCTATCCTTTCCTATTAAAAATGAAAAATGCTGCCTTGCCCAAATACACTGATTTCACAACCCACTGCTGGAGCAGACCTGCAGCTTGAAACCCATTGATAGAAAGAGCTGTTCTCAACCAAGGGCAACACTTCCCAGCCAGGATGTATCTCACTGTAAGCCTCAATTGGCAGGGGGGTGCGTGCGACTTAGAATGGGATCTCAGATTCCGAGACACCTTCCATCATGCCCTCCCCAATGTCACTGTTATCTGAAGTAATAATTTCACAAAGACTACACATCACATTCAAAAGTAAACAGTAGTTTCTCTGTTGCTTAAAAATAAAAACAGAAATACATGCAAATGGACATTCACACCACTGGTAAATCTAAAATAAGTAACATGTTCTTACTGTAATGAGTTCTTACTGTCTTTAAATTAAGATGTAATTCTAATTAATTCAACTTTTACTAAATACTCTTGGAGTTGTCACCTGGAAAAGATCCCAGCAACACACAAATGAGTCAATAATTGTCCCTAAGATCCAGAGGGGCCCATGGCTGAGTGACAGGCTGGGAGAGAGGGTACGGACTGTGTAGGTGAGATTTTGGTTCTGCAACTATTAAGAACGCACACCTTTTTGCAGTTTTTCTTCTCCGGTAAAGCACAGAAACTATCTGTTAATGGTAAAGGTTATGAACAATCTTGTTTAATGCCTTAAATATTTTAAAACTTTTGTTTGTACAAGAAAACAATGCAAAAATATTTTGTTTTCACCATAGGTAAATAATTGTAAATTAAAAAAAAAAATGTCGATTTGTGAAACAATCTGAAAACACAGAGTCAAAAAAAAAAAGTCCTGGAGCCTTAGGAAACCACCGTTCTTTTGAGGTTCTGGGAAGAAGACTAGATAATTAAAAACAAATCATTTATAAAAATTAAGCAATCTTCAAATAAGGGTTCACAGTAAGTGCTGCTCTCTGACCATTTTCACCCTACGGTGAAGGGTGGGGGATGGGTCTCCTGTACCATCGCAGATCCTCAGCACCACTCCTCAAGAGCCCTGGGATCTAGGACATCACAGTCTTGGGGACCAACCCACTAAATTGTTCAGATTTGGTCCACAATGAAAGCTGTGTGCTTTTATTGCATTGACTGTCTACCTGGTGTCGGTACAAAAGGAAGAACTAGAAATATAAAGTAAAAAAAATGGCTCTCCTGCAGACGCTTATAGACTATTCCATCTCTTAAACAATCATTTTAATATCAACTTGATGGTAAACAGAAAGCCTGATTCCCCTGTGCAGAGAAGGAAGTTCTCTGTGGTCCCACTCCCTCCTCTGCAGCTCCAGCAACACTCCTGTGCGGGCTTCCTCAGGTCCCTGAGATGCTTCCAGCTGCCCCTCCCACCCCATCCCTTCGAGATGTCACTTCCTTTAGGAAACCTGCTCTCACACCCTCCTCAGAGCCATTTCTCCCTTCTCTGTGCCACCACCCCTGCAGGTAGGATCCACTTCTCTACAGCTCTGTATCTCATGATCACTAGTAACAAGGACAGTAAGACGGACTGAGTGATTTAGTGACACAGAGAAGTACAGATGTTCCTGAAAAAGAGAAAAAGGAGTATCTGCACACAAACTGAACACTGGCATTAGGTGGTTTCACATGAGAACCTGGCATTTTCTCTTCCTTAAGGTTACACATGATTTCCACATCTGGGAAACTGCATCAGTGCACTGAAAGCACTTGAATCAACTATCACTCCATTCAACCTACAGAGGAGTTAAATGATCTCTACTCTAATTCTAGTAGCTCATCCTTCTCTCCTACTGTTCTGATAGGCACCTATAACCTCTGCGCTGACACCTAGAGGCTCTCCTTCTTCACTGAGCCCTAAAAACACAAAGCGGAAACACTAATAGTAAATTTTTATGAAGTAGATCCTAAGGAACTGTAAAAGGCACCTCTATTTACTGAAAGAAACACCATCTGATTGAAAAAAGATCACCATATGCGACTGCACTATTTTTACTACTGAATAAGCCTAACTCCCACATCCCTCATCACACGTCAGTACAAGCTCCCTGTTCTTACTGTTAACTGCTACAGCTATTTCAATGAGACTAAATACATGACGATGACGTAATGTTAAAAATACATCCAATACCCATAACCAGGTGTGTATGCTCTTCTAAATGATGATCCCAGGGTTCACTAAATCGGCTAAGGAAACCTATCTTTATAAGTAACACATTTTAACCCATAAGTTACACACCTCTAGACCTATATCTTTCAGGAAGTCAAGCTCTACAGCAGTGCTGAAAATTATAGTCTAGACTAGCAATATTTCAAATTGAAAAATACTGCTTGAAATAAGTGAAAAAAAAGAGACTCAACTCTGCGCTAATGAATTTGAAAACTGTGATTAAACAGTAAAAATTCCAGAAAACATAAAATTACTCAGCTTGATCCAGAAAGGGAAAAGTTCAACTAGAATAATCAGGGGTGATTGAGAAAGTTACCAGAGAATAACGCAGAACTACCTTTTTTTAAGGTGAAAGGCCAAGATGGTTTTATTAACAAATTCTAGCCAATTTTGTAGAATAAAGCATTTCTTAAACTGTCCCAGAGCACAGGCTAACAAAAGGTGTTCTAAATCATTTTTAAAAGCTGCTATAATCCTGATATCAAAATGTGACCAAAGGGGCAGAAAAATCAACACCCCATACAAGTCTCACAAACAAACATGGGGTATAACAGTCTACATCCAGAAGTACATTGCGAGATTAGAAAGCCACACCCAGGCAGGGTGTAAAGTAAGTATGCAAAGGTATTTTAATATTAGGAAGCATGTTATTATCATTTGTAACAGCAAATGGGATACGGAGCTGGGAAGGTAATTTAAATAATGTCCAAAATGTACCTGATTAAAACACCTATCTCTACGGTAAACAAAAACAAAACAAAAAACCCTCAATGATGAATAAAAAAGGATATGCTTCATCATATTAACCAAGTGGTACTGTAATAAACACCCCAAAACAAAGGAAGTAGCCAATAACCTGTGACCACTTCCTTTAGGAAGGCTTCCCTGAGCCCCCCCTCCCCAGGCCCTGGTCTGCACCCCCTGGTTCTCAGCCCAGAGCTGCATTCCTCACGGGATACTCCAAGAGCCTGTGTGCGCACTGCTTTCTTCATGAAAATGATGTCTTATTCAACAGAGTACACAGGTGCTTAGGCCCCCAGACCCTCAACACATATGTGTTCAATAAATGAACTGCTATTGCAGTATTTACTGCAGCATTTATGTTAACAGTCACTTGGGGACAATTTCACATGTGAAGCCATAAGGTACTGGTTAAAGAACTACAGTACCTCCATACAACAGAGTATTATTTAGCCACTAAAAATGTTTTTAAAATGCTTATTGATAGAAAAAAATGCTCGAAGTGTATATGTAAAAACATTTTGTGCCACACAGATGTATGTGTACACACACTTACACACAGAGATCTATAAATAGGCTCCAATGTCATGACTATCTGAGGGTAGTACATTAACAGGCAGTTTTAAAGCTGTTTCTATTTTCTTCAGTTATTATCTATAATAAATACTTTAATGTAAAAATAAATATTGCTTAAATTTAATAAAAAACTATAAACCCTAAAAGTGTGATTAAAAAAAAAATGTTGGCTGGCTATAGGTTCTAAATTCCAAATTTCCAGATCATATGAAAGACTCTGGGGTACTTTCTAAAACATAAAAACATTAACATACTGAATGATTCATTCAGTTCAGAATGTATTTATTAGCTCCTGTGGGCCAGCACTAAGGACACACGAAGATGAACAATCCCACATGCAGGAACTTACAGAAGTAAACGTGCAATCTCTCTACGTGTGGAAACTGCATGACTAAGTCCATGGTGTGCTCAGGGAACACGGAAGGGTGTGAACGCAGCTGTCTTGGAAATAGGAAGAGTGGTCCTGAAACACCTTCAAGGAAGAAATAATACATGGGCTGATACGCAGAGAAGAAAATGAGAGATTCCATCTAGAGGAGGAGGAGGAAATTCAGGGAGGGGAGCACGAGGAGACTGGAGACAGAGAAAACAAGATGCAGAAACGAGACAGAGTCAGGGACTCACAGCGGTTTGCAACACAAATCTGGAGACAGCAGGTCTAGAGATACAGGATTTGAGAGCCACCTTCTTACATAATTGGTTGCTAAAACCATACCACAGAGTAGGTGGAAGCAAAAATGTAGCTATTCTATGAAGTAATGTGGCCACAGGCATCAAGATCTTTGAAACCCATCTCTGTATTTTAATATACTGATTCAACTACTGGAAATCTAGACTGAGACTATGAAGGAGTGGAACAAAGGCTATTCATCAGAGTACCTTTCTAATAGAAAAAACCTAAATCATCAATGACACCTGGAATATAGTAGACACTCAATAAATAAATGCTGAATGCTTGAGAAATGGTTCATCATAGTACCTTCATATAACAGAGTATCATAGAACCACTATATTACAGGCTTCTGGAAGGAGCTACTGAATCAGAAACTACAGAAATGGTACTCCAGACTGTGTTTCGAAAGCTTTGATAAGTGGTTTTAATGGTCCACCAATCCTCCAGAAACAATTTGGCCACAGAGGTCAACAGAACAGTGTCTGACTGTCAAATCAGTAGATGATGCAACTGATAAAGACTGAAAAAGCTTTCACTGGATTGAACAATTAAGAGGTCCTGGTGATGCTTCCCAAAGCCTGGAAGTGAAATGAGAGGCCAGAAGGCAGAGGGCTGAGAAAGTGATGGGACGGAAGTGGAGGAGAGAATAGAACAGAACTATCTTACAAACACTCAGCAAAGAAGAAGAGAGTGAACTTGGGGGCCAGAGAGAAACACAGGGTCAAGGGAGGGTTGTTTGGTTTGATGTATTTTTCAAAGATGTTTACAGAGCCAAGGGAAGGAACCAATAAAAAAAGAGTAAAGATAGAGGCAAGAGTGGGGATGTGGAGGGCAAGGCTCTGAAGAAAGTGCAGGCCAGCATCAAGTGTAGGCGGAGGGCTGGTTTTGAATAGGGAAACACCCAGGATTCTCTGAGGTCAGCGGGAAGGGAAGGAGAAGAAGGGCGTGTCGGGTGAAAAGTCTGCTGATGGGAAAGATGAGTTAGAGGAAGTTCATAACCAACTTTCACAGTTTTATTGAGCTAAGAGGCATGGTTGATTGCAAAGAAAAAGGAGTTTAGCGTTTATGTTAAGGGGTCTTGAAGACCAGTAAACATTTAGACAAAGTTATTGATGGGAATGGAAGAACTGACCAATTTTAGGGACAAATAAAAGCACGAATGAGCAGCAATTAGGGACACATGAATGTAGAAATCCACACTCTTCCTTGAGGCCCTACCACGAATTTAGCAGACACGACACACCCATTATCTGACGCACAGCTATGGGCACGTCTCATGGTTGTCTTTAAAGTAATTTTATCTGATTTTGTCCTATTTTTTCTTGTGAATTCTTATATCTAAGGGCATTCTATATTTCAAATCTACAAATATAGATTTGAAAGCCATAAGGAAAACCATAAACAGAGTGATGTTGGCCAACAAACGCATGTTCAAATATAACCTGGTGATACCTAGAGAATATCTGGAAACTTAAAGTCACAAGTTAAAGCAATTCTTAAATCTATTTATATACTTGACCATTTAAAAGTGAACCAATGGGGCTTCCTAGGTGGCGCAGTGGTTGAGAATCCGCCTGCCAAAGCAGGGGACACAGGTTCAATCCCTGCTCCAGGAAGATCCCACATGCCGCGGAGCAACTAAGCCCGTGCGCCACAACTATTGAGCCTGCGCTTTAGAGCCCGTGAGCCACAACTATTGAGCCCATGTGCTGCAACTACTGAAGCTCATGCGCCTAGAGCCTGTGCTCCACAACAAGAGAAGCGACGGCAATGAGGAGCCTGCGCACCACAATGAAAAGTAGCCCCCACTAGCCGCAACAAAAAAGAAAGCCCGAGTTCAGCAAAAAAAGACCCAACACAGCCAATAAAATAAATAAATAAATAAATAAATTTATAAAAATAAAAAATAAATAAAAGTGAACCAATAATAAAAATTCTACAGGACAAAAAAACTTAGTTTCTCTGATAAATAATTTGCAAAGAGAGAGAGAACTGGAAATGGTACCTATAGTTCAAGAAAACATAAAAGACATATCAAACTACAAAATATGCGGACCTTATTTGCCCTGATTCTAACAAAATGTTTAAAAAATTATGACACTGCAGAGAACTGGAAATTTAAATACTGACAGGATAATTGATCATATTAAGAAATTACTTTTCTTCATTTTCATAAATGCATTCTAATTATACAAGAAAAAAAAATTCTTTGTCTTCCAGAGCATATATGACAAAAACATATCAATGAAACACTACATCTGAGGTCTTAAACACTAGGGTCAGGGAGGCGAGGAAACCAGACTGGCTATCAGGTGTCAATTGCTAAGCTGGCTGATAGGTGAGCAGAGGTTTATCACACCATTCTATTTGTGTTTTGAAACTCACATAATCAAAAGTATGAAAAAGAAACAAAAGAAGGAGCCCAATCTAAAAGTTAAAAAAAAAAAACCTAGTTACCAAAGTATTCTTCGTGTATTGTTAGTGTTATAGTTCAAATAATAATCATAAGCAAGAAACAACATAGAACACCAGGAAGTAAACGAAGCAAAGTATCTAAAGGCCAAGCACACAGTAGGCCTTCAATCAAGGTCACTGCCCCCAGAAATCATCGGAGCCAAGAGGAAATTAAATAATTTCTGAGCTACCACTAGGAGTCAGGTTTGTACACTCCAAAGCCGGAAAGGATAATAAAAAGAATGCATGATGACTTCCAGAAACATGATCGCCAGTGTTCTTACTTCTTGTGGTGGGGCAGGGAGAGGGTCAGAACTTGAAGACTGGAGAGCTCTCCAAGATACAAAGTTAAAAAAACAAAGAAATCAAACCCTAAAACCCAGGGAGCAGAGCAACCTATATATAGAGAGAAAGGACACTTCAGTCACTCACTGCTGCTGGTGTCTGCAGTCACCCCCAGGGAAAGGGAACCAGGTGAGAAAGATGTATTTCACGGTACTTTTTTACTGTCTTTTCTCTTTGAATCAGTTAACATTGTGAGATTTACTTTAGTTCCGAAATTTAAACAATGATATATGGCACAAGACCACATATACAACCTAAATTCAGGTTGAAAACAGTATTTCAACCAAACTAACCACTGTGAGCATACTGGCACCTTAGGTTCCAGGTCAATTGTTTGTGCACACACATGTATACACACACAAATACACACACACGCACGCACACACACATATACACATGCACACACACAGCCATACACGTGCGCGCACACAGTCATACACACACACACACACAGAGTCATACACACACATACACACAGTCATACACATACACACACAGTCATACACACATATACACACATATACACACAGTCATATACACATATACACACACAGTCATAAACACATATACACACACACAGTCACACACACATATACACAGAGTCATACACACACAGAGTCATACACACATATACACACAGTCATACACACATATGCACACACATACACACAGTCATACACATATGCACACACATACACACACAGTCATACACACATACACACATATACACATAGACACACAGTCATACACACATACACACACACACAGCCATACACACACATACACACACACATATTATACGTATATGCACGCACGCGCGCACACACACACTTTTTAAAATAAAATGACATAACTATATGGACACACTGTCTTCTTTGGTTTTAAAATTAGAACATCTCCATCCATTCTAATACTGATCTAATACTGAAACTTTTTCAATTAAAAAAAAAAGCTGGTTTACTAAGAAAAGAATATGAAACTTCAAAATGTCTCTATTAAAAAAACCCATATGACCACTGCGTAGCCTCTGCTAATAAGTGAATGATACACATACACAAACACACATGCACTTTTGCACATGATCTCGGGAACCGTAACATCTACAAGACCCTAAATTCAGGTTCTGCTAAAGATGTGATCTACACTATCACTATTCTTCCACATTCTGGACAAGGATCCGAAGGTACATTTTCACAGTAACACCAAACGTGTTTTAATTTTTTCGGTTGTTAAATTTCTTAATTTCTCCCCAAACAATATAAAAAAGTAGCTCTTACTAGTAGAAAATATTCTTCTTTAGTCACATGAAAAAAAGACGGGACAAGTAGGTAACTGGAACAAATAATCCATTCCTTTTCCTCATTTACTTGTCCAATTATATTTAACAACTCTTCACAGAGTGAGGAGAGTAGACAGGAAAGAAAAGAGTACTTGTATCAATATATCAGGCATTGTGTGCAGTACAGTACATCTTGTTCCATCCTTAGCACCTACCGTGTGCAAAGCTTTGAGCTATATGCAGTGTCCTCCCTTGAGAACCCAGGCTCTAGTGGAGATGAAAATACATTAATCATATAAAATATATTAATGCATAAGTATCTATAATGTACAGTAAATAGTGAAACCCTCACAACAGCAAAAGGAAGAAAGGCCAGTGAAGCAAAGCTCTCACGGCACGGGCCCCACCGTAATCAATCTACTTCTGCTCACAGTGATGTGCGGTGGAGAGCACTGCAGTGGAGAGATCTCCCACCAGGTACCAGTCATCCTGGGACAGCAAACTCAAGGGAGCAGAGCACTGTCTGATTCCTCCACCTTGCCAGCCTAGAAGGCTTCCCAGAGTCTCTTAACTCTTTAGATAACCATCTGCCTAATATTATAAAAACTTCTGCTGATAGCAAGAATGTATTATCTACTCATTTAGGACTTCTGGCTTCTGGTAAGGGCAGAGTAGCTTTTATGGGACTCAAATGAACAAATTACAACTATGGACAAAATATTTTACAAAAACAAAAAACAAAAAAACAACAACCGATAAACAGGAAGGTACTGGATAGTGAGCAAAAGTAGGCAAAAACTGGACAGAATTTGACCCTAGAAAGATGAGAAGCAAACAAGGTAAGCCCACATTTCCAGGACACTTTCCAGAAGGGCAGTCACCAGTCTATGAAGAGCACATCTCAAGCAGAAAGCAGCGAGCGTTCTGGGCTGAGGAGGCAGAAGAAGTGTCTGGGGCTGCTGCGACAGCAGGAAACTGCATCGGGAAAAGCCCAGGAAAAAAGGCGGCCCCAGAGGAGAGTCCAGAATCTGGGAACAAGCCCCTCAAATCCTTGGCTGAGTCCTGAACAGCTTGTGTGGAGGGCAGACTCCAGGGAACTTGAGGGAAAGCAACCCATGGGCAGGCTGAAAAAACTGAGCAAAGCATCAGCAACAGCTTTCAGTACTGGTACAGAGGATGCAGAATTTGGAACTCAAGCCCAGCCAGGATAGAGGAGCTAGGTAAAAACCTTGTATTTCCACTTAAGTCTCAGAAGGCCATACCTTAAAATCAACATCACATCCTGGAATCAGGGCAAATCAAACAGACTACTTTGAAAACCCTAAAATCAAACTTGCACAAGTTTCAGAAGATCTAACAGGAATTTAACAGCTAAAACAAAACTCAGTAATCTTTAGATGAAGATGACAGAATCCAGAGCCTATAACATACCAACCACACTGTTCTTTATACAACAAAAAATTACTACGTGTGTGAATCATGAAACTGTGAGACACAGAGTGATAAAGCAGTAAAAAGAATTAGACCTGCAGATTGACAAAGATGTTGTAATTAATGACAGGAAATTTAAACTATAATATATAGGGTAAAGAACTTATAGGGGAAAAAAGATGAATTTTGTACATGATAAAGAGTAGAGGAATTTCAGAATACAGAAACTCTTAAAAGAATGGAAATAATATAACAAAAAACATATCTAAGATAAAACAGTAAATGAAAACACTGCAAAAGAAAAGATTAGTGAACTTGAAGACAAGTTACTAGGAATGATCAAAAGGGAAGCCTAGAGAGAAAAGACTGAAAAAGAACACAGTTTCAAAGACCTGTGGAACAGAATAGAGCAACCTAACACCCATGTAACTAAAGTCCTAGAAGGAGAGGAGAGGGAAAATTGGGGAGAAGGAACCGCTGAAGAAGTAATAGCTGAATTTTTCTCAAATTTGACTAAAAAACATCAACCTACAAATTCAAGAAGTTTAGTGGACCCTAAGGAGGATGAATACAAAGAAAGCTACACACAGACATGTGCAGAATACTGGGGTAAGGCGGGGTGGCGGTGCAGGGGCAGCAACAGATTTTTAAACTAAAGAGAAAAAAATGTCACACTAGAATTCCATATCTAGCAAAATCATCCTTCAAAAATAAAAGCAAATAAAGATATTTTCAGATAAACAGAAGTTGAGGAAATCTGTTACCAGTACTATGAGCAATGCTAAAAGTGGTGATTTAGGCTGAAGGGAATGGATAACAAATTAGAATATCTATTGGGGGGGGTGGGGGGAGTAACCTATGGCCTGTAGACCAAATCTACCTCATGACCAGTTTGTGTAAGGCCTGTCATTATTTTAAATGTTAACAAAAGGGAAAAAAAAAAAAAATAAGAAGTGCATGTGATGGAGACCATATGAGGCTGTAAAACCTAAAATAGTTACTCTCTGGCCTTTTCCAAAAAACTTTGCAGACCCCTGATTTATGAGAAAGAAGAAAGAGATGGAAGAAGGGAGGAAGGGGAGAGACAAGGCAAATTAAAACTGTTTTATTTTTCTTCAATTTTTAAAGACAATGGATTATTCAAAGCAAAAATAACAACAGTGTATTATAGAGTTTATAATATATGTATAAGCCAAATATATGACAAAAATATTTACTTATCCAAAAACGCCCCCAAGCCCAAGGTCATCCCTAAATAATGAACTCAAAACTCTGAATCTTCAAGTACCTTCAAGGTATTTCATATTATTTCAACTAAATCTCAAAATACTAGGTTGAAATGATTATTCTTTAAAAAAACACAAAACTGAAATAGACAATTTTTTTTTTTTTTTTACCAATCTACTCTCTAATACACACTACAAATAGCAGGCAAACTATCAGCTCTGAAAATCTCTTAAAAAACTGACAGGACTCTTTCTTCTTAAAGTTCTTATTAAATAAATTACTAATTAGTTCAGCCTTTCTTATTAAATAAATTACTAATTAGTTCAGCCTATTAAATACTGACAAAGTGTGAGAGTTGACGTAAATTCCAGGGAAAGCAAAGAGGCTTCTGTGAGGAAAGAGCATGGAGGAAGACCTAAAGGAGGATGAGACAGACAGTTTATGGGACACCATGAGTAGGTGTCACGTGGCAGAAAGTAACTATGCAGAGTGAGTGGAAAATGTGGTGAAAAGTCAGTATATCGTGTAAGGAATCAGAGAGTCTACAATGACATGGGAAGTTCAGGTTTTGATGGCTGGAGCAAAGACTGTACCGTCTATGTGACACAGAAGCAAATGACCTACTTTCACCACCATCTACTCACACCTAGCACAACACACACACATGACGGAGTGAACATTTTATTAACGTTTAGGAATCAATCACTTACTACACGAACAAATGAATAAAGAGCCAAAACTGTCTATTAGGGATGAGAAGTCCATCCGCAGATAATGAATTTGTAATGTGAGGCTGAGGGGACTGGGGCTTATTCCAGGAAAGATGCTTAAAGAGAAGCCAAATAGAACACTATCGACTGGTCAAGGCTGGACATACGGATTTAGAATTCAGAGTCTAGACTTCTTGTTTATTTTAATAGATTCTGGTTTGTGTTTGATCATGTTTGGTCGCTAGAGAACACTGAAAGTACTTTGTTCTCATGCTATTTCAAGTGCATTCTATAAATAATACTATTATCAGCGAAAAAATTAAAAATCAGCAATAAAATGAAAAAGACACAGATGGGTGGGAATAAATGGGAACTTAAAAATCACGCAAGAAGTCTGGGTGGAGCCAAACCAACTGTTCACCAGCAGACATTTTTCTTCTGGGATGGATTTTGCTTTCAATATTTGCTGCTAACTGTGGGCCTGTGGGCAATGCCTTTTTGGAGTATGAGAATCCTAAATTTCAAAAAAGGTTAGAGGTTCAGATCAGTAGATATTATTTAATTCGATTTTTTTGTGGACATGTGTGCATATTTTTAAAAATGATGTTGCCAGGTCTGCATAAACATTTCTGAAAAAAAGTGACAAGGAATTAATATGGATGGTTGCTTCTGAGTAAGAGCATCAAGAGCAGGGGCAGGAAAAGGGGGACATGCTCATTGTTTAAATTGTATATGCTTCTGTACCAGTTAATTTTTTAAATTAAATTTATTACTCATGCTGAAGATGTATTACTCATTTAAATACATATGTATGTATAAAAATATATGTATTTATGTATGTATAAACGTGGGCAGTCAAATTAAAAATAAACTTTTTTTAATGCCTCAATTCCCTAAAACTATGTAAGTGCTTATTTATTTATATGCTTAAAAAATACATTACTTACGTACATATATCAGTGGATACATATGAATATATACGCAAACTTTCCAATTCTTTTTTCAGTATTCTCACTTAAACTCTACGTTATTCCATTCTTTCAAATTATTTGATGCCTGTTGCCTCCTTCCAAATGGAGGCTATTTTAACACTTACCAATCAGCAATAAAACCATTATAAATATTATGGTCCACTATTCTTTACACTTTAATTTATCCAATTCAATGTATTAGTCAAAATATTCAGAGGTCAGTTAAGAAGTCTGTTTTTTCAACTCAAAATAGCCCAATCTGCATCCCTCCTAAAGGGTAATTCCCTAACCAGCAAGAATCAGAAGGTAAAGAGCTATGAAAAATTCTAAGTAGGTGATGGAGGGGAAAGAAATAAAGTGAAAATAGACAAAGTCTAACAGTTTTAGTCATCAACCACAGATATGATCTTTATGGTGGGTATTACAGTCAAAATAAACTAAAACACCCTCACATTCTGTCATTCATCGAGACTCAGTCAGGGCCACTGCTAAGTCCTAGCACCTTGTAACACTGTCCCTGCTGCAGCAGTCACCTTGTTTTACTGTGAGCAGTTCTTGCTTTACTGTCTGATTCCTCACCAGTCCAGCAGGCCCACGAGGGCAGGGACCAGGTAGGTGCTAACCACTGAGTCCCCACACCATGCTGCACACACAGCAGGCAAGCAGTCCGATAGTCCTGACAGTGGCATCAGATAGATGTCCTAACCATTCTATACGATATAAGGCTACTCGAAAAGCAGGGAAGAATTAAAGTTTGATAACCACAAGAAAAACAGATCTAAAAAACACAAAAAACAAAAAACCAAACTCAAAAGGTTTACATTAACTACATCTTTTAAACAATCCTTATTATTTCTTCTGTGCTATAAGTTAATAAATGGCTTAGAATAACTTAGTTCCCAAACTTTTCATAGTTTCACAGAGAAAAACAGAAATAGAAAAAAATATATAGCATATAACTATTTCCAATTACTAATATTCTATGCTATAATTTTACATGTAAAAGATTTGAACTACCAAGTGACCTAGTTCATTACAAAGACAAAATGTAAAGAAGTGCAGAAATGCACAGGTAGTCACCTGTGTGACCCACAATATTAATGGTCAACCATGAACTTAAAAGTTAGCTTTTTATCACTGGCCAACACATTCAGAGAGAAAGTCCCTAAATTGATTTTCAAAAACAAATAACACTTAGAAAACACAATATTAAATATGCTGATTACATTAAATTATATTTTAAGAAAATAAATTATTTGGGGACCATTCACATTACTCTTTGAGGTCATTAGTCTAAATAATCAAATAACAGTTCATACAATTGTGTATACGTGTGCAAGTGCATGCGTATAATGGATGTGTGTGTTTCTATAATATATAGTGTGTATGTACCTATTACCCTGTTTGAAATATACCACCACACCATTATATGTATACAGGTACATGTCCTCTATTTCTCTTCACCGTTATCTAGTAGTAACAGCTCACAGAAGATAATATTAGCATTGGGCCTGTAGTATAGTTAAGTGGTTATAAATAAACACTGTTTATGATAAATTTTACAATGCATAAAATTCCCAATCTGCATCTTTACAAACCAGTCAGTAAAAAAGAAAAAACAAAACAAAACCAACACATATGCTTCACCATCATGATTGAAACAATGAACAAATGTCATTTTTTTTCCACAAAGGAAGTACTTGGCTACCTCCCACACTTGCAAGGACTCTGGCCAAAAATAACAGTAATTAGGCTTGTAACCTCATCTGTATGGATCTGATCTAGTCAAGCCAAAAATAGCTCTGGTCATTTATCAACTGCAGGCATTTGTTTTAGAGGCGAACTGTATCATACAGACCAAGTTAGGCAAATTACGGTGAAAACATGCTGAAATATAATTGAACTCAGGAAAATGTAAAGCTTTTTTCTACACAATTGAAAGCTCTTTTCAATAATATTGTAGCACACGAGGATACTTTTGAGTAGCTAATAAGGTTAACTATTTCTTAAACTCCCTAAAATATATGTTAAACAAACCAGCAAAACAGAATTAACACATACGCATTTCCTAAAACTGGTGGAGAAACCACAAGTTACCTGTCTGGACCCAAGGTTAGAATCCTTCCTCCTGAAAACCTTCCTCCCAGAGGAGGGGCAGCACTGCCTTTTGGGGGCACCCACAGGCAGCTCGCCTGCCCCCAGCGCTGCTTCAAACTCGAGGGTTCCTTCTGAGACCCGCCTCCCCGTGCTCCCTTCACACCTGCCTGGGAAGCCCTCATCCTCCTCCTGACCCTACTGGGGGAAAATCTACCAATAACAGCTAAAATGTACGTGCTTGCCACGTGCAGCACTGCTCTAAGGACTTGAGATGTACTCACTCACTCAACCCTTCCAAAACCAAAACCCTGCCGCGCCCTTGACCTCCCTCCCACCGAGAAGCGAGCCTCACAGAGTTAATAAGGAGAGGCTTGTCTGGGGCTGGAACTGGACACGATGCTACACCACTTCATCTTATCTGAAAGGGTGTCCTTCCTGCCTGAGCAATTCTTCATTTCTCATTTGAGCCTGAACACCTCGTGCTCTCGAAGCTCTCCTGACACCGCCCCCCGCCCCCCCCCCCCCCCCACGGCTGGGGGCCACCACAGTGTGTGCTGCAGCACCCTGGCTCCTCTTGCATTGAGAGTGGGTGTGTGCGTGTGCACACGTGTGTGTGTGTGTGAGGTTGCTCCTTTCAGACCAGTGTCACCTGCTAAAATCATCAACAACATGATACACATCCATCACGGTCACCGGACATCCCGGCCCACAGGATCCATCCATGCCTTACCAATTTCTCAGGACCAAGCTTAAATCCCAGCTCTCTGAAACGTCTACGCATAAGCCTTACACAGCCCACAGAACTTCACGTATCCCCCCCTATTGTACGGGACAAAGTATCTACTTAATGGCATTTAATTGGATTCCATTTGCCCACTGGTACTTGTGGTCTCATTTATTTCTTAAATTCTCATGTAAATCTCTCTTCCATCTCTGAGATGTTTAAGCCTCCTAACTGGAGGAAAACGGATCCCCACAGCACACGTGCAACCCTAGAAACACAGCACGTGTTCAAATGTGGTTGAATTCATATCTGTCAGAGCAAGTGACCGGCCCAAAACATCTCAACTACTTCTACTCAGGCCTGCTGGCAGGACATCTCAGGATGGAAAATCAAATTGAAAATGTCTTTTCCCGGAGGAAAACGAAGCAGCCAATAACTGATCTAACTGATCAACAGAACCGGACTGGGGATGTGCAGGAGGGGAGAGAGGGCCGAGAAACAAAACTCCACGAAGCCGTCAGGAGACGCAGCCTCTCTCTCCTCTCTTCCCTTTGTCTTCCCTTGGGCTACAGGCTTTACAGCTGACAGGCCTCAGTTTTGGCTCAAAAATGAATTTCCATTTTACGGTGGCAGAAATCACTGACAGACAAGCTCAGATACATGCAATTTCAACCACATAATTTTTGTGGGGGAAAAGAGTTTTATGTCACTGCTGAAGTAACAGGCATTACAACCTTGTAATATTAACATTTAAGTTGCGACTAAAATCATGCAACGTAAATCATTAAATTATGCTTATGGTGATCTTACTAAAACAGCACCATTAAACAGCCTGCTGAGCTTATTTGCTGTGGAAAGGGAGGGGTTCCATCGGGTTTCCCTCAATGCCGTACCATCAAAAGGGCCTGGAATGCTCCGCTCTTACCACTTGTTAAATTTAGGGTGTTTACTGAAGGCACCACAGGGATGCCCTGCTTTAAGGAATCTGTAAACTTCACAATCGTGACTCAAACGCAAGATAATCACTTTGCTGTCCAAAGAATTAATTACTTTACAAGTAGCTGCGTTTGGAGGAGAAACCTCCGGGACCAGGACAGAAGCCTAGGTAGGGGCGGCAGGCGCAGGAGTTCGCGCCGAAGCGTGAGCGGAAGAGCTCTCATCTCTCAAGAGCACATCTGATCCGCAGAGCACCGCACATCATTCAGCTTTCAAATGTGCAGTCACTTGGCAGTCACAGCCTTAAGATTCATGGTTTCCAATATTCATGAAGGTCTAGGACATTCAGTCATTCCTAACTTTGCCAAGAAACACATGTGAGCCCCGAGCACGGCCAAGCGGGCACGCGGCACTCCCTGGGCTGGTGAGCAGCCTGCACACTGCCCAGCATCCACTCCTCAAACCTTCACTGCTCTTTGCTCTTTACTCTTTGCTGCCAAGACTGCAATATGCCAGCAAGCCCCAAGCCCTCTGATTCTCCCTCTGACAGCCTCTCCACACTGCCCACCCCCACCACCTGGTCCAAGCCCGCGCCTCTCGCCGTGACTTCTGCCACCGCCTCCACTTGGACCTCCACGTCTTTCATGCCCTTCCCTGCTGGACTCCACGCGCAGCCACACCTGCCACAAAAGCCAGCCTGCTCCTTCACTTTATTCTCATTTACGGCACCTTGGTCTTTTCTGTTAACATCCTCAACACACTCTGTAATTACATGATGTCTATACATCTCTCGCAGTGGTTTTTGGCCAGGGGTGATTTTGCCCCTCAAATGGTATCTGACAGTGTCTGGAGACGTTTTCGGTTGCCACAATTGAGGGGGAGGGCATGGCATCTAGTGGGCAGAAGTCAGGAATGCCGCTAAACATCCTATGACACACAGGACAGCTCCCTCAACAAAGAGTCACCTGCCCAAAATATCATTAGTGCTGAGATTGAGAAACCCAGCTTTAAAATGATCCACATTTGAATGGATATCTGAAAAAGGTTCAATGTTACTTTAATCTCATCTCTACTCCTCTTTTATCCTAGCAATTATTTCCAAATGGAGCAATAAAACATAATTTCGATTACTATCTTCTACTTTAACATAATGAATAATAATACATGATAGCAGTAACTGCTACCACGGGGGTGAGGGAAGCAGGCCTCACATCTGCACTAGAACCAAAGTACTCACATGTAGTCTATCATTAAGTAGCTATGAAAAAAACCGAGGCATAGGGCTTCCCAGGTGGCACAGTGGTTAAGAATCCACCTGCCAATGCACGGGACACGGGTTCAAGCCCCGGTCTGGGAAGATCCCATATGCCACGGAACAACAAGCCCATGCACCACAACTACTGAGCCTGCGCCCTAGAGCCCACAAGCCACAACTATTGAGCCCACATGCCACAACTACTGAAGCCCATGTGGCTAAAGCCTATGCTCAGCAACAAGAGAAGCCACTGCAATGAGGAGCCTGCATCTGCAATGAAGAGTAGCCCCAGCTCGCCATAACTTGAGAAGGCCTGTGCACAACAATGAAGACCCAACGCAGCAAATAAATAAATAGATAAATAAATTAAAAACAAAAAGAAAAAAGCAACCAAGGCATAAAGAGGTGCAACTTCTGCTATCACTTGGCTAAGATGTGCAAAGCTGGGATTCCATCCCAGGACACCTGAATGGAAAGCTTTTCACACTATGCCAAGCTATAGTTATAACATGCAAGAAACAGTGTGGTGGTTAAAAATTTTCACGGGTTCAAATCCTCGTCCACCACTTCTTATCTCTAGGACATCAGACAAATCACCCTCTAGACCTCAGTTTCCTCATCTGTAAAATGGGTTAAAAAAAAAAAAAAAAAAGCCAGCCCACGCCTCACAAAGCTGTGCGAGATTCAGAAAAGACAAGAAGCATAAATGTTTAGACTAGTACTTAGCTTGTAGTTAACATTCATTAAAAATGACCTACTATTATCTAACACATATGCAAAGATTTTACAACTCATGGCCCTCTGACTTGCATGAGTAATCGAGAAAATTAATGTCGGTTTCCTGTTGAATAGGTGTACCTGGGAATTGATTTAAAAATTAAGAAAAATAATGAAAATGTCAACTCCATCAACATCTGTACCTAATAATTTATAAACTTTCATGCCTTTAAATATTATATTTAAAAAGTAAGGAAATCTATTCTTAGTATTTAATATTCCAAACACAAAAGAAGTGGAAGGTTTTAGTAAGCCAAATAAGGTTGTCACTTAAGAAATTGTGTATGTATAGTCTCTACATTTATTGAACAATTTCTGGAACCTTAACTGGAAGTGATACTTTCCAAGTAAATTCAGTAATAAATTTGTACATCTTACAAATCTTTACAGTAGTACAATGTACCACTATGTATGGCTGTATGGCACTATGTGTAGATTTTACATAACAGTATCTTCATTAAAAAAAAAAAAGACTTGGTTTGGCATTTCTTTCTTGAATTAAGTTAAGGCATTAGTTATCCTTCGTAAAAGAAGTGGTGATATGTTTTGAGCAGTCGACGACTATCACAGCCGCTCAATTTATCTTCACCTAAACCATTTCTGACTCAACTACTATAAAACAATCATTCAGATTTCATCAGAAAACTGAGATGTCAAATCAGTTTCTTTATATTTGGTAAATTTAATGTACTATATGATTTTCCCAAGAGAACCATATTTTTATTTAGAAATATTTTAAACAGCAGGTCAGAGTTTAAGCGAAAATTACCAATCACATTCGTTTTTAAATAAAGACGTTATGCACAATGATAGCCACGAGAAAACAAAAGACTAATAAAACCATCATATTCAATTTACCACTGATGTCAAGAAAACAAACCAATAAACCCCCACAAAATGATCATAGTACAAACTCATTAATAATAATTTCCTGTTTGACATAAAATTGTTCCCAATGATATCTACTAAAAGCAACAACAAAACTCCTAAAATTCACCTAAGATACAAGCATATTTATCTATAAAACGGACAACTGATTTTCTTCTACCTGCTACATAGAAAAATCCTTACAACTTTCATTGTTCCATTTTTCTCACATTACCTAGCTACACGGCTCTATAATACCCCCACACTAATGATGCCAGGCTAGGAACACACTCATTGCTGGGTACAGTCTCACCTACCATATTAGATCTTTCTGAGTGTATTATTCCCATCAGCATTTATCTGACTTGCTGTTACATCATTTACCCCCATGCAAACACACCGACTGAAGTTAGTCGGCTTCGTATCGTAACCAGGGTGCACGTTTGCTTTAATGTTTAAGCTCTTCGTCAAGTCTCGAGTGTAAGAAACCATGAAGGGTGGGAATACATACAACATTACAATCCTTTCCCTGCACACAGAGAATCCACAGGCACTTCCACAAGCATGTCTGTCACCCCAGGGGTCTCTGCACGGTCACGTTACCAGCCACGGCAGGTCAGCCAGCCCCGTGATCGTGCCGCTGGCACACCTGTGCTCCCTGCCCCGCACGTCACGTTCTGGAGCAGCTCAGAGAGACGGAACTGCTCGCACAGGCTGTGGTCCTGGGAGTCCTCCCCCACTACCTCTCCATGGCAACGCAGCTACAGAAAAGCCAGTCCACCTCTTACGCAAATGAAAAGAGGCCACAAATGTCAGCAGTCACAACATCCACCTCTTCCCTCCCTACTTAATTTCCTTCTTAAAGTAACAGCAGTGCATTCTTCTTATTTTGTATTTCAGAACTTCTTCCACCATTTAATGGATGGGAAAGCTATTTAGGAAAATCAGAGTTAAAAAAAATCCATCTGTATGACCGCTTATATAACGTAACTGAGAATCCAAAGATGCTTATAATTTGCTGGCTCTCATTTACCCAGGCAGTATCTCAGTGAGTCCCCTTTGTATCTGGGTATCCTAGTATTTGAGATAAGAATCCTTTAAGGTATTAACTACACTGTAACTGGGCTTTCTTGGAGAGAGACACAGAGAGAGAGAGAGGGAGACCATCTCTTATGATAACCAGGAAACACTAGGCATTCATTATGCGCTGTTTCTTCTGCAAATTCATATTTATGTGGAAAAATCAAGGTTTGTTTTTACTTTTTGACCAAATAGTCAATTATCTACTAATAATGCTACAGAAGGGAAAAGCTGAACAGATCATCCTTCAGCTGCTATCAGGTTTAGCTTATATTGTAATTGAACAGTTTCCTTTCCTAAATATATTTTAAAGAGAAAAATATAATGGCTAGTTTACATTTCATATGGCTACAGAGATTGGAGAACAGAAGTAATCCTTGTCCATAAAGCCATGACTAACAGCAACTGATAAATTTTAAAATGCCATATTCTAAAATACATGTCTTCATCCACAGGATGCAACAAAATATCAAATCTGTAAACTGTCATCTAACACGTGATTCTCTATTACTAAGAATTCCAACTGAATTCACATGGAGCAAGCTCCCATTAGAGACTGATGAACAATACAAATGTGGTTGTTTCAATATCCTCTAAAAGAAGTATTTTCCAAGGAAAAATAAGTTAGAATCCGAAACAGTTATGTTTACATGAAAAACAATACAACAGAATAATCAGTAAGAATTTCTAACTACACCCATGTGTGGAAACACTTTTACTGTCTCATGAAATAGGCAGTTTTAAAGCTTTCATTATTTGATTACTCAGCATTTAGCAAACACCTACCAATGTGCTAGGCACCCTACAGTTTTGGGACAGACGAGGCATTTTCACGGAGGACCACCCTTGGGGAGTGGCTGCTGTCCCTCAGCCAGCCCAGCCCAGGGTTCTGGAACGTTCCCAAGGGTGAAGCTCTCCGGAATAGGTATGAGTCCACAGCAGACGTGGAGTCAAGAGGTTCTGGGCAAAGCATGAAGGTTGGAAACAGCACGTCAAGTCAGTCAAACCACAGGCAGGTAGGCATCCAGCCTTTCTGAAGTTCAATCGTAAAAGAGGGATCACAGAGAAGGATGCGGCTGCAGAAGCAGACAAGATCAGGAAAGACTAAATGCCACGGAAAGAATGTGACCTTGATCCTGAGGTATGTGGTCAGAGTATAGGAGTCTACAGAACATGTGGTATGATCAGATTAAAAACTACTCAAATGATCACTCAAATTAATTTTGATTCTAAATGTTTAGTGGGGGACTTCCTAGGTGGCACAGTGGTTAAGAATCCACCTGCCAATGCAGGGGACACGAGTTCGATCCCTGGCCCGGGAAGATCCCACATGCCTCGGAGCAACTAAGCCCGTGAGCCACAACTATTGAGCCCATGTGCCACAACTACTGAAGCCCATGCACCTAGAGCCCATGCTCCACAAGAGAAACCACCGCAATGAGAAGCCCCGCGCACCACAATGAAGAATAGTCCCCGCTCACCACAACCAGAGAAAGCCCACGTGCAGCAACGAAGACCCAATGTAGCCAATAAATAAATAAATAATAAAAGAAAAGAAATTAAAAAAAAAAAGTTCAGTGGGAATTCCTCCCCCAGCCAAAAAAAAAAAAAGTGTCAGGTAAGAACATACGAACGCCTATGCATCTCAAAGCAACAGCTGTGAAGTGCACAGAACAAGCTACTTTAAAGAGAGGTGCTCAGTGACATTTTCTTTTTTGAAGCCTAACAGGTAAACCCAGCGTGAACTAGATCATCAGACTTGTGTCAAGACACCAGAAATCCAGTCTCAGCAAGCGCCGCCCCCACTCCAGAGTTGTATGAGCCAGGGCTGCCGGTCCAACTGTCGGAGTGACAACCACAAAACCTGGGAAATCACCTCCTGCCTAAAGGTTCCATTCCAGAACTTACTGTCCCCAAGTGAGCTCTTTATCCAGGTCATCTGTCTCCCAGGCTACACTTTACGGGCAAGAGCCGTATTTTATTCATTTTTATAACCTTAACATCTAACAAAATATTTGGTCCATCGGAAATGCCCCAAAATATTTTAGACAAATACTCTCCAGGTTCCTTTCAGCTGTTAAGAGCAATGATTCTAGAATTTTATTTGAGAATCAACTTCAAAAGAGCCAGCCAACGTGAAAGTGGGCCTAAAATGTAATTTACATCACCAACTGCTTTCTTTCATCTTCTTCTGACTAGCTGTATTTCACTCAATACAGGACTGGGAGAATGCTATTTTCAAAAAACTAAAATTTTCAGAATTACTTGTAAGCACTTTATAAACGCAGTAAACATAAATTTTACACAACGTTTTCCAAATCACCAGCAATTTTGACAACTGGCAAATGCTCCCAGATCAAAAGCCCCTACGTTACTGCACCATTTTGGTTTTCAATGATCTTTCTAGAATCCACGTATTCAGCTTATAGATTCTGTAAAAAGAGGAAAGGAATATACCTAGACACCCCCAGAGATATGGAGGCATTTTTAAAAACAGACAAAATAGCTGTGAGAATAAATCTGATCGTCTGGGTTCCCTCCTTCCCACACTGGAGGGACATGACAATCCAATATTCAGGTTTCAGGGATTTATTAACTCAAAACCTAACACTGTTCACATTTTACAACTACTGTGTAATGATTATTGATTGTTAGGAGGGATTCTGAAGAAATACCAACTCCCCTTCCATTCTCCAAAAATAAATTTCATATTCACCATTCTGATCTATTTAGAAAAGATAACGCAGATAACCTCTCAAAAGCCCTTTTATGTCTAATTAACTTCAAGACCATCTTCTAGATAACAGACTTATAAGCAAAACTACCAGGACGAGGAGGGCAAGGGTGAGCATGAGACTTGCTTTTAAGTTCCCAGATTACTGATTCCCATCCATTTCAAGTGTGAGGACCTCTTTTCAACAAAAAATTCTGTAGCCCTCCCAGTGATCATAGTTATACTTTTACTACCTGGTTGACTATTTAGGAATCTTATCAATGATAAAAATATATAAAGGCAACTTCTCAATGGCTCTCATTTCACTAGTCACAACAGCATCTATATTCACTGATCTAATTAAAATAAAGTAGCACCAAAATACAGTAAATGATTAAAAGACCATCACACCAAGTCGGATTTATCTCAGTGACATAAGGATAGCCTGACATCAGAACAATCTACCCCTACAACTCACTACATAGAAATAGTGAGGAAATATATCACTATAGAAGTCAAAACAGAGTGATAAAAACTGCATACCAATTCCTATCAAAATGCCCAGAAAGTTATAATTAGAAGATAATTTCTGAAACTATGTACATAATATCCACAATATAACTGCAACCACTGTATGCACATAATCGGAAGCATTACCATCAAAGTCAGAATATTATTAGTGATACTATTTAATCTTTAACTAGAGGTCCTGGGCAATTCAATAAAATAAGAAATTTTAAAAAGACATGAAAATTGTAAAGGAAGAAACAAAATCATTTATTTGCAGCTGATATGATAATCTAATGAGAAAAAAAAAAAGAAAATCAATTGACTTGTAAGAACAAGTAAGAATTCAGTAAAGTGGCCATATACAAAGTCAACTCAAAGACAGATAGTTTTAATGTACTTTCAAATGTACCACAAGCAAAACCAAAAATAGTACATGTAGAGAGAGAAGGCAAATGTGGCAAGATGTTAACAGATGTGAATTTAAGTGAAGGAAACATGGGTGTTAAGTACATTACTCATTACTTCTGAGAATATTACACTCCTTCCACCTAAGGCTCTGTACACATGGGAAGTTTAAAGACACTTCCTTCCTCCTCAAACCTTCTCACGTCGCCCAGTTCGCTACTGGCAGTTTATTTATCCTATTTTACCTCCAAATAAATCTGAGGGCATTTAAACTTACTTTCTGCTCCGTACTCTTCACTCTGGCTCTTCATTAACTAATTACTCTAGATCTCAGCTTTTCTTCCAACTTTTACACCAGATGGAGGCTGAATCTAATCTGGACCCTAGAACTGCCCAGAACCTTTCTAATCCAATACATGACTCCTGTTAACTAAGTGCTGAGCAACCAAATGTACAATAAAGGAACCAAATGTCAAGTCATCCTTTCCATGAATATTCCAGTTAAGAACAGTTCCCCGAAGTGATGTACTGAGACCTCCACGTCTCACGGAATTACCTTTATCAACAGCACTGGCTTAAATGGATCCTCGTCTTGGGTACATGTTTATGTACATCATTTTGCTCATTCTGTGTTTAATTTACTTTGAGAGCAGGTCAACGCTTTTTAATCATGATAATGATATCGCACGCTTCAAAACCACAATGCTGGCTGAAAGAATTCAACGTATACCCTGAAATGTGCTAACTCAGAAAATATTCCAGCTCAGAAGTCAAATACTCCACCAGAAGGATTAATGATTTCTTCTCCCCCAGACTGGGTATTTGGTGAGAGGAAAACACAGAAATAAAGTGTCTGCACTGTATCTTCTCGTTTGTGGCAGCTCCTCAAGTCAAGCACAGAGGTTTTCTATTTTAAATAGAAGTCACAAAAGATAAGAAAATTAATAAGAATAATTTTAGTTGAAGAATTCTCTTTTCTTTCCAGTTTAGATTCCTCAGGTATGTGTTCCAATAGCCCACTGTAATTTTTGGTTTGTAATATTTATTACAACTATAATTCTATAATAATTTAGGTAATTATTTCACACTATCTTTCCCACCAGGCAATAAACTCTACGCAAACAGGAACCTAGTCCATCTAGCTTTGCATTGTAGTCTGACTACTTGCCATGAAGACACTTCAAGGTGCGTTTCATGAAAGTGAAAGAGTGGATGAAAGTACAATAGATCAAACTGAAACTAATAAAGAAAAGTTTCTAAAATAGGTATTTAAAATACAAAGTATGTTACTTAAAATTACTGTAGGATAAATACAAAAATGGAATATTACAATCCTGAATCAGCTTCTCAAATGCTCAGACTTTTTAATGAACAAGAAGACATTTTTGATCAAATAATATGCTCTGCCATCAAATCATGTCAATTTGAAAAGTGAAAAAGGAGGTTCCATGATAATGATTAGATTAAATGGAAATCAACCAACCACACAACAGCAGGAGAATGTTAATTATGGCAAAGCAACCTGATGCGATATCATGTTACCATTGGAAACAATGTCTAAAAGGAATACTGACCACGCTGAGAAATCTAGCGACAGATACGGTAAAAGGGGAGTACCACAAAATATATACTATACGATCCCAGCTGTGTTTTAAAATTTATACACATATAATTATATGTTCATATGCATATGTGTCAAAGTGCATGTACATAGTCTAGACATACGTATATATATACGCATATGAAACATATCAAATTGTTAGTAATTTCTGGATGATACAATTCTGAGTGCCTATAATTTTGTATGTGGATTTTTCAAATTTTCTGCAATAAACATATCAACAAATAATATTTTTTTGGTAACTCTACCTACAGAGAGAGAGAGAAAGATGGACAATATTCTGTTCTTCCTGTCTTCATTTCCATAGCATAAACATTAGTATCAATCTAATTATTTACATAGTCATCAGTCAAACATGTGAACCAAATATAAGACTCTAAAATCCCTCACACTGGCATCAAAACTGACGAAAGTAGCATCAGATTAAAGTTAACTGAATACAGAGCAGACACTTTATACTTGCTGCTGAGAGCTAAGAGCTATAAGAGTTTGAAAGCTATTAGCCTTTAAGAATAGTAGACTCTTCTTGCAATGCAGAAAGAAAGATAACCCACTGTTTCTGATTCTAACAAGGTGTAGCTTTTATTTCTAATGGGGAATGATAAAAATGTACACTCTCCTTCTGTTATCCTACCTGTGAGAGTCTTTCTTGAAAAAAATAACTTTAAATATGGAATAAGCACTATGCATCCAAATATTCATCATAATAGTATTTATTCCGGAAAAGAATGGGAAGCCACCACATAATAGAGCAGTGTGTCTTTATCTCATGTTCTTATGTCATCTCTTGTTTTGTTTGGGGTTTGGTAAAACTGGGAAAGGAAAACTGGTGTTTTATTTTCTCTCCAAACACATCCTGGCTGAAGCAGTACATAATCCCCCACACACTCACCCCCCTACTGCCAACACACTAGTTTCAGTTAAGCCCTGACCTAGAGCTGTACAGTCTGAGATTTCCCTACAGGGAATCAGAACATCTCCCCAGGGCCTGAGAACATTTCTATTGGTCTCTTGCCCCAAGACTTGCAGTATCTATTTATGTTTTCTGTTGTATCCAAACATTTGGGTTAGTTTATAATTAAGAATGTTTTCCTTTGATAATCTTTTTTTCCAGAAGTTATAACACATTTCTATGCCATTTCTCTTATTTTTTACCCTCAGTAAGCTTTATCTTCTAACTTGACCTGGAGAAAACCCCACTCTCTTCTTTTAAACAAACTATAAATTGACATCAGGAGATCTCAATGTTTAAAGAGTAGCAAGTAAAATTTGACTAGACCTGCCAAAGAAAAGTCCAACACACACAGAGAAAACCTAGCACTTTAGAAAGTATTTATAATAATTTTATATCTTGTCTCAGGCAAACCAGTATTCTGAAACACCATATACTTGAGACATATCCTTTTAGATTTTCCCCCAAATGGGTGTGTGAATTAAAGCAGCTGCACAGAAAGTCTTGTGATCTAGGGAAAAATTATAGCTGTAAAGTTAACAGCACATGGCCTAATAACAGGAACCATACAGTTTTTCCAATAACGAAAATCAAATTACTTTAAAAATTAGACTATTTTAAACATTATTTTAAAAATGAGAATCCCCACCTTTTACTCCAAGAGACTACTGTTTGAGTATTTGTTCCAAGTCTTCATGTAACATTTCCTAACCATTTTGCAAGGTTTTTAACAACCGTTATGTCAACTAAATTTCTAGCTAATAAGTAGTTACCTAATCTTAATCTGGTGAAATGAGATCCTTGGGTTTCATTTTAGGACAAGAAAAGAAAGTTGAGGCAACAGCATGTGCTGGAAGTGGTTAAGAGTTTTCTTTTCAGACAAACTGAGGCTCCACCCTGGCTCTGCTGTCCACCGGCTGCGTGATGCCAGGCAAGCAGCTCTACTCCCAGCCCCACACCTCAGCTTTCCCATCAAAACGACAAAAACAAAACCCAAACCCCCAAATTAAATAGTACCATCTGCCTCACAAGACGGTTTTAATTCCTGAAGGAGAAAACGGATGCAACATACAAGACACCACCACTAAGGGGAGAGTCGACGTACATCAGCTCTTCCTCCCTTCTCATATACGCATTTTTTAAACTGTTAAAGAACTTTACACACAGAAGGGTCAGACAAAATCGAAACTATCTGATGTACCATGGGCAGTATATTTAGAACACTAATTTTTTAAAGTGATGTCTAAGGAAGTTAAAATGTAGTCATAAAAATCCTCAAATATTACATCACGCTACACAAAGCTATCCCTTTAAATATGCATCTGCCCACTTTGGGTTCTCCTGGTCAGACACAGTTCATTAGCCAGACCAGCGTCCTTGTTAGGTAAAACAGAATTTAAAGGAAAAAAATAAACACATTCATAATCTGAATGGATACGCCATGGTTTTGTTACCATCAGATGACAGTTCTTTTTTTTTTTTTCTTCAGATCTTTCTGGAGTATAATTGCTTTACAATGTTGTGCCAGTTTTCTGCTGTACAACAAAGTGAATTGGCTGTGTTTATACACATATCCGCATATTCCCTCTCTCTTGAGCCTCCCTCCCGCCCTCCCTATCCCACCCCTCTAGGTCATCAGGACATCATGGAGTCATGGAGTTGATCTCCCTGTGTTATGCAGCAGCCAGATGCAGTTCCTTACTCATTTAAGGCACCACACGGTTGGAAGGTAGGGTTTCCAAATGTGCTCTAACCCCAGAGGTTGTTTCCCAAGCGAGGAACAGCTGTGCAGCCTCCAGGGCGGGGCTGGCTGACCACACAGGCTCCGCTCATGGAAAGTCCCCCCACGCGGTGTCTGCACTCATTTGGAAAGCAGGGAGTGCAGTTCCTCCTATAAGTCATCTGGGCAAGTAAAGGACAATTTTTCAGAAAGCCACAGAGGTTGTCTCCCAAGGCTGCGGAACCGCAATCGTGGGCAAGGGTTGTGATGGAAAGAGAAGCGGAGGAACCACAGGAAGGAAAGAGCACACTCAGGAGGGCTAGGAAGGCTAAAAACGAACAACAAATAAAGGCTTCGGTCCCTCTAATGAGGCGACTTCACGAATACCGACTCATGCGCCGTCCTCCCCACAACCCCTCTTCCTGCAGGAAAAACAAACAAACAAAAACAAAAATGGTTACAGTCTGCATGTTTACGTGTAAACTGTAAAGTCTAACTAGACTTGGTTCCCTTCCTTTGGAAATATAAAGCATGGGTCAGCGTACACATGTATATACCTACGTTTTTATATTTTATCCATAAATTATCTAATATACACATGGTAAAGACAAAAATGGAAGAACAAACCAGAATATTTTGAATGGCTACTTACTGCAGGGAGGACACAGATGGGAGCTGAACTTCTTTGATAGTAGCTTATTTTCTAGATTACACTTGGGAACCACGTACATGTTTTATGTTATTACAAAAGAAAAGTTTCAAATAAAACCATCTCTAAAACTCAGAAACAAAATGTGACAGATGAATCTCAGGAGGTACCAGGTTGTGGGATAACCACACACAGAGGAATACGTGTCATGAAAACACAGTCCTTGGACGACACACCCCTAGTGATACGCATCCTAAGGAAAAAGGAAAACGCAAAAACGTGTTGATGGTGGCGTTGGTGTTATTAATCTGAAACTATCCTGGGTACACCGTGGGATGAAGCCGGTACGTAACTCTTTCACTCCAGGAGTCACTGAGAATCAGGTTTCTCGTGACAGAAAGGAGATGGGGAGGGTAAGCAGAAACCCTGTAGTCCTGATTGCTGTCCTAAACTCTATACGTGTACCTGTGCGTGTGCACACACACAGAGCCTACCGGACAGGCCTGGGAACACTGGCCAACCTCGAAGCAATGAACACGCCCAGGACCCAGACTGCGGCTCCCAGAGACCCCAGCTCCCACCGCCTCATCGGCAGAGCATTTCAACTGCTGAAGACCAAGAGCAGGAGCCCAGCTGACGGAGGACAAGGATAAGCAGAGACCGGAAAAATCGAAGGAACACAGCCTGTCGGATGGAGCCTGCGGCCCTGCCC
The DNA here is from genome assembly GCF_030028045.1 of Hippopotamus amphibius kiboko. Lineage (NCBI taxonomy): Eukaryota > Metazoa > Chordata > Mammalia > Artiodactyla > Hippopotamidae > Hippopotamus > Hippopotamus amphibius. Next base: position 8,749,753 of record NC_080196.1, on the reverse strand, counting down.
AGCGCTGCAGGGAGGCTGGCGAGGCTGGTGCAGGGGCAGGAACGTGGGACAGCCTGAGAGCCAGGACAGCAGCTCACCCCATGGGGAAAGGGGAGGAGGGAGGAGGCAATTCAGATTCAGCGAACACCTACCCACTGGCTGAGCCGGCTCCTTTGAGGAATTACAGTATTTAATCCACATCTGTGGCAGGCAGGACCTTCCCCCTCACAGATGAGGATGCTACGGCTTATCTATCACTCGGAAAGCAAGTGGGGAAAACGAGATTCCAAGCCAGACAGTGGTTTCCTGAAGACAAGGCTGCCCCCCACGGGCTGGTGGACCGGGTGCACCGCGTTCAGGGCAGATAATGGGGTCACTGTTCACGCAGGTTAGAGGTGAGAGGCCCAGGCTAGCTGATCAGACAGAAGGCATCAGATTTCTCAGGAGCTACAAGGGCAGAGACACTGAGTGTGTCCTGACCTCTACCCTACACCAGGGAGCCCACAACACCCTGTCATCAGCATCCTCCCAGTGAAGGCCTGAGTTTTATTCTCATTTTAATGTCACAAACCAGGTCATGAGATTCCAGCTTTCTCATTATAACAGTTACATGTGAAAAGGAAGCAAAATTTCACAAATGTTCCCTCATTACATAATAAAAATTGTCGAAATCCCAAATAGAGCTAGAAAAAGGAACTTTAGTCAACAGTACTCAAACTTGCTGAGAAAGTATACACTTCTTAATTAGAAAACCGCAAATTTTATTTGTTTTTAAATAACCTTGAATCATCTGTAAATCATACTTCCATCTTTTTTTTTTCCTACATATAAGTGGTGTTTCTTACCCAAGGGAGCAGACAGAAAAATACCTTCTTTGTATTGATTTTTTAACAGAGAACTGGTTAGTTTCTATATGGAAATGCACTTGCTAGATTTTTAATAATCTATAGTCAGTGAAAGAGAAGCAAGTCAGGCAGAGCAACCGACACGGTGGGCTGTGAAAAGCCTTACACACTCCCCCAAACACAGAAAATGGGCATGGTCACCCCACAGCTGCCTGAAGACCTCATATACCACTGGTTCCTCTACCCTGGGAATCTGAGGGGGGCTGCTCATGGTGAGGGGCGTGCACCAAAATCACCTTTCATCTTAAATACAGACGGGTTCTGCCATAAGAAGTATCATCAATCCCAAACTTCACACACGGAAAGATTCCTGTATTTCAGCATCTGTGTCAAGGATGCTCCTATTATTTGCTCATCTAAACCCCATAATGAATGTTATGGTTATAAGTGGTTTTGAGAGAATCACCTCTTCCCACCACAACAAACATCTTTTTTGTATTCTCACCTCTGCCACCCTCCTTTGGACCACTAGGAGTTGGCTGTGTGCTTAAATCCAGAATCTTACCATACACAACGGATAGCTATTTTAACATCCTTTACGGACATTCTTGTTAAAGTGCAGTAAGTAGCCAGTAGGCGTCACGTAAACACTTCAAGGCTTGATTCTGGTTTGAATGGAGCAGACTAGTGCTGAGAAAACAATTCAAAAAAGTTTCCAGGCAGGGAACTATACTCAATATTTCGCAATAACCTATCAGGGAAAAGAATCTAAAAAAGAATATAAACATATGTACATATACGTATAACTGAATGTATACAACTGAATCACTTTGCTGTACACCTGAAACTAACACATTGTAAATCAACTATCATTCAATTGAAAAAAAAATGTTCGCAGGCAGAAAGAACAACGTCACCATTTTGCTCAAAGCCAAGCCAGTACCTGGGAAGAAAGCGTCACAAAGCAACCCGTGTGCCAGTTACTCCAAGACTGAGGATGTTTTTATGTAAAGAATGTTAGAAATGAGAAAAATGTGTTTTTAACGTCTAGAGTTCTTCAACTCAACTGGAAAGGTATTCTGAAAAAAGAAGCATTCTGTTTTGGACGCTGCACATTGACTTTTCAGATGTAGAGCGTACCCAGGTTCCACTAACAACATTCACACACAGGTTTTGAAATACGCTGTGAATCACGAGTAACATCTTGATGACTGAGGGGGAAAAAAGTAAGAATTTTGGGAGAGATGGTGGACATCTCAGGTTGGAAGGAGGCCAAGAGCTGTCTGTAGAAAGAGGAAGTATTGGAAATACAAGCCATCTCTTCCAAGTACTAACTGGTCATTTAATGTCTGGGTGACAACGTTCAGGAAAATACAATCATAATTCTTTACTCAGGCAAATTTTCACTCCCATGTGGAAAGTGGAAAAAAATGTGGACTCTTGGGCCTCTGCAATACGCCGTTTTCAGGAATAGTGTTGAGGTACCTTCCCCGGCTAATCACATGCTCTGCACAGGCCACCTGCCCTCACTAGTGGACCTCGAGGTACTCAGAATTCATGACTTCTTAAGGGAAACAAGTAACTGCCCCAAACGGGGTTGCCTGCTGAACAGAGAGCCTGGGAAAGGCTTAATACACCCATGGACACAACAGCTGGTGACAAAAGGAGGTCCCAGGTGTATCACGACTGCTACACCCCCAAACTATGCAAACGGCTAAAGTGCTCAGATGCTGAAAAGCCAGAAGAGTGCAATGAACCCAAGACGGGGTCTGACACGCTTTCCCAGCTGGCTCACTGAGACAATTCAGAGTTTACTCTGCCTCCTCAGGGCACCCACAGGAGGGAGGCGGCCTGCGTGGAAGCACCTGAGCTCCGGGAACTTAGGGATGGAAACAGAAGCAGACACCACCCTCAGACACTGCCCCCCAAACCAGAGTGAGGGGAGGGCAGCCTGTGCGACAGCGATGGAGAAAAGAGGTCTGGGGGAGACGGCCTGCGTCTCTAACAGTCCCGCCTGGTGCCTGAGTGACCTGGGACAGGTTACCACCACTGCCCGTGCTGGGAGGAGCCTGCCTCCCGAGCACGGCGCCCGCCAGAGTGAGCGGCACCAGGACCCGCCTCCTTCACTCTCCCAGGGCGTCCTCCCCAAACACTGCTTCACCTGCTGGCCAGCTGTGCCGCTCCCGGATCACTTTGACAATGATCTTGGCAAAGTGCCTCCCACTGTTTAAAACCGCAGTCTCCTGGCATCCTGGTACGTCACCGAATGAGGGGAATACTGTACACGAGCACGTCCCCAAACTTAACTTTTATAAGACACACACGTATCTCATAGGCATTAAGAGTTATGTTACTACTATGCCATTTATATATTATTGCAAAAAAGTATTTGAATAGCATTTTATGCGCTTAGAAGTGGGGCAGCAGTAAGATGAGGGATGAGGCCTTGGGTGAGACAGACCAGAGTCGCTCCCCCAGCCTCTGCTCCATCACTCGGCTTCTTCGGGGCCTGTGGCTTCTTCCTACTATGCTCCTCAGTTTTTCCTCTTTTTCAACCGGGGTCGAGCAAGTACCAACTTGCTACAAAAACCTCTTGGAGGATTGAATGAGATGATAAGATTAGGACAGGTCGAGAAATACAGTAAGAACTCAATAAGGATTGGCCACCATCCATAATAACATACACAAAATATGACTACCGTACGGTTAATTTTCAAACTACTACTCAAATTTAGAATATCAAAGTGTCTGAAAGTACATTTTTAAAAATTTAACACAATCATAAAGTCTATAAAATCTACAAAGGTAGTTCAGATACTCAAGACAACCAAGGTAAAATTTTTCTAGTTTCTATATGGCTAAAATTATTCTTTAAAAATCTCCCAGTGAATTCTGGGTAACTTAAATTACTACATATGTTTCATCTCTTGGGTCCATGTTTCACAAAAGATACTTATCATTCTTTTGAAAACCACATTCGTTTATAAAAAGAAACATCAAGTATTAAGAATGCAGTTAAACTGCTGGATTTCAAATTGGTAGAATTTAAAAGACGACTGTAAGGCATAGCTTCCCGATATCTGTAAATGTGACAATCAAATTTTTATTAGGCATGTTTGCACCACAACAGGTGTTACAGAAAGCATTTACTAGGCATGCACTGTAAAAGTCATGATGCATGTTTAATTGTTGCTTGAGAGGTTATAAAAAGGTGTTTACACGCTACGAACACACCCTCTGAGGCTCGCGTGGGTCAGTCTCCACTGACCACAGGGCATGCTTCCTTACCAAGCGTTAACTCAACATGAATCTATGGAAGAAATTAACGGCTCCAGGTCATGCCCGTTGCACAACCTCAGAGGGTGCCATTCCCACTGCCTTCTGCAGTTGGCAGCACAGCATCCCTGGGCCGCCTTTCCACTCTGACAGCATCTTGAAAAATGCACCCAACTCATGATATGTTAAAGGAAATATATAAACCACATACATCTCCCTTAAGTCAAATCGATTCAAACATGCTCCACCTTCCTTCCAGGTTAGGTGAAGCTGTCAGGAGCCAATTCTAACGAGGAGCGAATCTCCTGCCCACCCCCCACCAGGCAATTCATGGGACCCTCCAAGGACCAGGGACCAAGCTGCTTGTCTACGACAGGTGACGAATTTATTTGGATCCACACACAAATTCACACAATCTAACTTCTGACCAACGGCAGGTATAAAAATGCCCAGCGGACGAGCAGGGTCAGGAACGGCGATGAGCGCTGGGCCGAGCGCCACACAACGTCGCGTCACCCTGGCGACCGCTCTAGTCTAGTTCCTGACAACTCGGCTAAATGCCACAGAAGCCCTAGAACCAGAAAAGAGAAGCTCTACAGATGCGGACTGGTAAGCATCAGAGCAGACGCTCCAGGAGGACCTCAGAGGAGGGATGTGGGGCTGGTCTGCCTCAGGGGAGGAGGACGCTGCGGACAGGGCGACTGCAAACTCCACTGGCTGGAGTCAGAGGTGTGCGGTCTGAGGGGCGCTGGGGGAGGCAGGGGCCTCAAGCTTCCGGAGGTACACTTCGGTGCCCCTACTGAGTCCCTACTTAAAACGCCACAGTTTTGAAGTTCAACTGAAAATCTTCTTTGTTTAGAAATTCAAATATATTTTCCCTTAGAAAAACATCATCCATGTTGGTTGGTGTGTTGACCAGCTCATGAAAAGGGTCCATGAACTTGGGGCGATAATGAGAGCTGAGAACCACGGATGGTGCCAAGAGGACAGTCACCAGCAATATCAACAAAGATCTCATCTGATGAGTTCTCATCTGAACTCGAGACCCACAGCATGGACCCTGAGGCCATCGAGCTGGCCTGGACTACTTTACCTGTTGTTAGGTATCAATTAAAACTGTGACTAGCTAGCCATTGGTATAAACACGTACACCATTAAATAATCAAATTCAAACGTTAAACCATCTCTAAACTATTAAAGGTTAATCTCAATGTATATTTTAAGCAACTCTGTTAATGGCACGTCTATATAACACTTAAATTTCATTAAGTATATTCAAATACTTTTCCCCAAAATATTCTAAACACGTCCAAACTGAAAATTTCCAAGCTTCTTAGACAACCTTAAACACATTCTAACTGAAAATTCACCCTTGTCTTTACCCTGACAGTGAAATACTCACACTTGGCGTGCGGCGACCCTAGCCCCACCTCCTTTCTACTTCACACAGATGAAAGATCAAACCAAGGCACCTCTCCAACCAGCAGCGTTCCTTCCTGTCCCATTACAACCCTGCCTGTCATCTGAGCCACAACAAGACAGTTAAAGTGTGACATGTCGCTAAGATGCCCTTTAATCTTCAAAAATTTAAATCATACAAGTCTTCTGTCAAGCAAAAAGTTATAAAAATGGAGTTTCTAGCCTTGTAAAGAGCATGAAACCATCCGTATATTGAATGTATTACTACCTTTTCCCAGTTTTCATACTTTTTTCTAGAAAGAACAAAACAATGTATTATATTCTCAAAAATCTATGGAAAATTTAAAGCGATGGCCAGCATTCAAAAAGTTACATATATCCACTTATTTCTCCATGAAAGAAAGAAAGCAAGAATCAGATCAACAACCCTTCGTTACGTGGTAGAAGTAAACTCTTAAAGAAAGAAAATGATTTAGTTTAAAATTTTTCTTGTCTTTTAAGATTTAACTTCTGTGAACATCATAAAAGATTTGCACCACCTGGTGGAAAAAGCAAAGATTCTAACACATTAAGTCTCTTTATTATAGAGTGTTTCTTGGCTGCTCTTGGATCAAAGGCCCTCTTAGGACTCTGATGAAAACCATGGGTCCTCTCCTCTCCGAAAGCCGGCACGCACACACATACTCAGAGCAGGTGCAGATTCAAACACACAAATCAGAAGCACTGTCAGCAATCCCTACATCCAGCAGTAGAAAACACTCATCTCCGTTTTTTGTTTGTACTTCCCCTTAGCTGCCCAGCATCTGAATCCTCCCCCCATGGTTGGGGAATCCTCTCCAGGGATACAGGGCCAGGTGCCCACCTCCCTGACTCTGGCTGCGGGCGAGGTCAGGCAACCCCCGTGGGCTCCTGGACAACGCACCCCCGGGGTCTCCCCACCACACGCTGTCCAGGGTCCAGGAGTGCCCTGCGTGGCAACCTCAACACCCTGCTCCTTGCCGTGACCCTGCAGGCTCTGGCTGCACACACAGCTTCCTACCTGTCTTCTAAGCTACCCACCTGTGTGGGTGATTATGTGAGCCATCTGATATCCTTCCCATGAATTCCTTCGCTGACTTGGAGTCTGCTTCTCATCTCTGCCATCAAGAACCCTGACTCTATACTCCTATCTTACCATAAGCCTCTGCCAACCCCCCACCCACCCACAATCAACCAATCCTCCGGCCTTCTTACCAACTTGGAGCCAATGCAAAAATAAGGCCTAGGGAGCTACTGGGAATGAAGATAAGGTGGAGAGGGTGACCAGTGCCAAAATTCAAGAATACGGTTGTCAGAACTGAAGCGGGATTCCTACACCCCCACCCCAAAGACAGGCTTGTTTACCAGGACAGCTTCCATATCGCTCTAGCTGGTATCTGAGGCAACAGGCATGGTTTCAACCAAAGGTGACTGGCAAACATCTAATGAAAGAAAACTGGGAAAGAAAAGCTAGGTGGTATAGAAACAAAAAATAATGCCCACCTGTCTTTAGTCAACAAAACAAAGATCTGTGCCTTTTTCCCACTAGGGGTGTCATGTGGAGACATGCACATCCTTCCAATTTGAAAAAGGCAAGTAATTTCCTGAATTTCAAAGTAATCTGGGAACTTTTTTAGCTGAAGTAGAAATAGACAAGTCTAAATCCATTTAGTTTAGATCCATGCATAACAAAGACCCAGAAATGATAAATAATTTGCCCAAGGACACACAGCCAGTTTCTGGTAAGAGGCAGGACCAAAGGTAACATCATTTACTCTATGTGCCAGTTACCCTGCCCCGTGTATTATGTACGGCATCTATTTTAATCCTCACCAACACTTGTGACGGATGTATCATACTCATTTTGTAACACAGTGACTGACGCTCAAAAGTTAAATGTATCATCCACATGGTAAGAGAGTCCTAAAAGGCAGAGCAGAGATTCAAAACTCTATTTGCTAATTTCTGAAGTCCATCCTGGTCCCTTCCTTTCCTGGCTTTGAGATTTGAGGGATTGGGGGTGGGGAGTTCTTAATGTGTTTTGTGTGCTATGTATACCTTGCAGTCTAGTAAAATCTATAGACTTCTCATAATGCTTGTAAATGCATAAAACACATAGGCTAATTAAAAAAAAAAACGATTATTCCAAATATTAAAAAATTCATTTGAGAAATTATAATATCTATGCTTCTTTATGAAGACATTATATAAACTCTAACAGAGCACGTAATAACTATTGCTATTTGCCTTTAATAGAAAGGACATCAATAGCTTGAATCATTAAAACATAATGAATCTGCACAACATTAATGCCTGAGAGACATACCATGTTCCTTAATTTCTTCTCTATAGGACACTAGAAAAAAAAGAAAAAGAAAAACAATAAATGGCAGAATGTATCAGATTTTATGATGTCGAAAAATACTGTTTAAAAACAGTGAAACACCCACTGCCTATTGCATACACAAAATTCTTTCCTATAATATCCAATAAGACTTGTTTCCCAACCACATGAAACCACATTATCCACAAATATGTTTTTATTTAGCTATAACCTATGACTCAGCAATAAACTGCTAAAGGGAATATAGTTTTGTGGATCAGGAGTCAGGAAATCTAATTTTTGCCACTGATGCGTGTACAGGCTCAAGAAAATCATCAATGCCCAACACAGAAGGACCACTGTCATAAATACATAAGGAGACTTACACGGACGAGCATGTTTTGATTCTGTGCTCTTCACGGTGCTTAGCAAATAGCCAGACGACCAGAAGTTCAACAGTTATGAGAATGGGCACCACTAAGCAGACAGACTGCTCGTGCTGTACTCAGAAAGCAGAAAGAGCAGTGAGATGGAAAGAAGGCAGGCCTTCCCATCCCTCACCACACACACACCCTCCTCAGCCGGGTCCTCACCACCCGCTCCTCTACACCGCTCCTTGCTAATAAACCCAGCCTGGAGATAAGCCGGTTCTTGTAAGTGTACACATCCCCCACGAGTCGCACATCACACCTTCATCTGCACGCTTGCCTCCGCTCAGGTCACCTCCTCCCAGCTGATGTGGCCAACGCGTTCATTCTCCAAGACCCAGCTCTTGCAACTTCTCTGGAAAGTCACTCTTTTAAACTGTATCATGAGCTGTGTAATGTCCACCTACATGACCATGTAAGATCACCTAGCGAGCTTCGCATCCCTGGAGCAGAACCCAGCCTGAGGAATTAAACCGAAGAGTTGCATAGCAAATGCTCAACTGATGTCTGAAAAAATTTCAAATTTTCATATTGCCATTATACTAACAAAAGCATTTCCACAAAGACTACGTAATTGTATATTCTATACACGTTTTCTGCACGTCACAAGCGTTTTTCATATTTCCACAGGCTCTCAAAAACTATCACTTTTAAAGTCTGCTAGTACAGAGAATGACTGCACTATACTACATTAAAGGGCTTACAAGTCACCTCCACTTTTTGCTATTAAAGACAACACTAAATGAACATCTCTCAGAAGCAAATATCTTTTGCCTCTGAAAAATTATTTCTTTGGGATAAATTTCAAGAAATAGAAAACCTGGGTAAAGGGCCTTGTTTTAAAGGGGTTTATACTCAGGTTTACACCCCCTTAAAGCTCCTGCATGTCACCAACAACAAATGATAATACCTGTTCCTCACAAGCTCAGGAGACCTGGGTGTTATTTTTTTTAAATAGAAAATGCATGGGCTTCCTAGGTGGCGCAGTGGTTAAGAATCTGCCTGATGATGCAGAGGTCACGGGTTCGATCCCAGCTCCAGGAAGATCCCACATGCCATGGAGCAACTAAGCCCGTGTGCCAAAAAAAAAAAAAAAAAAAGTCCTTGATGAAGCAGTAAAAAAAAAAAAAAAAAAAATAGAAAATGCATTAGTAGGTAAAAATGATCTCTATCCCATTTTCACTTTTTATTACTGAGAGTAACTTTTCCAGGTATTACTTTATCATTTCTAGTTTCCTTTGTCCATTTACCTATCATATTTTCTTATAAAGTAGAATACGCTACCTTTAATATTACCTTTGTCTATCGGCTCTGAGATAAATATTTTATACTTTTATATCTGTGATGCTTTTTATTTGAATTTTAACTCCCCAAACCTGAGAATGTAATCTCTCCAGAGACTTGATATGTTCTTCTACATTTCCTACTTTTCAAAAAAATATATTTTGATTTTCTCTATGTCCACTCTTTAAAATTTATGTTGACTTGTGGGGTGAAGTTTCAGTACCTTCCCTCCCAAGCACCTACTCAGTTAAACCCAACATCACTTACTAAGTGATCCTTCCCTGTTTGTGTGTATGCATTTTTGCGTGTGTAAGAACAACTCCAAAACTGTAAATGTTAGAAAATAAGATGGCCTTTAGAAATAGATTTTAACACCAGCCTTGCTGATATACACAGAGCGAGGGATACATGAAAAGTAAAATGTACTGCACGTAATTTTTCACTGAAATTATATTCACCTAGATTTACTTGTGAATGGGTCCTGACACTCTACTTCTCTGAACTGTTCTTATTATTTCATTAAAAAAAAAGAAAAAAAGCATGATTGCACTTCTTTCCTAAAACAGTCACGCATATACATTTGAAAAGGATAAGGCAGAATTCTATAGAACAAATCTGGGTACTTTTGGAAAGATTAAGCTGTGATTCCACTGAACAAATATACTACAGTTTATTTTTCAAATAACTTGGGACTATACTGAACAGCTTTCATTGTCACTGATTAAACTCACAGATCAATCTGAGCCAGGGCCATAGAGTGTCTGCACTCACACACAGACAGCCTCTGTACATACACACACACCCTTTACACAACTGAAAAAAATAATACCCACATCCATGAGGTGTCAGTAGTTCTTCATACTTTTGGTACCAGGGGCTTGATTCACACAAATGGCGTTTTTCCCAAATCCAACATGTGTCCAGCCCCCGTGCTTACTCGAGTTGTTCTTCCAGGATATTTCTGTTAAGATCCTACACTTACAGGGCTTTTCCAGTGAGAGACATGTCAGGTCAGATGCCACATGCAGCATGGCCCATCAAGGGGAGAAACCGCACCAAGTCTCCAAGCTACTTTCTTTAACCAAGTCTCTCACCACTGAATTCCTCTTTCCTCTCTTTCAGGCTCCCACAATGAAAGGAAATGAAAAAAACTATGTATGTGTATATATACATGTATGTAGGTTTTATGCACTAAAAGGGAGCTTAGAGAATTAGTTCAATACGGACACGGGAAGTAAAGAGAATTCTTGGGGTTGGGGTAGTTTCCCCACTGAACCAGAAAGCACTGCCTCCCTTCCCAGGCTCCCCCAACAGCTCCAGGGGCCCAGGGCACTGACCACTTCGCACTCGTCTGCACGGTTCGGAGGCTGGTCCCGCTGCTCATCTTGAACTGCGGGGCCGTGGGGGCTGGGTCCTGTAGGCCAGATCCCTCTGGAACCCTCTACAATGTGGAATGGGCCAGCACCTTGCACCCTTGTTCACCAAATGTTCACTGAGCACATGGGACAAACTATCCAATCTATACAGAATAGAAAGTCTAAACTTTTCATTCAAAAAAACTCTCCAAAATTTTTTTTATCACAGATACTGTTGCCAAAAATATGGTTTATAAAGCCTGAAGGGAAAAAAAGGAATCATTTTTATAGACCTGTCTCCAGAGACATGTTTGTTTCAGTGTTTAATAGGAGTGACACGAATATGTAACTTTGTCCTTTACTCCTGCAACAAATGCAGGTGCTAAAGGACCATTTCATGTTTCCAAAATCCGTTATTTAACTCGAGAACTTGGGCTGCATCATGTACATCACAGGGATGTATGGGTGGTTAAATCAGACTTCATTCGAGACTGCACGCGGCTCGTCTGTCAGTGGGAGGGCACTTCCTATACAGTGTCCGCCTGATCCGGTCCACCCTGTGACCAGCGACTTCCTGACTTCACTTTAAAGTGAAGGAGCTCTGAATCCTGAGTTCCTGTATTTCTAAATTCTGCAATGTCAATACTGCAAAATTTATCCAAGTCCTTTATTTTCAAGAATTACTCTCGATAAACACATTATCCATAACAAACACATTCTTCAGAAGAAAATTAAAGACATCTAAGAAGCGGCCGTGTCTAGAAATTTAATTTTTAAAAAAGTAATAAAAAGCATTACAAGATACTCTGGCATAAGGTACTCTGCCAGAGTTAAGTAAAATATGAAGTAAGAGGAACTGTTAACGTCTCAGTTCTATGCATCATAGGAAAGGATGGCCACTATTAAGAGGACCTGGACATGCCACAGTCCAATCACATCCTCTCTAAAACCAAAGATGACACTACAACCTGATATAACCAAAGTCACCACTTCCTCCATATTAACAAAAATATCACAGGACAGAGCCTCTGAGGTTGAACAGAGTGAGCTCTGGTAAAGCAAGATCCAAGAACATGTCTCTCTAAAAGCCTGTGATACTCTCTACTAGAGACCTTGCCTTGCCCTTTCCAATCATGTCCTGAGAACATCTAGATAACGATCTACTTTATTTCACGTTATAGACCTCCCCACAAGTCAAGCTTATATATATATGAGCTCATTCACAATAAAGTGGCTGTAAAAAGTTTCATGGTCACCTATAAACACATAAAATTTAGATTTTAGAAAAGAAATCACTATGAAACACTGGGAACATTTGGATATCTGGAAAGAGCATTCAACCAACATGCACTCTGAGAAAAATATATTGTACATTTCCATTACCATATAAATACCAAAGTTATTCAATAAAAGGAGAAGAAAACTTAAGAAGCACAGCTAAGTAAAGCAAGAAGCAGATAATCTGATAAAGAAAAACCTATCCGAACTACATTCCCAACAACAAACCTACCGGGTAGCAATACTAACATTTACTGCATACCTACTATGTACCAGGTCTTCTCTCTGTATTATATTCAATCTTCACAATAACTCACCAGGAGGTAAAATGAGCCACAATTTAATGTGAGGAAACAGGCTCAGAAGGATTAAATAACATTCTGTAACTTACGGACCTAGTAAATTGCAGAATCAGGATTCAATCCAATTCCACCAACCCAAAATTGAAAGCCCTTGCTTTTTTACCCTCAACTAAACCACACTTTCAGTGATAGAAGCTTTGATACAAAAGTTATCAGTGGGCTAATATTTATATGAGTAGCATGGATTTAAAATACGAATAATAGCTGCAAAGGTATCCTAAAAACACAATCACCTCACTTTTTCTATCTTTTAAAAAGTAGACTGGGCTTGTCATATATACATTACTAACAAGAAAAAAAAATCAAATTGTACACTTTAACCATATGCAGTTTATTGTATGTCAATTATATGTCAAAAAAAGTCCTTAAAAAATAAAAAATAAGATAAAAAGCAGTGAGATTTTCAGCCAACTAGCTGGGTCTCTATGAGCAGCCAAGTAGTAGCTGGTTAAAACACACTGTGTGACTCAATGGGTCCAGGGCCCAGGGCTGGGCCTGACACAGGGGGACACTCAGCACACCTCCAGAGGAAATGCAATGACAGCAAAACGAGAAGGCTGATAAATCCTCTTCCTAAATGCAACATTTGAACTGAGACAAAACTCAACACCACCCGTTCAGCACTCTGGAAGTCAAGGAAAGCCATACACAAATGGACACATTTCTTCGTGAGAAGCACTGAACTTCAGGTAAGACCAGCACAGTGCAAGCCCACGGCCATTCTGCTCTGAGCTGTTCCCATCCCCTTGCCCTAAGCTCTCATCAATGCAACAGTTACAGCTTCACTGCCACTGCCAGGCCAGGCTCACTAGACACAGGGCACTGTCAGCTAAGGAGGCAATGCCATTAGCAAGAGAACACAAAGGCCTGAGGCTCTGCTAGCCTGAGGCTGAGGTCAAGGAGGGTCAAGTGAGAGAACAGCATACTAGCCAGGATTGCATAGGGAGTTCTGGGAGGTGACACAACTCTCCACAGACACCCCAGGCTGACCAGAGGTTCTGTACACACATCACAGATGCCAGGGTAGACATATCCTCCTCCTGCCCCACATCCCTTGTGGCACCTACACCCACAAAGATGCGACAGGGTCCAGCTGAAAGTAAAAGCCAGGGCAGACAGGACCATTGCCTGCAATCCAAAGGTGCTCCCCAGACTACACACAGATCCATGAGCAGAGAGCAAAAGCCTTCCTGCCTCTGTGTCAACCTCTGCTCAGTCTCTGGCTGAACACGAAACTATGCTGCCACAAGGGTGACCCCTGGGAAGCAAGGTTTAAAGGTAACAAGAAAAGAAACAAAAAAACAAGCAAAACAGAGACATTAGCAGCCTGGCAAATGGGAGAGAAGCCTTCGCAGACTGACTCCAGGCAAGTTATTAAACAAACAACTACAGAAATAACAACTCCTGAGCAGACAAGTATCTGAATCCAGAGTTGCTACAATCTATTGTCTGAAATGTAAGATATTCAACAAAAAACTTGGAGACAAGAAAAGAAACAAGAAAGCAAGACTCATATTCAGGAAAGAAAAAAAAAAAGCAGTCAATAAAAACTATCCCTACCATCCCCAAATGTTGGATTTAACAGGTCAAGACTTCAGGGTAGCTATTATATGAAACATACATTCAAAGAACTGAAGGAAATCATGTTTAAAGAATTAAAGTATGATAGCTCAACAAGTATAGAATCTCAAAACAGATATAAATTGTAAAAAAAAAAAAAAAAAAAGAACCAAATGGAAAATCTGGCATTGAAAATTACAATAAATGAAATGAAAAATTTACTACAGGGGTTCAACAGCGAATTTGAGCTGGCACAAGAAAAACACAGCACAACTGATGATAGCTCAAAGGAAATTAACCAATCTGAGGAACACAGGAAAATAAAGGAACAAAGAAAAATAAACAGGGACCTGTGAAGCAACATCAAGCTTACCAACATATTTGCAATGGGAGAAGAAAAAAGGGTGGAAAAAAATATTTAAAGAAATAATGGCCTAAAACTTCCCAAATTTGATTAAAAAAAACAAAACCAAACCCCCCCCCGCCAAAACCCCACTAAACTCCACATCCAAAAAGTCCAACAAAACTCCAAATAGGATAAACACAAAGAGATCCACACCTAAACACATAATACTCAAGCTACTGAAAGCCAAGAACACAGACAAAAACTTGAAAACAGCAAGCAAAAAATAATCCATCATGCAAAGAAAATCAACATGATAAACATGTGATTTCTCACTGGAAACAATGGAAGACCCAAGGCCATGGGATGTCAAGTGTGCTGGGGGGAAGGGGAGGTACCAGCCAAGAATTCTACAACCAGAAAACCATTCTTCAAAACTGAATGAGAAAAAAGACATCCCAGGACTTTTTGAAAAGATAAATTTATTGCTATAAGACCTGCTTTACAAAAATGCTATACGAAGTCCTTCCAGTTGAATGGAAATGACACAGACAATAACTGAAACCTATAAGAAGAAATGAAGATTGCCAGAAGTGGCAGATACAAGACTCTATTAATATTTTTTCTCATTTCTTAAATTCTTTGTTCCCCCCTCATTTCTTCCCTTAAATTCTTTAAAAAATAGAAGATTGTACAAAGCCATAATTTAACACTGTATAGCTGGGTTTATAACATACAGGGATCACACACATATAACAATAATAACATAAAGGGAAAGAAAGAGACAAACTAGAACAAAGCTACCACTGTTCAGTTAGCATGATTCTCAAGCAGACAGTGATACATTAAGGTTCATATTATAGTCTCTAAAACAACCAAATGACTTGGTCGAAGAAATGACTCAAAGTGACAATAACAACAATAAAAGCAACAGAGAAATCGAAATTGTACAGTAAAAAATATTTAACACAAAAGAAGACAGTGATGGGCTTCCCTTGCTGGGGCAGTAGTTAAGAATCCACCTGCCAATGCACGGGACACGGGTTCAATTCCTGGCCTGGGAAGATCCCACATGCCACAGAGCAACTAAGCCCATGTGCCACAACTACTGAGCCTGGGCTCTAGAGCCCGTGAGCCACAACTACTGAGCCCACGTATCACAACTACTGAAGTCCACACGCCTAGAGCCTGTGCCCACAACAAGAGAAGCCACTGCAATGAGAAAACCACACACCACAACGAAGAGTAGCCCCACTCTCCATAGTTAGAGAAAGGCTGTGCGCAGCAACAAAGACCCAATGCAGCCAAAAACAAAATAAATAAATAAATAAATAATAAATCTTAAAAAACAAACAAACAGTGACACAGAGAAAAATAAGATTATGAGACAAACAGAAAAGAAATAACAAAATGGCAGACATAAATCCATCAATAACAATAATGACATTAACGTGAATGGAATAAACACCACACTCAGAGGACAAATTGTCAGACTGGATAAAAAAAGCAATTCCAACAACATGTCCACAAAAGACACATCTTAGGTTCAAAACACCAAAGGTTCAACGTAAAAGGATAGGGAAAGATATACCACACAAACAACAACCCTAAGAGAGCTGGAATCGGAGATAACTGTCTCAGGTAAAACATGTTAACAACCAACATGACCTAAGTGGCATTTAGAGAAACTCCAGCTAATTGCAGGCGTGGGCATGACTGCTTTCAGCAACATCATTCACAACAGTCAAAAAACAAAAACCATCCAAATGTGTCTACCAACTGGCGAATGGGTACATCAAATGTCATCTAGTCATACAACAGAATATTACTTAGCAATAAAAGGTAATGAAAAACCAGATACATGCTACACGCAGGTGAATTTCAAACACATTATGCTAAATGAAAGAAGCTAGACATAAAAATCTACAAATTGTATGATGCCATCATATTAAATGTCCAGAAAAGGCTAATGTAAAGAACCAGAAAGCAGACCAGGGGCTGCGTGGGGCCAGGAATGGGAACAAGGATTGACCACCAACAGCTCGGGGCGGGAGGGGGGGGGGGGGGGCGGTGGTTAGGATGGACATGTTCTAAAACTGGATTGTGGTCAAGGTTGCACAACTCTAGAAATGGACTAAATATCATTGAACTGTACATTTACAGTGGGTGAATTTTATTGCATGTAAATTATATCAACAAATCTGTAAAAAAAATATATCATACAGTGGTTTGACTGAGGCAATATAAACTACTGTCTGGAGACTGACAAAGGCACTCTCCACGAAAGAGCATTAAGTACAAACTTAATGCAAACTCTGGCTCGTCCAGCATATTACTGTGAATGGTAGGCATGTAACTCCTCATTCCTGTGGCATTAATTTCATCAAAACACAACAAATCAACTTAAACTATCAACATAGAAGAGGCCAAATAGCACATTTAACCCTTGTCACACAGTCACACATCTGCTGCTCATGTTAACTGAGTATCACTTACATGTTCACTCATCCGATGCTTGCACAGCTATCTGAACTTGCACGTGTAAGCCATTACGCTCTGTACACATCTTCAACTATAAACCTCCTGGAAGACCGGGGCAGAGCTATTGAACCCCACAGTGCGTTCAACGCGTCACAGCAGGGCCGACAGAACTCCAGACAGAGGCTTCTGGGTCACCTCATGACCCTACAGGCCCTTCCTTCCACAGAGAAAGGCAACAGGTAAACAGTTCCTGACTCTCAGAGCATTTTGAGCCATAGCATCAGCTCATACAGAAGTAGAGAGGCTAAGGTCCCAGGGTGTCTGTAGAGAACTGACGGTGCTTTCAAAAGCATTTCTTAAACTACTCAAATAGTTATTAGGAACTCAGTTGAGCCTATCCTTAACACAGAGTGTTTCAATTTAAGCAAAATAAAATAAAATGAAACCAGAACACAAAAATATCATTTCCTCTATTGACCCTCACCCCATTCACTACCCCAAACCACCAGGAATAAAGAACCACCTGGAGATTAAAGAAAGTGTTGCAGGGAATACTGAGAATCTAGACACACTGGGTATCGAATTGTGTTCCCAAACACCTGAGCACAAAGTGTAACGCCTCACGTGTTGGTGCAGGCACGGCTTCAACGACCTGGCCCATCCCAAGGTCCGCTCACAAGTGGCAGGACTGCCTTTCTGAGCCCATTTTTCAGAAGGCCCTCCCCTCAGAGGCAGCTCTGTTTCTCTGCAGAACAGTCCCTCACGAGATGTACAGCACTGGAAGTGGTTGCTTACGGTATTTTTCTACTACTGTGAGTTAAATACAGAGGTGACTAATGGGGACAAGGGGATCAGAAAAAGGACAATGCTCTACCTGACAGAGAAGCTGGCTCCCTCCCTGACGACCCAGACCTTTTGGGTGGGGACCCACCATCTTGGCATCAGAACATCAAAAACAACTGAATTTTTCTGGCAAGAGGGATGCAGCCTCTAAGGCTCTCCTTTCACCTTAGAACCCCAGGCAAAGGAACTCCTTCCCAAACAAATGTGCGGCTGCAGACCCTGACATGCTAGAGCAGCAGCTCTGAGGTCCCCTGTGATTCACTCCTACAGCAGAACTCTACGGAAAGATGGAGCGTCTGACTTACTCCCAAACAGAAAGGGGTTTATAAATAATCTACTTCTCCTCCACTTCCTGGACAGGGGTCAGCAAACATTTCCTGTGAAGTGTTAGAAGCTAAATACTCTAGGCATTGTGAGCCGTGGGCAGCTCCTCGCCTCGGCTGCTGTAGCAGGAAAGCAGTCGCACAACATGTGAATGAATGGGCATGGCTCTGTCCCAGGGACACGACATTTACAAAAGCAGGTGGAAGGCTGGATTTGACCACTGGACTGTAGCGTGCGGACTCCTGCCTAGAATAACATCCATTTAAAGCTAAAAAGGAAATTACAGATCGACATCACCCGGCCCCCAGCCCCGGCCGAGTCTCATGCCGTGTTCTCAATGAAGACACGAAATTCAAGTTATTTGTTCAGCGTCACATGTTAGTTTTTGTTGGTTTGTTCATGTGAATGAAGACAATCTTCTGAAATGAGAGAGAGAGAAAGGGGGGAGAGAAAGAGAGGCTCATTCTACTGTGAGCCTATCATCCTACATCTCAGGGATTAACAAACCAAACGGACCTAGGTGGAGGTGTTCCTGGATTTTTTTTGATATACTTTTTTTGGAGCAGTTTTAGGTTCACAGCAAAATTAAGCAGAAGGCACAGAGATCTCCCACACACAGGCTCAGCCTCCCCCTCCAGCATCATACTCCATCCATCATCACCCAGAGTCCACAGTTTACACTAAGGCTCACTCTTGGTGTACATTCTGTGGGTCTGGGTCAAATGTAGAGTGACGTATCCACCATGACAGCATCACACAGAAGAGTTTCACTGCTCTAAAGATCCTCTGTGGGGAGGCTGTTTCTTAATTCCAAAGTGTTACAAAATAGTCCCTAGTCTCTGACATCTCCTCTGTAAATACTCAACTGAGTAAAAAAGAACTCAACTTGGTTAACTTTATAATTCTCATAAATAGGAACTACACACATCAAATCTAGTTTCCTCTCTTCTTCTTCATTAAAGTTGCAAGTTCGTTGAGAAATCCACTCTAATCAGGCAAACTAGACCAAACTAGTCCACTTGTGTATGATTTCCCCCCATTCCTTCTGCAAAAGTCTCAAAACAACTTACTTTCTCTGTCAATCTATTCTTCTCTTCTTTAAAACCCATCTCAAAACTCTGCCTCCTTTAGGTTTTCAAAGAGAACAAAGTTAACTTCTCCAAGAAGTATTTTCTGATTGCTTTTATCCTGCTCAGAATTTTGTTGTTGTTGTTGTTCCATTTTTCCTTTGAGAATTTCATACTGCTTGTACCATATTCATCTGAAATTATATACATGTGACTTTATCTTACATCTTTTTCATGTGTTTTGGGACATATTATATTAAAAACTCTCAGAAGGAAGGTAACAAGGTTTATTGTTCACTGTTGAAAGACTAATAAAATCTCCTAACCCTGATCTCTTACCCCTAAAAGTGTTCTCCATTTGCCCTTTCCTTACATCTGCAACCTGGATATAGGTCCACAAGTATCTAAAATAGTAGCCTTTTTCTATATTCTTCTGTACCTACTACATGAGGAAAAATTATAAAATGTTTTCTTCTTTACTTTACTTAGAATTTTAACGTTGTCATTAATCTTCCCAGAAAGTTTCTAAGCCTTTATGTCCGAAATTTCAACCTCTATACTGAGATTGCCATTTAAACACTGCCACTCTCCACCTTAAACAAGACATCTTTACTTTCAACTGCATCTTACTAAGCAAATCATGTAAGCAGTCACCTTTGATCGAACAACTATTCCTTCTCTCTTGAAGAGCTTGGAAATTCCCTTGATTGTGTGCAACAGCAAATCCAACCTGGACTAGAGTCTACATACACAACTCTGAAATGGGTTTCCAACAATTAAAGACTTAGAGGGGGCAAAAAGGTCCTTCAGATTCTGACCTGCTGAGTAACCTCGGGCCTCTGTGCTGTGTTTGACAAGCTTCATTTTGTAAGCGGGGTAGGGAGCACTTCTAAGCTCTCAGTCTGATCAGGAAAGCTCTTCCTACTGTCAACGGGAAAAAGCATTAGTGTGACAGTTAAGAGCAAAGGCACTGGAAACGCCCAGCTGCGGGACCCTGGTCGACCAGCAGCCTCCCTGTGCCTCACTCCCACATCCATGAAGCGGGAGCAGCAACAGCAGTCACTTCCCACGGCTGTAAGGATTAACCGAGCAAACCTGTAAAAAGCGCTTTGAATAGAGCCTAGCACACGGACCTGTGGACAGGCTAGCTCTTTGCCGTGTCATAAAAACCATACAGCACAAGCTCCCTCTTGCTACCAGCCCACAACAAACCGTAACTATGGGAAGCAATGTGATAAGAAAAAATTAAGACCCCTCCACAAATAGCACCTCAAACAAGACACAAATAAGCTGCTCAAGATCAATTCACTTAAACGTCTCTGCCCAATTTTCTCATCTGTAAAATGAGGAAGATGAACTGAACACCTCAAAGGTCCATCCTTCCCAGCTATAAAACTTGGATAATTCTCTTGGAGAAGCATGTGAGAAAGGAGAGATTGGAGACAGAACTCCTTCGCGCTGTTGAACTCCCTTCCAGGGCCCTGTGTAGCAGCTCAGTTCATTTTTACTGATTTTTAAACTATCAAACATGGCCCCAACTGTACAATATGTTTAATCAACTTCTATTTGTACGCCGTAATACTAAGCAGCTGTAGGCTGACTGTATCTTTTCCTTCACTGGAGAATCTGAAAGAGTCGGAAGATAAGCACATATACACGTAAATAAGCACACTTCAAAAAACAAAACAATAAATATGTTCGCGCACATTCATACTCTAATCATATAAGGACACACAAATAACATATGCACATAAACACCTAAGTACCACAAAAATCAAGTTTTGTATCAATTAAGTGGGTATGC
Organism: Hippopotamus amphibius kiboko; assembly: GCF_030028045.1. NCBI lineage: Eukaryota > Metazoa > Chordata > Mammalia > Artiodactyla > Hippopotamidae > Hippopotamus > Hippopotamus amphibius. Next base: position 8,728,764 of record NC_080196.1, on the reverse strand, counting down.
CTCTTAGACTACTACGGTTCCATCTCATATTTTGTGCCTGCTCTTCTAGTTAATCACGCAGTGGCTGACGACTCTGTGGTCACCGTGTATTTTTTTTAATTAATAATTTTATTAATTAATTTATTTTTTGGTTGTGTTGGGTCTTCGTTGCTACAGGCGGGCTTTCTCTAGTTGTGGTGAGTGTGGTCTACAGTGTGCAAGCTTCTCATTGCAGTGGCTTTTCTTCTGGCGTGAGGGCTCTAGGGCACACAGGCTCAGTAGTTGTGGCCCACGGGCTCAGCAGTTGTGGCGCACGGGCTTAGTTGCTCCGCAGCATGTGGGATCTTCCAGGAAAAGGGCTCGAACCCCTGTCCCCTACATTGGCAGGCGGATTCTTAACCACTGTGTCATCAAGGAAGTCCCGGTTACCATGTATTTTTTGAATACTTTTGCCTGGTAGCACAGCCTTAGAATATTTTATAGATCAAAACTCATTATAGAAAATGTCTAAGAACCTGAAAAGTCTTCATTTTAAAGTTATTTTTTAAAAAAAGGTCAAAGTGAATGCAATATTGCATCAAGTATAAGCTTTGAGCCCAATGGTCAAAAAGAACTTCCTTCTGACTTAACGATTTGGGTGCTGAGAAGAAAGGAACCCACGTGGTGATGAGTTTTTGCGCTACAGTGAACGATAGCTAACAGTACCACACACATCCAGTGCTTTATAAGAACAGCTCTGCATGGTCTGTAACTGGCACATTGTTAACAGCACATTACCAACACGCAAAAAAAAAAATCCTGTTCACATGTTTTAAAAGAATTAAATACATAAATGAAAAAATAAGGCACTTTATTTATAAAATATTTTTTCAGCTAACACAAGAACCAACTTTAGCCCAGACTTATTCAAATTACACTGCATTCTAAAATGTGCAGCTTTAACATCTATGTGTCTGACCAGGGGTTTTATGCATATTATACATTTTTCTGTTCTGTGGTAAGATAAAATTATACCTCATCAGAACATATTTTTTGCAAAGATGTTCTCAAATAAAGTCATTACTCTGATTAATCCTATTATTACATTTTGCATTTGCTTTTAGAAAGAAAAAGCATTTGGTTAATGTTAATAAGCATTAAAAAAAATCAGATAAGCTCTCAACATGAGCTGAAAATAATTACCTGGAATAAAAAAGTGGAAGGCTTGCTATATTAAGTCTATTCTTCTATTTTTATCTTTGTCAAACTAAATAATATCAGCTACTTACATGACAGTTCCTAACAACTGCAAATGCTTTTTTACCTTTCTCATCAAAACCATATTTAAGTTATTTCTTATTTTCCTTCTAGCTACAGTCATATACAGAATTTCTTTTTATAAGCCATGGGGTTGGTCTCCCTACAAAATTTCTAACTTCTCAAATCTTAAGGCTGTCGGCATAGAAGAGCTGACCTAACATTCAAATGTGAAAAACAGTATATAAGCAGCTGGAATTCCACCTGAAAGTCATCAAAATTAAACTTATTCTACAGATAAGCTCAACAAGATAATCCCACACAACAAGAAAACATAAGATTATATTCACAGTAAGATTTTACAAAACAGTCACTGGAGTGGGCTCATACACTGACAGCGAATGAAAATATTTACATTAATGAGATTCCTCCTGAAATTCCAGCTGGGTTTCTGTGGTCTCTCACAGGAGGGGCCAGGGGATGGAGAAATGGTACCACATAGCAGTGACCAGAGCACGTCACTTCTATCCCACGTGACAGTGATGTCAACATTTCTAACAACAGTTCAATTATAATAAAATAGAAGACCTCACAGTTTCCTGAGAACTCAATGCAGACAGAACAAATAACATGTTTTACTTCATTCAACGCTGTCAAAATATGAGGCAAGATTTGAAAGAGTTGAGCAGCAGCACATTGGCTAAGAATTTTCCTCCCCAGCTGATCATCCACACTGACCTCTCTCTTCCAAATCCCAAGCCCTGAGGAGTCAGGACAAGGAGGCATATCAGTAATCAAAGCTGAGCACAGATGAGGCTTCCTTTATGGAGTTATCAAAATGCAGTTAAAGGCTTCACACAGGTATTCCTCGGTGTCCTCTGTCTGCAAAGCACATGCAACTCAAGAGTTTGACACACACCAGTTTTTTATAGAAAGTAACAAACAGGTCTCTGGATTGAGTTTCTTTCTATCCATTGTCAGGCACTGTCCCAAATGCTTACACTTGCCATGTCATCTGATCTTCAAACATTATCTCTATTTTACAGATGAGGAAACCGACACTCCCAGCTCGCCCAAGGCCCCACAGCTAGTCTGCGACAGCACAAAGCCAAACTCTCTACCATGACATTAACTAAATGTACCACGGGAATAAACTCCAAGAATCCTATGGCGAAATCTCACATAAAACAAAAGTTAATAAAACTTCTTGATTTATCTGTTTAAGGTGATTCAAATTTTATATTAGAACAGGTTTCTTAATCAGAAGTTACCAAATATCATCAGAAGCATTTGCTACTTAAGGTTCAAAAATGTAAACAAATTTCACAAGTACAAATCATCTTTAACTCTCTAGTTTGCTAAAAAGCTAACACAAATGTTATTTTCTTGAGCACAGATAGAAGACCAAAACAGTGTCTTTCTCTTTTTTTTTTGGGGGGGGGGTACACCAGGTTCAATCATCTATTTTTATACACATATCCCCGTGTTCCCTCCCTTCCTTGACTCCCCCCCCTTGAGTCCCCCCCACCCTCCCTGCCCCAGTCCTCTAAGGCATCTTCCGTCCTCGAGTTGGGCTCCCTTTGTTATACAACAACTTCCCACTGACTATTTTACAGTTGGTAGTATATATATGTCTGTGCTACTCTCTCGCTTCGTCTCAGTTTCCCCTTCACCCCCCGCCCCCTCCCATACCTCGAGTTCTCCAGTCCATTCTCTGTATCTGCGTCCTTATTCTTGTCACTGAGTTCATCAGTACCATTTTTAGATTCCATATATGTGAGTTAGCATATTTGTCTTTCTCTTTCTGACTTACTTCACTCTGTATGACCGATTGTAGTTCTATCCACCTCATTACATATAGCTCCATCTCATCCCTTTTTATAGCTGAGTAATATTCCATTGTGTATATATGCCACATCTTCTTTATCCATTCATTTGTTGATGGGCATTTAGGTTGCTTCCATGTCCTGGCTATTGTAAATAGTGCTGCAATAAACATTATGGTACAAGTTTCTTTCGGGATTATGGTTTTCTCTGGGTATATGCCCAGTAGTGGGATTACTGGATCATATGGTAGTTCTATTTGGAGTTTTTTAAGGAACCTCCAAATTGTTTTCCATAGTGGCTGTACCACCTTACAGTCCCACCAACAGTGCAGGAGAGTTCCCTTTTCTCCACACCCTCTCCAACATTTGTGGTTTCCAGACTTTGTGATGATGGCCATTCTGATCAGTGTGAGGTGATACCTCATTGTGGCTTTGACTTGCATTTCTCTGATGATGAGTGATGTGGAGCATCTTTTCATGTGTTTGTTGGCCATCTGTATGTCTTCTTTGGAGAAATGTCTATTTAGGTCTTCTGCCCATTTGTGGATTGGGTTATTTGCTTTTTTGGTATTAAGCTGCATGAGCTGCTTGTATATTTTGGAGGTTAATCCTTTGTCCGTTGTTTCATAGGCAATTATTTTTTCCCATTCTGAGGGTTGCCTTTTAGTCTTGTTTATGGTTTCTTTCGCTGTGCAAAAGCTTTTAAGTTTCATGAGGTCCCATTTGTTTATTCTTGATTTTATTTCCATGATTCTAGGAGGTGGGTCCAAAAGGATCTTGCTTTGATGGATGTCATAGAGTGTTCTGCCTATGTTTTCCTCTAGGAGTTTTATAGTGTCTGGCCTTACATGTAGGTCTTTAATCCATTTGGAGTTTATTTTTGTGTATGGTGTTAGGAAGTGTTCTAATTTCATTCTTTGACATGTTGCTGTCCAATGTTCCCAGCACCACTTATTGAAGAGGCTGTCTTTTTTCCATTGTATATTCGTGCCTCCTTTGTCAAAGATAAGGTGCCCATATGTGTTTGGGCTTACTTCTGAGTTCTCTATTCTATTCCACCGATCTTCCTTTCTATTTTTGTGCCAGTACCATACTGTCTTGATCACTATGGCCTTGTAGTATAGTTTGAAGTCAGGAAGCCTGATTCCACCAACTCTAAAACAGTGTCTTTTGACATATAATTTATATCCAGCTAAGATGATAGAGCTGTAGAATAATTATAATGCAATAACAAAATACAATAAGGCACCTGTGGATACAGGCAACGGAAGCCCACTGTATGCTGGGGGCTGGGGTGGGGGTACAGGGGGAGAAGAGAGGAGGAAAGGGGAAAAAACTCAAAGAAGAAGTGAAATCTTCTTTGGCAGCCGCACCTCCCACACAGAGTAAGAAAACAGAGTGGAAGTGGGGAGGGGGAAGAGATACTTTCCAGAAAGAAGAGCGACACAGGAATGCTGGGTTTGCACGCTGAGCCCCTGAAATGGCAAATGACTAACCGTCAGACACACAGGAGAACAAGGCCAGAGTGGGGCACGTGTGTCCCAGCCAAGTTCCCGGCCTTGGACCTCAGCTGCTAAGGCGATGGGCATCCACCCTCCCCACGTGTGGATCTCAGCTATGCTCTGATCACCCTCCTAAGTGTCACTTCTCACGTCATAATAAAGCTGGCTCTCAGAGGGGGAAAGGGCTCTCGTCTTCTGCCATGTGCTCACTGCCAAATGCACTCAACCAAAAAAAATGGAAAACAGCCACACCAAATTCTCAAAATATGTTTTGCAAAGGTTAACACTTAGTATTTTCCACACTGATTTCCAATCTTAAAGCCACTGAGCTTTTGAAACCCTAGGCCCAAATACAACTAATATAGGTAACACCTATTTTGTTTTTTTTCCCCCAAAGCTTTGAAACTTTCACAATGATGACTGGCATGGCACAAAAACATCCCTTTATCTTAAAAGGATGGATGGAACCCCTGCAGATCCCCAGTTCCTCCATTCCATGTTACCCAAGGGTCCCAGCAAAGGCCCGGGAAGGAGGTGACCGCTAGGGAATGCCTGCTGGGGAGGAAGGTGCCGCCCTGCTGCCACATCCACCCAGACCACGCATGGGAGCCGGCCCTGCGGCCTGCCACGCAGTGGCCACACGCGCTTCTCCGGGGAACCTAGGGCAACACATAAAGCTTTTCTTCTGACCGGCAAGCGCTGCTCTCATGCCCTTCAGAAATTCCTATTCAACCTCAAGAAGGAAATGTCACTGTTAGCCCTACCACCCACATTGTGCAAGCAGGCACCACAGACAAAGGTTCTATCCGGTTTCTACAGCCAAGGGTGAAGAGACCAGAACTCAGCAAACCCCACTCTCACAAACTGTAGTCACCCATTGGGTCTAACTCTGACTCCGTTATGCCCCAAATTCATGTCTTGCCCTTAACATACCAGTTCTTCTCATGCTTTTCCACTAAAGAGCCTCCAGCATCAGAGGTGTACACTCCACCTACTTCCAGAGCACAGCCTGTGTGCCTAATTTAAATCCATACAGATTTTGTATGCTCCTCCATGACAGAGCCCTGTATTTTTTTTTCACACTTGTACTTTAACACATGAATACATACACACACACGTGTGTGTATACATATGTTCCCCCCAAAAAAAGTCATATTCCAGAAAGTTACATACATTTATTTACGTACATTTATATACATATACACATTTGTGACTTTGCACATCCGTAGGACTATACCAGCCAGAGCTGAGGGACCAAGGATAAATCAAAGAAAAATTATATTTTAAAACTGCCATGGAAGCATAATCATGATTTCAGATTTAAGTAGTATAAAGCTTTAATTATTGACTTAATGACCAAGCATAGGACAAAAACTTCACAGGCTATTTTCTAAAGAAGACTGAAAAGAGGTGACGTGTTTAATGGAAACCCCTAAGATAACAGCACACAGAGCAGGAGCGATGGGCTGGTCTTCTGACTGCCTCTCTCCCCACAGCAGAGATAACTTTATGAGATAGGTCTGCTGGAAGCTGAAGCAGTGGGTCACAGGTAAAGCGAAGCAAACATGATATTCCAACTGTATCACACAACTGAGATACAAGATAGTGTCGTCACTCAGTATCCGCGGGGTGTTGGTTCTGGACCTCCATGGATGCCAACATCCATGGATGCCCAAGTGCCTTAAATAAAATGGCCTAGTACAGTCAGCCCTCCGTATCTGGGGGTTGAGCTTCTGAGGATTCACCCCACCCGCAGGTGAAAAACATGCGGATGTACACGGATTCATGCAGTTCAAACCCTGGTGTTCAAGGGTCAACCACAAATGCTAAAAACTTCATTTTAGCAGCTGTTGTTTACCTGCTTACCGTAACCCCCACATTGTGCCTAGGGATACAATCCTCACATACATCTTTAGAAAGAAAGCGGAAATCGTAAAGGTGTTCTTGCCTTCGTGCTTTGCTCACTTGGGTTTTCCCAATGGGAACAGCTTGGCCTTCATCCTCCTTAGCTGAGTGAGCCAAGTGGCTCAGACGCCACCCCTTCCATGAGGGTCCCCCTCCCCTGGCCCTGGCGAATCTGCCCATCTGCCCACATGACTTTAGTAAAGTCACTTTTGTCATCTTGTGCTAATCTACTTTGGTCTTTTCTTTAGTGGCTGAGAGCTCATAACTGCCTTAGTCAAGCAACTTTGTAGACTCTCACTGATGGACCAGAACCCAATTTACCACAAGTTCTCTTGGAAAACTTTAAAAACATCTTAATTTTGGAAAACAAGCAAGTTTTCCAATTAATACTTTTCAATTTACATACTAAATTCAGACCCAGATTTCATGCACCTTTTCAACCTGACTCCTCCCAAATCTCCCACTCCAATCGCCTCCATCCCTCCCTCCCTCCCTCTTTCCCCCTGGGAAGAGCTTCTGATGCTCTGATCACGGAGAGTAGCTCAGAGGAGTCCGGACTCCCCAAGTTGGCTCACAAGCTCCCAGCCCAGGATGCAATGCACTCACCATGTCTTGTCCATTTCCTGGGTAATCTCTCGGCCTTAAGAATCAGTTCAGGTGTTCTCTTCCCTTCCCACCCTGTCCCTCTCCAAACCAGCTCTCCGAAACTGGGGTGTAGCCTGATCCCCAACCTCCTGGGGAATCTCCAAATCTCTGCTCTTCCCTCACTGCATTCTCCTTGCAGGGCCCACGTCTGCTTATCGTCGGCAGTAGTAGCATAGGAGGGCATTCAACAAACACCTGCTGAGCTGAACGTTTATTTGATACAGAAAGGAAAAGTCTATGGCCTAAAAATCTGCACTTCTCTGGATAGCCATGTTATCTAGAATATAATAAAGGATATATTTTAAATATGAAAAACATTTAATGTTTATGATCTAATGAATGATACTTTCAGATCAATCGTGCACTCATGCTTTCAGCGAGTATCTGGGCTCTTAATTGGGTGCAGGAGCTGTGCGGGGCTACGGCTCTGCCAGCCCTGAGGCTGCCATCGGAACAGGGCACCCTCTCTGGACAGATGGGTTATAAAAGCTGGGCCCAGAACTCCAGATGCCCGCCTCAGCTGGCTGTGAGCATGGAGGTACTGCCTACAGAAGTAAATGAGAGAAAGTCCTGACTTCTTCGGGGGTGCTCAGATACTAGTGAGAGAGACAGGCAGATATGTAGCCAGTTTCTAACATTTTCTATGTGACCCTGAAAATCAGACTTCGACATACAACACTTAATGTACTCCATCGAAATCCTCACCTCAATGGACACTGGTACTACAGTCATCAATTTGAACTTGGGCCGAGGTGTCCACCTATGCCAGCGAGAGAGTTCTATACGCTCCGGCAGGAAACAAGCACTGTTTGCAGATTCAAGTAGGCCATGTAACTGGCCACATTTTCAATGACCACCTTACAGGGACTGGCCAAATTATGTCACCAAGGAACATTTTCAATTAACTGTCTGATTTTTAAGTCATTTCTTACCTTGCGTGTGCTCGAGAATATTTTTTCTGTAATTGTAAATATTTGGTAAGATACTTTACTCAGTTTGGGATTATTTGCTTTAATAGTTCTTTGCTTAATGCTGCTACATTTTTATCTCCTAAGTTAAATATAAAAGATAATTACTGTTCCCAGTGGATAAAGCACATTGGAATAATACAAATCTTTTAAAACAATAAGCTAAAATAAGCTGACTTTCCTAATATTAAAAGATCTCTTCACAGTTAAAAGGAAATGCTCAATTTTTTGTTTTTATATGAAATGTATATTATATACACACACATTTTTGACCAATTGCTTCCCTATGGAAAATAAATCAACGTACCTATTTCCTGAGTTCTGCAAAGAATGGTCTGAGTTAACGTCAACTACAACTCTCTTCACTTCTTGTTCATCTAATGTATAGACTGGTACAAAAATAAATCTCAAAAGGAATACTGGGGGAAGGGTGAAAAAAACTAATTCATGGTGATCCAGTTGGCAAAGAATATCCCACCATTTATTTCAGATTCCTCAATTCAAACACAGTGCCTGTTAAGAGTACATCTCAGACTTTAATACCCACACTAATAGTTGGCAAGGCATTGTAATTTTGTCAAATTCAATTAATTCATTCAACAAATACTTATGAAGCATCTCCTGAGAGAGAGAAATTGTGCAGGGCAAGAGGAAGTGAACCAGAGAAATAGAACAGGGGTCCTGGAGCCGACCCACCATGGAACAGGGTCACCATCTAACAAGCTGCCATCCCTGCCACCAAAGGGATACTTGATTAAAGATTTACTGCAAACCCTACGCTAACGCAGAGCCCTACCTCTTAGATTTCTGGGATGAATCTGTTTAGTTCGAGGCATCTTCTTTGATTCAGGGGCCCCTTTTTCTTCTTAGAAACTGTAGGAAGAGCAGGTCACAAAAAGGTAGTTCCATAAACCCAATGTCCATCAATTAATCCATGTGCTGAAAAAGAAAAAAAGTCACATTTTACTACCTTCAAAGGAAAAAGACACTTCAAAAGTTATGGCTTAATACAGCACTAATCTAAACTCAACAAAACCTCAACTAATCTTATCAAGCTGAAGGCCACTGCAAAAGATTACTTACTAACTTTTAATTAAACACAGGACACGCCATTTTGCCACTATCTGGGCTTTCCCGTTAAGAACACAGGGGGAAAAAAAATCACTGTATCTTTATCAAAAAAAGAGTGAAAAAATTCACTGAATTGTGTTTTAAAGTAACATTATCAGGTACAATTAAAGTACAGGATCGGGCTATAAAAGGGTTTTGCTATATATAGTACATGTCTGCCCATTTGTAAGCTCTTTAGGGACACGGGCCATGTCTCATTCATGTTGTCTTACCGAGTTAATTCAGTTAATACGTGTGGTTGCTATTGGAGCTGTTCCCCAATTCCTTCTGTTCTTCCTTCTAGGGTCCTGTTAGGACTGTTCTTTCTGCCTCCCTGTGTTTAGCTAGAAAGTGTGACCAGTTCTGGCTAATGACCTGTGAGTGGAAAAGACAGGCATTGCTTCCAGGCTGGAGCATTTAGTTATCAAAGCAAGATCCGCCCCCCCCCCCCCCCCGCCCCCCGCCCCACACCGTGCTCTCTGCCATGAGACAGGCACTGCTCTAGACAGCGAGCCTGACAACACAGAGCTGAGCTCCCACCAACCCAATGTGACGATGGAGCAGAAACATAAAAGAGATCTTAGTTACTTTAAACACCAGGGTTTGGGAGTTACTTGTTACTGCAGCATAGCCCTGTCCTGACTCACACATTTTAAAAACAGCCACTAGAAATATAATATGCCCAAACTGTAACAATCCAAAACTTAACCATTTCTTTCCCCGGAAGACCCCCCCACAAGATCCTCAAGGATCCTTGAGCTAAAATCTTACTTTTAACTTCCTGCCATGAGGCTGAGACGCAAAGCCCGTGCTGATGACGTTAAACATGAAATTAGGTTTAATCACTACGCAAAGACACAAGAAAGGAATAGGAATGCTTTGTTTAAGACTTTTATAACACCCAGTACTGTAGAAAAGACAAGAGAACACTTACTGAACACCCACTGGGTGCCTATGTACTTCCTACACATTACCTACTTTAATCTTAATGATGACCCCTTAGGTAGCTATCATTTATCCATTTTATAGAGAAGAAAATTAAGACAGGAAGAGGTTAAGGAAGCTGCCCATGGTCAGCAACTAAGCAACGTGGCACCACCTGACGCAGGTACTCTCCTCACTTACTTCCTGGCTGGAGACAGCACAAGTCATGACTGCATATTTTGGTGTTAAATCAGGCTGGGTTGAAAGCTTACTGTGTGGCCTTGTTCAAGGTATTTAACCTCTCTGAAGATCAGATTTCCCAACTGTAAAACTAGTAAATAGTATTCACCTCCTTGGGTTGTTGTAAGAACTGAACAGTGTAGATGCTTTGCTCACTGCCTGGCACACAAAAATATCAAATATCAATTTTTCTTAAGAGTGCCTATAAAGGAAAGACTGTATCTAATAGCCAGTATAAGGTTTTAGAAATTTATGGCTTCAATACAGCAGAGTAGAAATAGAAGGAAAGAAGGCTATAATTAGCTTCAGTATTTTATCCCTGATAAGGCTGTATGTGGGCACTGCACAAAAATATCTGCAATTTTTTAACTACATGGGGAAGAATATGAAATATGATAGCCCAATACTATGTATTTAATCTAGCATTGTGCAAAATGATCTCTAAAAGATACGGTTTCTCAACTCCCTGCATTAAAAACATCCACCATCCAATTGACGAAGCTGCTGATCCAAGAGAAAATTTAGAGACGTCAGGGCCAAATAAATTGTATGAATGCTTAACTCCAAACTTAAAGCTTTTAAATGGTCACGATATTTAGAAGTTTTTAAAGCGTGAACTCCGACTGTAATTCAATCACGTGACACCATAAGATGCGGAGCCTGAACATAAAATATGCAAATTCCCAATCTGTAACAGCTTTCCGCTACCCTGTTCCCTGCCTACCCACTGTCCCTAGCTGTCCATCCCATGTTTAAGTCCTTGTGGGGGGGAGTGAGTATTTCCAACGACAGCAGCATCGTAGCGATGAAGACGAGGGATGAGCCGTTCCCTTACAGGGAAGAAATAAATACTACATGGAGCAAAAGCATGACACGATCAAAAAGCGTAAAGACAGTTGCAAGGAGAAAAAACATGAATGAATGTGGAGGGCGGAGCCTGGGAAAACCCCTCTGCAACGCTGCACTGAACAAAGCGCTTCGCATGCCAGGAGGAGGGGGGAATGGAAGTGCCAGCTCAGGAAGGAGCCCAGAGTGAATGCGGAGAGCAGGAGGAGGAGGAGGAGGACGCGATGAGGCGAGCGCGGCAGCCCCGAGACTCCTCCTCGCCGCCCGCTCCGCCGCCGCCCCCGCCCCTCTCCAGCAGCAACTCCTCCGCCAGCCCGACCCCAAGGCGAGCCGCAGCCGACCCGCGCCCAACCCCGCCGCCCTCTTCCCGGCTGCTGCAGGCGCGCACTCCCAACCCGGAAAGAAACTACCCAGGTGGCTGCGAGCAAACAGGCACTTAGCGCACAGAACGAAAGGAAAAGCGAGCCACAAAGCCGGGAGGTTGGGAAGCCGAGGCCTGGTCTCCCTCACCCTCCACCCTCTTGCAAAACGCGTCTGCGGCTGGAACGCGCGGGTGGGGACGCTGGGTCCCTCCGTACCTGCTCGGCTCGCAGGACCGCGGCTCGGGCCGCTCGCGCGCGGCGAGGGCGCCCAGAAGTGGCAAGTGTCTCCCGCACGCAGCCATCCCCTCCGCAAGGTCGGCGGTTGCACACACACACACACACACACACACACGCGCGCCCGCACGCCCCCCGCCCGCGGAGAGGGATGTGGTCCTGCTCGCCCACCCCCCACCCGCCGCCGCCCCCCGTCGCGGAGCCCGCGCCCAACCTGCTGCCTGGACGCCCGGCGGGGCCGCTGCCGCTGCCGCCGCCGCCGGCCCTGGAGCTGCGCTGCTGATGGCGGCGGCCGCAGCGCGGAGTCTCCGCGACCCCCGCGCGCCGGCGGCGGCGGCGGCGGCGCCGGCGCCCGGGATGCCTCCTCCACTTGACAACCCCAAACACAAACACCACCTCCTCCGGCCGCTGCTCGCGGTGCCCCGGCCCCGTCCCCCTCCCCGCCGCCGCCGCCCCAGCAGCAGCCACCCGAGAGGCCGGCCACGGGCGCGCTCGCCGCCCGGCGCTGAAATATTAACCAGGGGAGCCGGCCGGGGGGCGGGCGGGCGGGCAGCGCGGGGCGCGCGGGCGGGGGCCGCAGGCGCCGGGCGGGAGAGGCGGCCGCGCTCGCCGGGGAGGGTCGTCCGGGGGGCCCGGGCGGCGGGGCCGGGGGCGCGCACCGCGGCGAGGCGGGGAGGGCGGGCCCCGGGGCGCCCGGGTCTGGGGCGAGGCGGGCGGGCGCGGGCTTTACCTCTCCCCGGGGCAGAGTAGGGCACGTTTAGCGTCTTTAGGGGCGACGCGAGCAGCGCGGGCCGGGCGGCGCGGGGGAGGGAGGCCGAAGGTCGGAGGCTTTCCCGCGGGTGGGCGGGGCGGCAGGGGATCCCCGGGGGCGGGAGGCGGGGAGGCCGTGGGCTGCGACGCGCGCGCGCGGGCGGGGGAGGGGGCGTCCCCCGGCGGGGGCTCTGCGGGGCGACGGGTGGGGTCACCCCGGGCGCCGGGGCCCGGCGGGGCCGGCGCGGTCGCCCCGCCCAGCCCTGCCCTGTCGTCGGGCTGGGGCGGCTGCCCCGCGTCGGGGCTCGCTTGCAGCCCGGAGTCCCGGGTCTCCCCGGCGGGGCGGGCCCGGGGCCGCGCCTTCCCCCGCCGCCCTCCCGGCCGCCGCAGGCACGGGAGGGGCGCGGAAGGAGGCGGGGGCGGCGGCGCGGCCCGAGGGGGGAGGGGCGGGGCGAGGGGCGGGGGCCCGGGGTCGCGCCGGCTCGGGGCCTGGCGCCCGGCGGGGGCGGAGGGGCGGGCCCGCCGGTCACGCGGCCCCGGGGGGGCCTGGCCGGGTCGCGCAGTTGGGGGCGGTTGGTCCGGGAAGAGGGGCGGGGACGCGCGGGGCGGCGGTGCCTCTCCGCCGTCTCTGTACTTTCTAAAGCAGGATGTGGGCTGGCCCGGTGACGTCATGGGGTCTCCCAGCCCCGCCCCCCGCCCGGGCCGAAAGCGGGAGGGGGAAGGGAGAAGGGCGGGCCGGGGTGGGGGGGTGGGGGGGACCCCAAGGGGGTTTCCTCAGCAACGCGTGGAGGGAAGGGGAAAGTCATTGTGAAACTTGAAACTCATTAACTTTGAAAAACAACTTTATAAAAAAACAGGAGGGGGGTGGGGGGTGGGGTGGAAGGGGACATATTATTAACCCTGAACTGAAACTACTTTTTGGTGGCGGATGTTCTATTAAAAGATTGAGGAAAGCCAAGGTTATTCCAGAGGCCGCTGCGATGCCCGCTGGTGGTTCCCAGGGCCCGGAGCTGCGAGCGCAGTTAACCCTTGCCGGTCCGCCTGACAGCTTGGGGCCGCGAGGAGAGGGCTCTTTGGGGTCAGGAAGGGGGGTTGCGGGGCTGGGCAGCGACCTGGCCCCAGGGTCGCAAGGAGGAGAGAAGCGGGGAAGAGGGAGTAATTACCATAAACCAGAGTTTGACCCCAGCTGCTGGAAAGCAATAGAGCAAGCAAGGCATGGAAATCTATGGAAAAGAAATCAGGAGGGGCTGGACCACGGTGATGATGAAGGTTTTCAGGGTTAGACCTAAAGAACGTTAGAAGGTTGGGGCTCAGAAATTCCACATGTACACCTAAAGAAGCAGGCACAAGTGACTGGTTTAAGGAGCCACGCTGAACTTGGGGGGAATAAGGTGAAACAAAAATTTTGGTGCAGAAAAAAATATGTAAAAAACCAAAGTGCTTTCCCCTTTTAAGGAATAAAAATGCTTAACGACCGTACACCCACTCTGCTGGCCATCTGTGCAAACTTGAATTGTTTTGTTCCCTGGGGCTTCCATTAAGATATCTAGGTTTTTCCTGCTAGAGTTGACCCCTAAAATTCCCCTGAGGAAATCCTACCTCTAGCTCATTTGAGCTAAGAAAAGCTTAATGTACCAGAATGCGAATGATTAAAAATGGAATACTCAATAATGGCGAGCTTGTAACCAAAAATAATGTCATGTAAAGGGGGGAATATGCCCATTAAAAACTAGATTTGGTCATAAAAGCAAAGATCAGCCAACAACTGCCTAAATTTTAAATAATGTTTAGCACACTATGCTTCCAACCTTGCAATGAAATAATGCATTTTTTTCATTTTCGATGTAATAAAAATCATCTGTCATGAAATTAAATGACACCTAATGGACTGCAATCACAAAACATATGTAAATGTCATTTCGCAACTTGAATTAAAAAAAAATCCATTTAAATGTGAAAGTATACCTAATCTGTCAGAGAATAAAGATTAAAGTAACTTGATGATTATTGACTCTGCTTTGTGTCACCTAAATCAAAAATGCTAACTGAATATATTTTTAACCCAATAGTTGTTACCATAACAAACACATAGTGTGAACACAAGGTTTATATGGGATTTGGTGCTGCTGTGAACACTAACAAATTAGACCTGTAATTTGGAGTTGTAATATATTAACTTTGTCATTTCAATTTGTTAAAGAACTTTTTTCTTAAATAGACTATTCACAATTTAACTTTCTTGAGCACCAAATTAATGTTAATGTTTTTTGAAATACGTACAATACCGAACATTTTCCCATTTTCTGTTTCCGAATTTTCTAAGTGCAATTTCTTTCCTTAATTCTGCCTAGTTATCAGAATGCAGGGGCATCCCACTAAACTACAAAGTAGCTAGTTTCGGCTTTAATTATTTTGTGGCAAATTACAATTTCTCAAACTGTATCCTATAAACGGAATGTGGGGAAAAGCTTTTTTTTCTTTTTACTTTTTTTAGCCAGAAGATAAATGGGAATGGCACACGGCAGTTTGAACTGTCAAAAATTCTGGAACAGTGGGGGAGGTGACCGTACTCAGAAAAAGAGGGGGCTCCTAGGGCCCCACTTCTCCCTGGCTGCACCCCTCCCGGCCGCGTGAGCGCTCTCGGAGCCCCCCGCGGGGAGTGGGGTCCCCGCGAGGGCAGGGTCCCTGGGAGGCTCTGCACACACGCTTCCTGCAGGGCAGCTTGGGGAGGATACAAGTCCCCCCGCGGGGCTGCGTCGAGGGACCCCCGCCGTCTCGCCGCGTCCACCGGGCTCGGCGCCGCCGCGCGCGCCCGCGCGCGCGCCCCCCGCCCCGGTTCCCACGCGGCCGCCCGGCCGGGCAGGCTCGGGCTCCCCCTTGGCGCGGCCCCGCGGCCCCGGCCCTCCGCCCAGCGCGCGGCCCGGCAGCGCCACCGCCACGCGGAGATCCCGGAGGTTCCTCCCCGCCGGCCGCCGGGTCACGCCGCCGCCCGGCCCTCCCCTCCGCCCTCCGCCCTCCGCGCGCGCCGGGCTTTCCCGTCCACCGGCCGAATCCCCTCCTCCTCCTCCTCCTCCTCGGGGCGACCCGGCGACAAAACCTGCCCCGCGCGCCCTGCCAACCGTGCCCCACGCCCGGGCTCTGCCCCAGCCGGACGCCAGACAAAAGAACCGAGCGAAAACTTACCCGAACTGCCACGCAAAACTCTGATCCAAAGCTTCCTGGGTTTAACTTTTAATTTTAAAAACAACAAAAGCAGAAACCAAAAGCCTCCTAGGTTGGAAGTGGGCGTGAGAGGAAATGCTAGGGGGAGGCGCCTCATTCCCTCGGCGGCTTGGGGCCCCCCCTCCCTTTGCTGGCCCCTGCCTGGGGCTTTGATGTTATCTGGTGCACCGCCTACGCTGGGTTTATACCGTGGGCTCCGCGCCGAGAGTGCTGCACAGATATTTGGCACTTTACGTGCTGGTTTGAAGGGAGGGAAGCAGGTGGTCACGGTAAAGGCTTCTCACTTTCTTAGCCCCGCAGTGAGAAAGGAGCGTTCGCCCCGCTTCCCTTTGTTACCTGGGCTGAAATGAACCATCCGCCTATCTGGTCACTCTGGGGGGGCTGGACCGTGTGGCATGTTCTGTTAGACGCACGAAAACGAGGCCTTATGCATCAGATTCATTTTCCCTCCACTCAGCACAAACTTAGGACAAGGTGGTGGTGTACGTTTTCTGAGGCTTTGTTTGGCTTTGAGATCTCAGTTTTGAAAGCAAATAGTGTTTCCCTGCTGAGAGAGACCTGCAGCCCTGAAGAGACAAGGTACCTCTGAGGAAAATAAACTCCGTCATGACGTGCCTTTCATAGACCATTCTTACAGGTCAGAATCTCCCGGCACCCTCCCCCTTCCGTTATGGAAAGCTTGTAACTGTTGATTTTATCTTCCTTAACTGGACACTAACAGAAACTGGATATATTTTCACATTAGATTAGCAGTCTCAGGACCATCACAAAGCACTAACAAAGGATGCTTTTTTTTTAAACAGATTAGTAATTAAGACATATCGCACAGTCTTAACACTCAGCCCTTACTGTTCATCCACTTTATGGCAACACCAATCTGTGTTCAGGCCTTGCCCTCTGGGAGTTTACAAATTAATGGAGACAGAATAAACACATGGAAAAAATACCTTGAGGGGAAAAAATACAAGAAGCAGCTTATAAACAGAGCCAATTAAAGTTATACAGTTATTTACATGATTGCTGAGAGTTTTCTGGATTAGGCAGAATTATCAGAGAAAGTTCCATCCTGAGGGTGAGTTCTGGGTAGGATTTTGAAGGAGAGAAAGTTCATGATTTGGCAATAGTATGAGAAAAGCATTCCAGGCAAGGGAAATAGCTTGAAGGTGAGAGCAAGTGAACTGTGTGATAGTTTTTCTGACTAGAGCAGAAAGTCAAAGAAAATGTGAAAAAAAGAAGGATGACCATGTAAATGCAGCCTCCGAACCAGGGCACTTTTGAGAGGAAGTGGGAGGCCATGAGTAACTGTACCCAGCTGAATGGCATTCACCTGTCCAGTCCTGGCCCAAAGGAAGAATGTGTCCTCTAGTAGTGAGCTATGAAGAGGGAATGGGCCAGGAAAAGCCTTCTTGGGCATCCTTAAGAAGGAACTAAGATATGATACTGCATGTCATTTGGAGACATCTGGACTGAGAATGATCTTTTTAAGGAAAATTAGTGTTACTGATGGATTTAGGATCTGTCATGGTAGTATTTTTATTGGCAGTAGTAGTAATAGTAGTATTTGTTTCGGCAGAAATATTGATAGCACAGATCTTCCGTGATTTACAGTAGTGTTACGCCCAGTAAACCCATTGTAAGTTGAAAATATCGTGAGTCAAAAGTGCATTTAATACACCTAACCTGCTGAACATCAGAGCTTAGCCTAGCCTACCTTAAATGTGCTCAGAGCACTTACATTAGCCTACAGTTGGACAAAATCATCTAATGCAGAGCCTGTTTTATAATAAAGTCTTGGATATATCATGCAATTTACTGAATACTGTACTGAAAGTGAAAAACTGAATGGTTGTATGTGTTTGGTTGTTTACCCTCTTGGTAATGTGGCTGCCTGGGAGCTGTGGCTTGGGGCCACTGCCCAGTATCATAGTCATGTGAATTGCTAGCCTGGAAAAAAATAAAATAAACTAAAATAATAAAATAAAATAAAATAAAATAAAATAAAATCTTAAAGTAAGATTTCTATTGAATCTTGCTTTTTCACCACTTTATAGTAAAAAATTAATAATAATAATACAGTCCAGGATATACTGTCTGTAGTATCTGTATCAGCAGAAAATGGTAACGGTAGCATTTGTATAAGTAATAGTAGTATTTCTATTGGCAGTGGTAGTAAATAGTATTTGTATCACCGAAGTTGTTTTGGTAGTATTGGTATCAGCAGCAGTAGGAATAGTAGCAGTAGTGGTGGTGGTAGTAATTGACAGTTATTGAGAGCTTACAACTTGCCAGGCTTCCCTGCATAAACTCATTTACTCCCCACTCATACCACAGATGAAGAAAGAGAGGCTTAGAAATGCTAAATAATCTGCCTGCAGCCACCGAGCTAGTCAGTGGTAGATCTGTGATTGGAACCCAGAGAACGCTGAGATGCTAAAGCCTAAAGACTATATTTTCTGAAAAACATTACAATACCTCTATAATGTTGTACCTCTGTGGAACAAAGAAGAAAAGAGAATGAAAAAACAAAAAAGTCCATCGTTTCAAGTTTTGAGAACTTGGTAGATTGTGTGATGAAATGGGGAAGTTGGGGTGGTGTGATGCTTGAGGGGGAGAAAAGAAAATGATTTTAAATGTAACCATGTCGAGGTTTAAGAACGATAACTTAATTCACACTAATGCCAATATTGATACCATTAACCTTACAGGATGCACTATTACAAGGAACCTAGTCTCTAACTTCATTGAAAACACCTAGTTCAATGCCAGCTAGCAGAAGAGTTTAATGAGTATTATTTGGTGTCTAGCAGTGATTGATAGAAGTGATACTTGTGGTTCCTCAAAGAATTCCTCATAAGCAATGTTGACAAGTGCATACTGCGGGACACTAGAAAGAGGCAACATTGTTCAGTTAAAACAATCCAACCTTATCTATGATGTAACAATGTGGAAACAAACATATTCTTAGTGAGGAATGGGAGGGAGAAAACTACTTAGTAATACCCCTACTACACTGGAGAGAAGTCACCAATTCCAGAATTTACTACTAATGAGCAGCGTGTATTAAGCACTTGTGGAGAAAGGCAACCTATGATTAAAAGCATGAACTTGGAAGCCAGCCAGCCTGTATCAAATCCCAGCTGTGCCAGATGCATAATCTGGGGCAATTGATTTGACCTTGCTGAACCTCGGTTTACTCATCTGTAAAGTGGCTGTAACTGGAGTCTTCATATAATTATGATGAAGATTAGATGAGAATAGTGCCTGTCGTGTAGTTATAAATATATATGTGTGTTCACCAATTCCTTATTGCATGTCCAGTACTCAGGTGTTCTTTAACACTAATTACCTTTTAAATATTGAAAAGCGTCTCTGGAGACGGGGGAGGCCTGGTAACTAAATGGAACATGGTGCCCTGGATGGGATCCTGGAATAGAGAGAGGACATTAATGGAAAAACTCGGTAACATCCAAATAAAGTCTGGAGTTGAGTTAATAGTCACGTACTGATGGCATTTTCTTGCTTTTGATCACATATACCATAGTAATATAACATGTTAACAGTGAAGGAACTGCATGAGGGTATGCAGGAGCTCTCTGTACAATCTTGATAAATTTTCTGTAAATCTAAAATATTCTAAAATAAAGTGTATTCTAAAAATAATCGCTTACAGCTACAGGTACTGTTGTTATCCACACCTTACTGATAAAAGAACTCAGGCTTAGAGAGGTTAAGTAACATGTCCAAGGCACAGTCACATCTGGGTTACAGGGACCTTACCGCCTGCAGCGGAGACCACCTCCTGAACCCCTCGACCTCCTGCCTCCTTGTGAGTCTGAGCTTTCGTCTATACTCTCACCGGAGCCGTCGAGGCACTGGGAGAGCAAGTGGGGCCTAAACACAGTTCTGCAGCAGACAGTGTTTTTTCCAAGTTCCCTTTCTCTTTGAGATTTAATTCCTACCTTGATGGTCTCTCTAGTAGAACCTGATTTCAGGTTTAATATATATATTCTGTCAGGTTTAAAAAATATTTTTATATGTTATATCTCAGGTTCAAAACATGCCAAGTTATTAGGTTATTCCTGGCATGTTTTCATTGTAATGGCGGTTATATCTATAACTGTGGCGTTTCAGCGTCAGCACAGGGGTACACTAGGTGTGTGCACCAGGTTACAGGACACGATTCAACGCAATATTAAAGCATTTCAAGTTTCCCTTCGATATCTGGTTATAAGTGACCTGTTCTTCCTGTAAATAAACTACCAGCACCACAACTCCACCCCTACCAGCTTTAAGGCCCCCTCTTTCTCCAAACACATCTCCACTCCCAATGTATACCTCCTACACTACCATCTCTGCCACTCCAAAACTTACCAGCTCCCATACTCACTAGCTTCTGGCTTTCTACATATGTGGTCAGGCTCTAAAAGGTTTCCTGCTCATTGGATGGAATTTTGCAACTGAATTGCTTCTAGTAAACAACTCTTAAACCTATCCTTTTTTTTCCTTCCCTAAACTCAATGCTGTACTACTCTATATCATCTTGTTTAATTTTGTTTGTAAATGTCCATGGTTTAATTTACGATTTCGAATTTATTGGTATCTTCTTTTCATAGTAGTTCCTATTATGCCAAAATGTCTATGGGTATCAATGCAGTGGAACCCAGGAATTGAGAGTCAAAGTCCAAATTGGGACAAGCAATAGGCAGAATTGACTGTATAAAAGCCAAGGAAAACAAAGATAATATTAACACACAAATAAGTCATCAGCAAGGAAATGAACAGGAGTTAGCCGCTAATAAGAGGACAATAACAGCTCATGGTGAACTCTAACATGCTGTGAGTCTTTTGTAAATTTCAGCTCTTTTAATTCTGCAGGAGGAGGTGGCGCTTATATTAGAAGATAGGAAACAGAACAAGGATTATAATGTCATCTAAATAAGGCTGTGTGTGTGTGTGTGTGTGTGTGTGTGTGTGAATATCAGCCAGAAGGTGTAGATACTATTCATCAGGGTGTTTTTTTTTTTTTACCTAATGGATTACGCACACATGAGGTTCGGTAATTATAAAAAAATACTGATGCAAGCAGGAAATCTTGGCACAGTTGTGGTATGTAGTCTCCGAGCAGGAGTAACAGGACACACATTCATCTTCTGCTTGCTACTCATACAACTGTCGTTCCCAACTGTTGTGGAACCTTCTGGTTGCAAAATTCCATCCCTCACATAGTAACAAGAGAGTCAAAACAGTCCCTCCCTCCTGAGCTCTGATCACACAAGAGTTTTGTAAGTCCATTCTCTCAGAACGTTCCATAGTCCACCCCTGTGGAACAAAATAAAATTATTTCCTGAAGGGTAAATCAGACATTTTCCTAACAGTAGCTCTTCTCTTATTTGTCGTATTCCAAAAGCACAGTTTTCTATTACCCTAAAGTCTGGGGGAAGGAAGGTGGCTAGCTTCTGAATTTTCTTCAGAAATATATTTTTTTACTGTCTCAATAATCTTTCCTTACAAGTATCTTTTCTGAGCATCTGATGAGCTTGTATCCATTTTGGTACCATTAAAACAAATTCACACATTTTTTTTTCACTCAAATCTCTGGGATTTCTTAAGAAATTTGCATTTTCTTATTTAGAAAAAAAAAGTCTTGTCCCAAACCAATTATTTTTCAAAAAAGTTTCCAAACACAAGTTATTTAATGACAGTGGTCTGTGATTCATATTCCCAAAAGGCCAAGCTGCCACCCTGCAAGAAATCACAAGAAAATATTTTGTGTCTGTTTTCATTAATTCAAAGCAAGCCAGAATAAATCTGGGCAGTACTTACAAAGGAAATTCCAGGATGCTGCAGAAATATTAGCAGATAATCATAAGCATGGATTTCTTGCTACTAAGATATCCTTGAAGTGTGCTTGATTTTTCTGGTAATCGAAAATATAGGGTCATATTGAGATGTCATCATGGGATACTGACCAGTTGTGTAGCAGATAACCATTCTTCTTGGTTAAACTACAGATCCCAGAGAAAGGAAAGAAATATTAATGTTTCTTATCATGGCCAAATTACCACTCAGACACACAGCTAATTAGCAACCTAAGATGAATGTGCTAAAATTATTAAGGGGCATTTTACAGTGTCCTCATCTGTAGAATGGGGTGATGCTTCACAAAAGAGCAACGAGTGCTTAAGTAATCTGGATGTACGTGCTTCTACAAAAAGACCTCACTAAATAGTTCCTTCTCTTCATCCTTCACTGTGTGTAACGTCTTTTATGTTATTCTCCCATGTCTCTTCATTCCATCCTCCTTTCTTTCTTCGCTTACGCAGTGAGCAGTTGGATTCCATTTAAGTAAGTATTTATTTCCATACTTGTAAGTGCTTGCCATTCTATTGCTCCTCTTCTTAGCTTCTGAATTTGAAGTGAATGGCTTGTTCTTAAACCTGGGATGATACTATTTTTAGGTTCTATGAAGTCTGTGATTAGGACATTTGCTCTCTTCAATTCAATTACAATTACTTCTATTAATATTTACAAGTGCATTGAATTCTTTGGATGAAGATTACTGTACAATCTTTCTTTTTCTTCTAGTTTGTATTGGCCTGACATCTGGCTTCTCGAGTACAGATTCTCTAATTAAAACCAGAATTATCTCTTTACAACCACCCATAACCCACAATTTTGACATCACTTCCAACCACATTTTTCTAATTCCTCAGTTTTCTCTTAGCCAGCACCTTCCTGCTTGTTTTCCCAACACTAACTCCCTTTTCCCCCACATTTTGAAGACTTGGGATTTCACTGTTATCATCCTAAGATGTAGAGGTCCACTGTGATACTTTGAAAACATTTTTTGCTCACTCTTTTCTTCAAAAGATTGCTGAAGATGAAAAGTACAGCCAATGCTACATTTAATAAGAAGCTTCTCCATAGTAGGTTAATTCAGCACTACGCCGGTGTTGCCAATATTAACATTGGAGGGTGTCTGGGGAAAGAACACAGTTGTCCATCATGAAAACAACTTGGAAAAGATAGGGCTAGAGTCCAAACGTTCCGATTAAGCTTCCCTTAATCAGGCACTAATTATCTCCTAAAAATAATGCTTTGATCATGTAACTCCCGGGCTAAAGAAACCCAGTAGCTCCCCTCTAACTGCAAAATGAGGTCCGTATTCCTGAGCTGGCTTTCAAACCACAGTGTGATCCAAGCATGCATTTCCAGCGTGATCATCAGCTGCTTCCCTACATAAAGTCTCCCTTTCAGCTAAACGGTTCCATTTGCTGTTTCTGCAGTAAGTCTGATGCCTCCTTTTTTCCATATTTCAATCACTGTCATTACAAGCAGTGCCTGCCTTCCTCCTCTTTGCTCATGCAAACCCTACCCATTCCCTAAGATCCAGCTGAACTGTCCCCTTCCCATGACTATTCTATGAGACGGTCCGATGGACTTAGATAAAATTGGCATACTCTCAATAAGTGTCACTGTTTAACTTTTTTTAGGTTTCTATCTTCTGGTTTAAATTGTTTAGTATAGACAACACCTATAATTCCGTACTACCCCCAACACACACACTTTAGTCTTCCTTATTAATTAATTAATAACCAACTCTGGATGTTATCCATGAAGCATCCTTGCAGGGAAATGAGATCCACAGGCTCTTACTTCTTGTGTCCAATACTGTGTGTGTGTGTGTGTGTGTGTGTGTGTGTGTGTGTGTGAGAAACATAGGTAGGTGGTAACTTTCATCCTTAACACTGATGCCTCATTGGGTTTTAGTTCCTACCTGTAAAGTGACTGTGTTGGACAAGCTCGCTGAAGTCTCTTTGAGGGTAAAGAATCTACAGTTTTGTTGGTTCTACTTCAAACACTTGTGAATTTTCTAATCAGGAACTTTGTGATAATAATCTTTAATCACAAGCCTCACCTTTTTAGACTTTAATCCATTCTCTTACTATGGGCTCTTTCATTCTTTTTCATGATGACCTACTTGAGATGACACTGTTGAAGTCACATAGTAGTTCAGCATAGACAAATCTTCAACAGTCTTCAGTTACAGTATTTAGACTACATATTCTAGGCTCTTTTCAATCTGAGATAACATGCTAGATGTAATTTGCATTCACTGTAAAATACAGATTTAAAAACAAAATTCATCTACACATTTTGCCCCTTTCTCCTGTACTATACAATTTTGTTTTGCCTACAAGAATTGTGTGATAATCTCCCCAAACCTCACTGCATCTCAGTAAAAATTAAAGTTAAAAAATACCTTCTTACATTATTTCTCTTGGGGATATTGAGGTATGATTAGAGACTACTGGTTAAAATTTTTTCAAAAACAATTTTTTTTCAAAAGGTGGTACAAGACTACAAAAAACAGTCTTTCCCATGATTGCTTTGAAATCCTAGCTAGAAATCACTTCATTATGCCCAGTACCATAAATCCAAAATCGAAATGCTTATTTAATCCTATGAAAGTTTTCCTCAACCTAAATATTAATCAAGCAAAACTATTTTCTAGGTGATACAATTAAAAATGGTAGATTAAAAAGCTATGGGTTTCACAGAACTGTACAACACATGGAGTGACCTCCAGTGTAAACCATGGACTTTAATTAATAATAATATATCTATATTAGGCTGTCAATTGTAGCAAATGTACCAGCCAATGCAAAATGTTAATAATAGAGGAAAATGAGGTTGGGAGGAGAAGGAACACTGTTTGGTAAACCTAAAACTGCTGTAAAAAATTGTTTTAGTATTTTTTAAATGCTATGGGTTCTAATAAATGTTGTAAGAATTGCACATAAAACTGTTACCTTCTCAATATAATCTATCCCCTAATGTCTTTAAAGAAAGAGCACACTACTTTTCTCTGTCTTGTTACTTTATCCAGTTTTTCACTTTTTTACTCGTAGCTGAGATCCAGAAAGGCTTCCTGTTTTCCAAGAGAAAACTTCTTTTTTTTTTAATATGTTTTTTGCAAATCTTTCTAAACTTAGGTGTAAACATACCTTCCTTTACTCAAATTTAACTGTGATTCAATTATGAGTAAGTGAACATTAAATGCCACTGCTTTCAACATCTCCTGTCCTCAAGATGTGATTAACTATGGAAGCACAGCAAAGTAGAAAAGATGACAGTAAGATTTCTGTGCAAACATGAAATCCTTCATACATTTAGTACCTAGTTGGTTTTAGTATGGTCTCTTTCAAAAAAAAATTTTTTTTCTATCCAACTGTTAGAAGTTTTTCACTCATTGCAAACATATACACTGTATAATACTAATAACCCCCCAAATGTTTGGGGCAATCTTGACTTTATCTCTGCTCTGTGAAGCTTTCAACTTGTGTGCTGACCAAGGAACTATCCAAGCAAGAACACCTATTTCATAACTTAAATAGAATGATTTCTTCCCACTAATGACCAAATATGATTCTAAAATTCTTTGCATGTGATACGAGAACCTACTTGCCCATGTCATCTTGGGCAAGTTATTTTTTTCTCAGCTTCAATTTCCTTATTTTATAATATAGTGATAGCATATAAAGCCTAGTGAGATAAAGCGTTTTTAAAAAACATCTGTTCAAAAGGCATAATATGTTATGTAAACCGTAACTGCAATACATACATACCTCAAAGTTACTGAGGGTTCAGGTCCAGACCGCCGCAATAAAGCAGTCACGTGAATTTTTGGTTTCCCAGTGCATATCAAAGGTATGTTGACGCTATACTGTAGTCTATTACGTGTGCAATAATAGCATTATGTCTAAAAAAAAGTACATACCTTAATTTTAAAATATTTTATTGCTAAAAAAGTGCCAAAACAATTACAATAGTAACATCAAAGATCACTGATCACAGATCACCATAACAAATAATAAAAATGAAGAAGTTTGAAAGATTGCGAGAATTATGAAAATGTGACACAGAGACACAAGTGAGAGAATACTGTTGGAAAAATGGCACTGATAGACTTGATCCACGCAGGGCTGCCATAAACCTTCAATTTCTGAGAAACACAATATCTGCGAAGCACAATAAAACGAAGTATGCCTGAATGTTAATACGTTGCTTTGGTCTCAACGAGCTTGGCTAAATTACACTTGACAGTGCTTCCCACAGCTGGCTCTGCATCCTGCCTCTCAGGACTGGAAACTTGCCCGCTCCTCTCCAACTCCTAACTCCTACCCTGACCCACCCATTTATCTTGCTTTTAGCAGAAGCCCTTGACTAGCTCCGTGGAGAAAGTTAAGAGCATTAAAGTGGGAAGTCTCTTAACCCCTGATACTCCACACTTTTTTTGTTACTCCTCCTTCTGGTCTTCTGCTTTCCTGGTCCTGAGGAAGTGGAATCTATTCTCCACTTAAGGTCAATTTGCTCCCCCAACTGACTGTGCTTCTTTGATCTCTTCCAGGGCTCCGCCCATCAGTTTCCCCCCTATTTATTCTATAGCTCTGCTATCTGTGTAGCAGGTTCTTCTACTACACATCTGCTCAAATACCTTCTAGATTCAAAAAGCTTTTCTTAGACTCAGTTTCTCAACCCAGTGACTATCCTGTCCCCACTCAAGTTTTTCTCTTCTTATTGTCCCATCTCAATTTATACTGCCTTAATGTATTTAGATATCCTTGAAAGTTACCCGATACCCTTTAGACAACAGGTAAAGGATTTTTTAAAATTTCCGATATTACTAATAAGGAAATTGATATTCATAAAAGAGTTTCTATGATTTGTCAGGATTTTCACTCACAATAAATGACAGAGACAAGTTTTAAACTCAGATATTCTGACCCCAGACTTAATATAGTTATATTAAATCATGGCAAGCTTCTTCAATGGCTGTTTCTTCCTTTCTATGTGAGTGGCTAATGTATATTGCTTAGTCCTTTATTTTTCATTTCCTCCCAATCTGACATCTCTCATGTTTCCAGTTCATCCTGAATTCCACCATCAAAATTAGAACTCTGAAAATCCTCTCCTCTAATATTTTCTTATTCCATGCCGTCTAAATTTCTTAACATGGAATCAAGGCCCTCTGTTACCAACTTTTTTTTTGGTTTTCGTTTTTTGTTTTGTTTTGTTTTGTTTGTTTTTATTTATTTTTGGCTGTGTCGGGTCTTAGTTGTAGCACTCAGGATCTATTGTTGTGGCATGCAGGGTCTTTGTTGCAGTGCAAGGTCCTCTCTCTAGTTGTGGCGCATAGGCTTTGTTGCCCCACGACATGTGGGATCTTAGTTCCCCAACCAGGGACTGAACCCGTGGTCCCCTGCATTGGAAGGCAGATCCTTAACCACTGGGCCACCAGGGAAGTCCCTGTTACCAACTCTTAACTTTTCTTTCCAATCCTATCAAGCCACTCATTGGGCAAATGTTTATTGGGTATCTGTGATATGCCAGGCAATGTTCTAGGTGTTGAGAATACAGTGATGACTAAGGCCCACAAGGCCCTGCTCTCTCAGAGTGAACACTGTCTTTCCTTGTTCTCATTACGTTGCGTGATTTGCAACCATCCCAACTGGCTGAAACATTTCCTTTCTTTATGATTTTGCTCATGTTAGTATTATCTGGTCTACCTCTTCCTTCAGGATTCAGTTCAAATTGCCACATCCAACAGGAAAATGTTCCAATTTGTTTCTTTTATACTGTCACATGTAGTTCTTCTCCCACTGCACTAGTCTTTTTTTTCATTTATTCATATAAACATGTAAAAACATCTTTCACATATTTTCCCTCCTGTTTTCAAGCAACATGAGGAAGGAAACCGTGTAGTATTCCTTCCTATTTATGTTCTCCATGGTATCTCACGTGGTGCTTTGCGCAAGTAGTCATTCAACAAATGTCCATTCACAGCACCACTGTATGAATGAATGAAGTCCAGAGGTGTGATCTTTGTCAGATAAATGATCCCCCTCAGGCACATCTCCAGGAATAATTCGCTCAAAGGTTTCTGGGGTATGTTTTTTAACCTGAACTTTTTTTTTAAACTAAAGTACAATTTTTCATCCACGTTTAAAGAGTCCCATATTATAACGCATGTTACGAAAGAGAGCAGATCCCTACCATCTCCAGTCTCGTATTTTCCCACTCCTTAGACACAAATATTCTCAATCCTTTTGGCCAATTCTTCGACATTGACATTCATAACTATAAATAACATAAGCACGATGCTACTTTTTGACTTTTCAATTTAGATGTTATCTAGTGACATCTCACTCTGAAACCTGAGCCTTTATCTCTCTATCACCACCACTCCCTCCAGCCTGCAGCGCAAACAGTTAGTGCCCACCCGCCATGTGCCCCACAGAGATTATCATTGTGCTTGGACCTCAAGTGTATACGGATACATTATCACCATGACCACGAGTGTTATTATGAACACTATTCACAGCTAAACCATATCACATACGACAATGCTTTTTTTTTCTTTATTTCCCTGGTGAAAGTAATTGCCTAATTCGTGTATTTGCTAGGTATTTGTTAATTCAATCTAAGATGAGTAAATGCCATCGTAATACATTCGAACTCACTCAGTATAGTATAGTGACTAGCTCTGTCCTGGAGCCTCTTGACTTGTAGTCTGAAGAGTGACCCCTAGGCCTGATGTGCCACAGTTTTCCCCGGGGGATTCTTCTACCACCATCCTGAGGGTTGCTTTACCCTGGTTTCTCAAGTGGGGCACCATCTCCTGGATGCCATGCTTTCCTCTTAGTTTACTGCCTTATTTGGGTGGTGCCCCACCCTGCAGGGGCTTCCTAAGAAAGGATTCATAGAAAACAAAACTTTTTGAGACTCGGAGAATGTGTTTATTCTACCTTCACACTTAATTTATAATTTGTCTGAATAAGAATTCTAGGATGGAAATGATGTTTGCTCAGGATTTTGAAGGCATTAATCCATTGTCTTCTAGCTTCGAGCATTACTGTTGAGAAGTGTCCTACCGTTCTGAATCTTGATTCTTCTTGTGAAATCTCTTCTTTCTAGAAGCTCTTGGTATATTTCTTATCTCCAGAGTTCTGAAATTTCACAATGATGTATCTTAGTGTAGGTTTATTATTATCTCTGAGGCTGGGTTTATTTTGATCTAAAATCACACGTCCTTATGTTTGGGGATGTATGGAGTTATTTCATTGGGCATCTTCTCTTCTCTGTTTGCTCACTTCTCTCTGTGGAACTCCTACCTGACAGGTGTTCGACCTCCTGGACATGCCCTCTAGTTTTCTTATCTTTTATCCTCTATTTCCCATTTTGGCTCCACTTTTGGAAGATTTCCTCTAATTCATCTTCCAACTCTTCTACTGAATTTTTTATTTCCACAATTCTGTTTTTAACGTCTATGGGCTCTTTACCCCCTAAATATTCTTTTTCTAAAATAGCACCTTTTTCTTGTCTTCTATGTGCCACAGCTTCTCTCAGAGTATATTAGCAGCAGCTTTTTCAATGTTATTCTCTGTCTTCTCCCACTGCTGATTATTTGTTTCAGTCTCTCTCACAGGAGAATCCGATCCTGGTATTCACACAAGGAATGCAAACTAAAAGCTCATTAGATGAGTGTGTGACTAGTGCTTATTCACTAGGGACTTCACTGTATGGTGACCTGGCTTTGCTCTTCCTGGTGGAGCCCTCAGAGTCAGTATTTGCAGATTTTTTCTCTTAGGCTGGTCAAATTCTCCAGAGAAGATTTCAGTCACCTGCCTGGATATGTGTGTGTGTTGGGGGGTTGGGGGCGGGGGGCGTGTGTGTCTACCAGTGTTTCAGACCAGAAAAGAGCAAAAAATATTGGAAATCCTAGCACTCAGTATGTAAGCTCCATCCTGCTGTTTTGAGGACTGTACCCTTTGCATGTCTGTCTGCAGGAAATCATTTTCTCCAGTCATCTGCTGGGGTTGGCACCTGACCTGTCACATGGAACAGGGGAGGGCATCTGGAGGTCCACCTCCTTCGTAAACAACCTCACTTGCAACAGAACTTCCAGAGATACCTAATGATGCCCATGCCTGGATCTATATTTGACAAATATAGATCCAAACCAGGCTACTTCTCAACTTTTCCCATAGCTGACGTAGAATTTAGCTTTCTCAGATCTGCTCCCAGCTTCCAAATTCTTGTTGCTGTTCTCTTCATCCTTGTTTACTTTGTCTTCATAGGTTTGTGCCTTTCAAAAAAAAAATGTTGTTGTCATTTGAGTGGAGGGAATGAGCTAAATGCTAATAGTTAATCTGGGGGAGGGGCAAAATAGGGGTCTAGGATTAACTATGATGTTTAAAATAAATAAACAATAAGGGTTTATTGTACAGCACAGGGAAATATAGCCATTATTTTGTAATAACTTTAAATGGTGCGTAATCTGTAAAAATATTAAATCACTATGTCGTACACTAGAAACTAATATAATATTATAAATCACCTCTACTTCGATAAAAAATAAAGTAAAATAAAGCGCCATAGGGTATCTATTCACAGTGAAATAAAGATCCAGATTAGTTTTTAATAATGAATTATTTTTTAACATGAGCTCTCATAAAAACAGAACTTAAAGAAACATCTATTCTTGTAGTTCCCTTGGGGCTGGGGAGAATCTGCAGTTAGCATAAATGAGTACAAATTTAAGAACAGTAAGTAAGTTTAAAAACTTTTTTAAAACCAAGGACACATTTTTTTTTTTAAATCTTAATTTTTTGATACTAGTTAAAAAATACACCCTGATTCTTGTTTTAGTTAATCTGTTCCCTGTTTAAACTGGGCCCTCTGGGTCTGTAGCCGTTCAGCCGGCTGGCATTGCTATTCTAACATACACCCGTGCCTATGAGGTTCCTGCAGGTTAGTTTTTGCTGCTGAGGAAACTGCTATTACTAGCACTGAATTTCAATGACTTCCTGCAGGCAGACACCTGGAGGCAATTACCTGTACTTGTCTGCCAGCAGACACAAATACGCTTTAGGACAGAAAAAGTATACATCTGATTGTTGGGAAAAAAAAAAAAAAAAAAGACCAACTCCTTTGTGAAATGTTTAACTTGCGCCTGCATGAAATGCTAGGTTATTCAGTCTAGGAATTTCATCCTCTACCCTAGTACATGTTGATCAATCCATTTTTTCAGCATGGAATTTCCAGAGATTTTCTACTACCCTTACCCTCCATCTGATGCCACAGATGCTCTTATATGGGTCAGTGACATTGAGTGAAGAAGGAAGAAAAATTAATAACCCACTTTTTAACAGAAAATGACATTTTAACTTGAGGTGCTTTAAATAATAGACTTCCAAGTCTATGGAAAGAAGGTCAGGGTTCGGGAAGGAGTTCAGAAACGTGTAAAATTGTATCCTACTTTATTTTAATATACATGTGAACTCAGTAGTCTCCAGAGACAATCTAGGTGATGGCCACTATTTTAGCTAAACCATTAAAGTTTTGCACTTGAAGGTAAATGGAGACTTAAATTACACCTTCAGCAGTATCAGAATACCAACAAAATACTTTTTAAATGTTTAAAATTATGTGTACTGAAAATAATGTTTGAATATATTTTTATGATTTTATAGACTACTGCAGTCAGGGTAGACTATTAAATCCTCTTGCGTGCAAGTGTTTCTCAGTTCTTAATCAGTATAACTTCAGAGTTTCACTTCTTTCTGCCTTTATTCTTATTCAGACAAAACTAAAAATGATTAACAAGCTCCAAAGCTTCCTTTTTTAGCATAATCAAATTTCAACAAAAATTTCATTTCTTTTTCTAATTCCTCTTTCTATATTCAGTCTCATTTTTACATTTAAGGTATCATTTTATTTTTTAGATCTTTTTTCTTCCTAGAGCCTTTAATCCATATTTTATAGATACATCTTTTAATAACAGGCTTTTTAAAATTAATTAATTAATTAATTTATCGGCTGTGTTGGGTCTTCATTGCTGCTCGCAGGCTTTCTCTAGTTGTGGCCAGCAGTGGCTTCTCTTGCTGCAGAGCACGGGCTCTAGGCGCTCGGGTTTCAGTAGTTGCAACACTCAGGCTCAGTAGTTGTGGCGCACGGGCTTAGTTGCTCTGCGGTATGTGGAATCTTCCCGGACCTGGGGTCGAACCCGTGTCCCCTGCACTGGCAGGCGGATTCTTAACCACTGTGCCACCAGGGAAGTCCTATAGATATATCTAACAATTCAATTCTCCCTCGCACATTTTCCAGTTTCTACTGTACACGTTACTAATGCACAAAGTTTGTGTTTTGCTTACCATAAGGCCTTCCTTGAGCTCCTGTCAGAATATACTGTTGTAAGGCAAATCATTTTCCATAGTTGTAGTGTTATAATCAGCTATTGCATTCCCAAATAGGGATCTGATGTAAAATAAATCAAGAACATGAACAACGATAGGCTGCGAAAATGAAACTATGATTATATCTCTAATTATTTAAAATACAACAGTGTTTTGTTTCAAGCTCTTCAGAATTTTAGAATTGGTCGGAACCTTAGACATCAACTTTAACACCTGAATTTTACAGGAGAGAAAATGGAAACCGAGACTTAGTGACTTTGTTGGGTCACATAGCTAGTTACCCACTTTCTGCTTGGTATTCTGTTGACCTCCATGTTGCCTCCTAGATATAAGATCTGTGGACTCTGACTTAAGGTTCCTTCTTCAGTGTCTGGGCTGACGTCCTTCCCAATGCTGAAAGAGCCTCCATTTCCTCCCACCCCTGACTGGAGTCACTTCTTAATTCATATCTTGCTTTTCCTTCAAGATCAGATGACGCCTCCTTGATGAATCATCAACTGATGCCTATTTTCCACTGAATTCCCATGGAATTCACACTTCCAGATGGTACCCATCAATTCTGAGGGTGTATTACCATTATTAAAATATTATTAAAATAATATTACCAATGTCAAAGTATTACCATATTAAAATACTTGCTTTAGTCTCTACTAGTTCACTTTTTCCTTGAGGAAAACAGTCACTGAGGCCACACTGAGGAAATATCTGATTTATTATGATTATTTTTCTAGCTCTTGAAACTATTCCACAAGTGTTGGGCATTTAGTAAAACTTCTTGGCTTGAGTGAGTGGCTCCAAACCTTTGCCAGCCTTTTCTGCTGAATTGCACTGTAGAGACAACACAGACTTAAGGTGCTTGCGGTACAAAGAATCATCATTTGAAAGTTTCTCCTATATTTTTTTGTTCTTTTTTTGGAGGTCCCATGCTCTATACTCCCTTGATCTTGAGAGCACCATAGGTCAAATCAAGTAGATGTATTAGTTCACGCTATGGATGGGCTTTCTCAGAGGCCACAACACTATAAAAACAGCCCTCTGGCCCACTGACTTTCTCCTGATTACCACTGATTACTCCTAGTTGAGGATAAGGCCACCACAGGTTATTGATTACCTGGCACCATGTAGTCTTAGCAGATCGGTGAAACTCCCCATCCACACAACTGCCCCCCTACCCGACAGATCGCTAGATGTCTAAGCCTCCAAAGTGAAACATGAGAAAATCCAAACTTTTTTTCCTCCTTTCTTCTGAGTCTAAAATCTTTGAATAGGGATTTGTGTCAGTTAGCTTTTGTTGCATAACAGACCACCCCAAAATTTAGTAACTTAAAATATGTATTTAGCCCACAATTCTGCAGGTTGGCAGTTTGACAGGTTTATCTAGGTGGTTATTCTGGTCTTGGCTGGGTTCACTTGTAGGTATGTTGAGCTGCCGGGCTGGCTGAGGCTGGTTGATTTAGGAAGGCCTCAGCTGTGATGCCTCACGTCTGCATGTGGTTTCTCATCTTTCAGCAGGCCAGCTGCGTCTTTATTTGGTGGTTCTGCCAAATTCAAGAGAAAGAAGCAAAATGCACAAGGCCTCTTGAGGCCTTGGATTGGAGTTGGTACATGGTCCTGCCATATTTTTCTTGTCAAAGCAATTCAAAGGCTGCCCAAACTGAGAAGCAGGGAAATAGACTCCAAATCTTGATAGGAGAAGTTGAAAAGTCATATAGCAAAAGGGTATACATTCAGTGAGAGAAATAGGTGTTTCCAGTTTTTATACAATCTACCAAAGCAACCCACAGGGCTTCCGATAAAACCTATCTAGACTACCAATACTGGACAAATAAAGACTTTCCTTCATAAGGAAGAGCTAAAAAGAAACAGCAACAAATCACCAGACATATGAAAAGACTTGGAGGTTCAGAAAAGGGGATGAATTTGAGACAAGAAAGTCTCCTTTCTTCCTTACCAGCATCTTTATTTACTGCAAGAAACAAAAGGCTGAACATCTCTGATCTAAATTCTCAATATGATCTGAGAGTACATCGGATATATTAAAATAAGAGCAGGTAGTAATAAAAAGGGAAGAGTCTGAAAACAGGACAAATAAAATGAAAGTGTTGTTATGTTCTTGCATTTTCCTGAAAGAGAATAAAAGTTAAAAATTGGTGTTAGACTTTGATAAGTTGAGGATGATTACTCTAACCTCTAGGCCAATCCCTAAAAGAATAATCAGTGAGTGTATTGTTTCCAAACTAGTAGCAGAAAAACCAAAGAATAAAAATAATTAGCCCAAAAGAAGCTAAAAAATGGAGGATGAAAAGAAACATAAAGTAGATGGAATAACTAATAAAGCACTCAATAAGACAGTAGATTTAAAAGAATATATTAGTAATTACTTCAAATGGAGATGGACTAAACGATCCAATTAAAAGATAAAGATGTTAAACGGAATAAAAATGTAACACTCAGCTGCTTAGACAAAACACAACTTAAAACATAAGGGTATATATGGTTGACGATAAGATGATGGAAAAAGATACACTATATAAACTGTCAGCCCAAAAACCTAGTGTGCCTAGGTGGGTATCAGTCAAATGAGACTTTAAGGCAAAGTCTAATCTCTTTACTAGATATGAAGACATGCACTTTAATGATAAAATTTCAGTTAACAGGGAAGATACAAAAAGTTTAAGCTGACATATACTCAATATTGCTCCAAAATATATAAAGCAAAATTGGCAGAACTATAGGAAAAACAGGAAAATCTTCCATCGTACTCAGAGATTTTAGCATGTCTCTCAATACCAGATAGAACAAGCAGACTAAAAGTCAACAAGAATATAGAAAATTTGAACAATGCAACTGAAAAACTTGACTTGATGAACACGTATGAAACACTGGGATCAAATGACTGAGAACACACATTCATTTTAAACACGTGGAACATTTGCAAACCTTGACGATCTATTGGGCCGTTAAGTAAGACTTGAGACCCTTGAATTGAAATCACACAGTGAATTTTCTCCAACTCAGGGCAGTTAAGTGGTAACACAACCCAAAAAGATAAACAGGAAAAAACTTATGTGTTTGGAAACTAAGAAATTAAGAAATATGAATCTATGTAACACATGGTTCAAAGAAGATACCACAATGAAAATTAAAAAATGAAAATAAAATACTATGAAAAACCCATAATTCAAAAAGACGCATGTACCCCAAAGTTCATTGCAGCCGCTATGTACAATAGCTAGGACATGGAAACAACCTCAATGTCCATTGACAGATGAATGGATAAAATAGATGTGGTACATATATATAATGTAATATTACTCAGCCATAAAAAGAAATGAAATTGAATCATTTGTAGAGATGTGGATGTCACAGAGAGTGAAGTAAGTCAGAAAGAGAAAAACAAATATTGCATATTAATGCATATATGTGGAGTCTAGAAAAATGGTACAGATGAACCTATTTTCAGGGCAGGAATAGAAAGGCAGACGTAGGGGCTTCCCTGGTGGCTCAGTGGTTAAGAATCTGCCTGCTAATGCAGA
This sequence comes from Hippopotamus amphibius kiboko, assembly GCF_030028045.1. Taxonomy (NCBI): domain Eukaryota; kingdom Metazoa; phylum Chordata; class Mammalia; order Artiodactyla; family Hippopotamidae; genus Hippopotamus; species Hippopotamus amphibius. The sequence continues at coordinate 8,693,220 of NC_080196.1, read as the reverse complement.
GGACATGGGTTTGATCCCTGGTCTGGGAAGATCCCACATGCCACAGAGCAACTAAGCCTGTGTACCACAACTACTGAGCCTGTGTGCTGCAACTATTGAAACTTGCATACCTAGAGCCCATGCTCAGCAAAAGAGAAGCCACTGCAATGAGAAGCCCAAGCACCACAATGAAGGGTTGGCCCCTGCTCACTGCAACTAGAGAAAGCCCTCATGCAGCAATGGAGACCCAATGCAGCCATAAATAAATAAATAACAAATTAAAAAAATTAAAAAAAAAAAGAAAGGCAGATGTAGAGAACAGATGTGTGGACACAGAGGGGGAAGGGGAGGGTGGGATGAACTGGGAGATTAGGTTGACATAAATACACTACCATGTGTAAAATAGATAGCTAGTGGAAACCTGCTGCATAGCACAGGGAGCTCAGCTCCGTGCTCTGTGATGACCTAGATGAGTGGGATTGGTGGGGGGAGGGAGGTCCACGAGGGAGAGGATATATGTTTACATGCAGCTGATTCATGTCACTGTACAGCAGAAACTAACACAACATTGTAAAGCAATTATATTCCAATAAAAAAAGAAAAAAAAAAGAAAATACTATGCATCAACCTTGTGGGATGAAGTTAAAGCTATATTTACGAAGAGTTTTATGGCTTTACACATGTTAACTAGAAATAAGAAAGGCTGAAATCAATGAGCTAAACATCTACCTTAAGAAGTTAGAAAAAAAGAACATTAAGTTACATGAAAAAAAAATACAAGAGAGGGTGGAGTGAAGCAGTAATAAAGTCATAGAGGTCATGAAGAAGACGTTTTTGGTAACTGTGCAAACACAGAGATCATATCCCTGACCTTTCCTTTCTCCAGCGAAGAGGACACTCAGTTGACTGATTCTAGGGTTGGAAGATCTGCCTTTTAAAGAACCTTGCTTTAAACAACTTGTTTTTATTTAACCAGTGGTAGAAGGACAAGAACCTACTCTTGTGGAAGTAGATAAAATATGTCTAGCCTACCCCACACTCTCTCCGTTTCCCCTGCTCTGCCCCAGCCGTACTGGACTGTTTAACTGTGAGTGAATGATAAGAGAAGGTGCATCTTCTTTCCAAAGACAGATTTGGGTCAGGTCTTGTCCCAAAGCTAAAACAAAAGCCCTCGGATCCCAGTGTGTCCAATGCAACTCTGGACCAGTCATCACTCTTCACCTTCAGGATTTCATAACTGTTCCCTAAAGGCCCAAATCCCAAAGGTCACTGAAGAAATCCAAACAGAGTTTCAAATTGCTGGATAGAGCCCTGCCCTCCCCGAGCCTCTCTGAATGGAGATGCAGTGCAAGAGATGAGCTCACACCTCACAGGCCTGATTTGGGGTGGCCTCAGGGGAAGAAAAGGGGGAATGTACAGCACACAGCCTGTCCCGTGACCCCAGGGCTCCTCAGACTTGCCTTGAAGGTGTTCTTGTCCCTCCCTGTCCTTACATTCCCAATGCGCTCTCACTCCATCCCCAGAGCCTCTCTAGAACTTCCAGGATAACTGAATTTTAAAAATGTATTATTTATTCTCTAATGTCACAGGGCCCTTATTTTCAGAATCTGTTTATATTTAAATTTAACCTTTCACTAAAACACAAACAAAAAAAGAAGTGGTGCAATAATAAAAGAGGAGATATTAATGATAAAAAGATACTATAAAGAAAATCAAGAAATCCAAAAGTTAGTTCTTTGATTAAGAATAAAAGAGAGAAGGCAGAAATAACCAATGTCACAAGTAAAAAAAAGATAAAAGTATTTAATCCTGAAAAATGACAATAATTATAAAAACGTTAAGAAAAACATTACCCCAATACTTTTGAAAATGTAGATGAAATGGACGAATTCCTTGAGGAAATATGAAATAGACACAAGAAGAAATAGAACATTTTTGTAATCCTTTTTCTATTAAGGAAATTGAGCCCATAATTAAAAGCCTCCCCGTAAAGAAATTTCCCAATCGTTTAGGGAAAAAAATGACAGTAATTTTACCAAAATTTTAAAAAAAGAATAGAAAAAGGGAATATTCTTCATTTTATAAGGCCCAAACAACCTTGATCCAAAAACAAACAAACAAACAAAAAAACAAAAAATATGAGCAAAAAATTACAAGCTAATCTCTCTCATGAACATGGAGAAATGTAAGTTCATCTTTAAGGAAACTACTCATAGAATTAAAGTAGGTTATATACTTTCCAAATGTTTTCCAGGGGTAAAAAACAACACTAAAAAAGGAAAAATCCAATAGAAATATTCTGGGGAAAAAAATGGACAACATTAGATATAAAGCAGAAAACATTAAACAAGATGACAGAAACAAGTGAAATTCTATTAGTATCAAAATTCAAATGTGAATGGATTAAACTGTTGTGTTAAAAAGAAAAAAACAAAAATTATCAAATTTGATAAAAGACAAAATCTAATCTTTTATTGTTTACAAGACACCCCAAACACAAGGATTTCACTGGGGGTAAAAATAAAATGGTAAATGTATGCTAGGCAAAGACCAACATAAGGACTACTGTTTGGGATTAAAAAAGGCATGAAGTACTGATAAAAGCTACACTATGGATAACCTTCAAAAACATTACATTCAAAGAAGCCATACAAATTGTATGATCCCATTTATATGAAACGTCCGAAAAGAGGCAAACAGTTTGAGACAGAAATTACATTAGTTGTTGCTCCAGACTGGCAGACTGGGGATGGGAAGGGAGATGATGGCATGAGGTTTCTTTTTAGGATGATGGCAATGTTTCAAAGTCACATTTTAGTGATGGTTGTACAACTCGGTAAATACACTAAAATTCATTAAATTGTATATTAAAACAGATGAAGTTCATGATACATAATTATGTGTCAATAAAACTATTCAAAAAATATCAATTTAAGATGTTAAGCATAAGATGAGATCCAAATAAATTATTTTATACTGATATGATGAAAATTTTAAGGTCATATGCTTTTTATATGCTAAACTAAACAGCACTGCATGTTACACACATAAAGATTAGAAAATTTTAACTTCAAAGAAAATTATGGAATTCACATCTATAGCATGATTCTATTTAAAAAAAACCTTAACATTTCTTTGTATGTATTTGTTAGAAGAGAAATGTAGAAGAGCATACCCCCAAATTTCTAACACTGAGTTACTACTTCAGGAGGGGAGGAGTGGAAGGGGCTGGGGAAAGATGCTACATTTCCTATGATCTCTTCTTTAACTTTTGCAATGAGCTTTATTACCGTTGCAATTAAAATTCTCAACCCAGGCTTTGAGCTGAGGAAAGCAACACCACCAAGTAGGCAATAACGTAAGAATAAATATGGAGAACCTAATAACAGAATTAGTAATGATGGTTTAATGGATATAAATACAAGCAAAACCTTTCCCTTAGAGAGAGTGTCCCTGCTTTTCTAGCGCCCACAGAACGGCAAGACGTTTACATCAGTTATGGTGAATTGGGTCCCTGTAGGGATCTGATAGGAGAGAAACCCTGGGCGTGTTGAGTCAATACTCTTTCCCCGAGGCTGGAAGTTGGGTAAGACGATCTCCATTACCTCCTTCCTACCAGTGCAAAAATAGCTTTAAAAAATAAAATAAAGGTTTCTTTTGTAATGAGTTCATAGAGTTTTTGAGCGGGTATGTTTGGAGAGCTTGTGTTTTTGTTTCCTTTAACAAAGCTGATTTTGAGAATATCCATGCCGTGTGTAGGCTGTATTAGCTTCCAGGCCAGGCCAGTCTGACTCTGGTCACAGCCGGGAAGGCGCAATCCACAGGTGGGTGAGATGACTAACTAGTACAGTCAGGTCTGCGGTACCAATCATCAGTACTTTACCCCATTCCTCCACCCCCACCCCCACTGGCTCCGAGGTGGAAACAAAACAGCCTGGCACGCACAGGGAGGATGTCCACACGGCTGTTTTTCTTGGCTTCTCAGCCAATTGCCAGAGTGACAGTTCCAAGAAGATCAGGGGCTATCCTGTCCTGTTCTAAGAAACAGAGAAGCCCATTTCACCACTGCTGATTGTGTTTCCTTTGGGAATGGAAGTTTTCTTTGAGGGTCATCTCAAGAAATTATAGTGAAGCTAATCTGATATTGGTCATGAGAGTTTTTTGGTTAAGAATTATGCCCTTCCTAGACCTAGTGAGAAAGGACTAGAGATTAAATTCAAAATCCAGGACCCTTCTTACCAAACCCACAACAACCTATTCCCTGAATCAATAACTGAAAACAATCTTAATTAACTCCCCAAAGCAGAAAGGTATAGATAGAATTTTCTTTTATCATAATGCTATAAATGCCACCAAAGATTTAAAATTGAAAAAAAAAAAAGCCAAAATCCTCCTTCTTTCTCTAAGTCCAACTAATTGAAAATATTAAAACACCTATTTAAATATCATTCAAATCAAAAAAGAAATCAAATACACTCTATAACTACAGATATAAACATTATGAATATACTTAGACATTGACCATGGGGAAAACATTTATTACCAATACAATGAAAGCTGCTCTAAGGGAAAATATAATCATCTTAGAGGCTTTCCCCACAGATTTTTGGAGTATAATTGACCAATAGAAATTGTGTTTATTGAAGGTTTCGAATGTGATGATTTGATATGTATGTACATTGTGAAGTGATTACCCAATCATGCTTATTAACACAGTCATCACCCAACATAGCTTCCATTTTTGTCATGTGGGTGGTGAGAACACTGAAGATCTGCTCTTCTAGGAAATTTCAAGTGTAGAGCACAGTAGAGCCTCAGAGCTCATTCATCATATAACTGAAGTCCTAAATACAATTTTCTCACTAAGCCAGGAAAAAATGAAACTAAAAGCGTATTTAACTCAAGAAGCTAATATCACAACAAAATAAACTTAAGAAAAGGAATAGGAAATAATTGTTAAATATAAAAGTTAATAATAGGTAAAAAAAGAGAATTGATCAATACAAAAGACCATTTCCTAAATAGTCCAAAAGAACTGACAAATTCCTGACCAAGTCAATTAAGAAAAACAAGAACAAAGTTACGAATGCCTAAAATTAGTAACGATAGAGAATACTTAACTACAGATTAAAAGCGATTTAGTTTGAATTTAGGAGTGAGTACTCTCCTAGTCTCTAATGTGATGTGGATGTGTCCTTAAGAATGATTCACAGTGATCTGCAAATAAAATATTGGAAAATCTAATTTTAGGTTTTTTTATCTAAAAACTTGAAAATACACTTCGCTAACGCTAAAACTAGTATTTTACCATGGTTCCTCACTCACTACGTATGTCAGGCCTGTGTCTTCTTGTAGGTGAGAGGAGATGAGGATTTCCCTATGCTGAGGTGTTGACATTGCCACCTTTGGTTTCTCTTCACTGTCAGTGTACCGGGACAAACCTGGTTAATATATACTTAGCCAAGTGGGATTCAGACGAGATTATTTAAAATAATAGAATCTTTAGAATTCTCTGAAATGAGATGAGGAGTTATTATGAATGTCTTGTTTTCTAGAGATTCCCCAATTACCTTTTGGAAAAGTATCTAAAATATGTGTTTTGTTTTTTTTAAACTGGTGGTCTTTCTTTTAAAAAGGGCATACAGTGTGGATAGTTTAAAGGACTCCATAAGCAGAGCGCAACTTTGATATGCCGTCTTCCTTAGCGTAACATGGGTCCTCTTCTTTCTTATCTCCCCTTTCGAAAGAGCCCTGTCCTACATTACAAAAGAAAGTTGAATTGGTCAGGACGCTCTGGGAAACAAGCCGCCCCAGAATTTCGCTGGTTTGAAACAGAGATGTTTATTTCTCACGTATGCTGCACATTCAACCAGGGAAGTTTTGGGTCTTTGTATCATGTCCTCACTCTGTGACCGAGGCAGTCATTGGATGGAAGGCTGCCAATCATCACGGCAGAAGGAAAAGGAAGCCCTGGCAGGTCTTGCAGTAGACTTAATGCTCCAGCCTGGAAAGGACACACATCATTTCCCTTTACAACGCAGGAGGCAGAACTAGCCCACTGGTCTCAGTGAGTCTACCATGAGCCTAGAAGGTAAAGAGCCTGGACAGGTTTAGTGAACAGCACTAACACTATCATGGGAGATTTACCCCTCAGCCCTCCTGAATTTCAGCATGGGGGTGTACTGTCGCATAAAGAAAGGAAACTCCAGGGCATCACACCAAGGGACTTCTGGAAATATCACTTTCTTGAAAGCCTCCTTTTACGGTTAGTCCATGGATCAGTAAAAGTCCATAAGGCTGCTAGTCTTTCCCTCTGTCATGCATATTTCTTTTTAAAAGTACAGCCGGTGTATTGAAAACAAGAGTTTTTTGCCCTTGGTAGGTTGTTCTGAAATCCAACCTTTCAGGGAGAGGGGAGTGATGGTTACTTTCTTTTACAACCCCCCCCACCCCTTATTTCTCAAAAGGATTGTCACGAAGCGCATTGCACCCTGAGGGAGAGTTCAGTGTGGACCTAGCAAAGGGCACATTGATAAGACATATGGATGCTACAATGACTGTTTTTTTTCTTTCATTTATTTACACAAGCAATTTTCTTCAGCTACTTCCAACACTCATCCCTAGGATGTGTTTATTGACTGGAAAGAGGAGTATACTCAAAGAACGACATAGACTGGCGGTACTATTTGCTTTCCAATAACTGGGGTCCAAATTTTTCAAGTTATACTGTATTTTCTTTTTTTAGATTTGTTATATATTATTCAATTATTGATTAAAACTTGTTTTATCAAGTCATATCCTAAAAATACCTTTTCATCTTCTAAATTGTTTACTTTTTTCTACCTCTTACTAAATTTCAAATTAATAAGATTGCTAGAATAATTAACCATTAGTAGTATATAAAACTTCTTTCATGAAATGTAGAAAATGTCTGCTCATGGTGTGAGCAAAATTAATACAGCTATTTTTGTATTTTGCCTGATTTTTAATTATTCCAAAAGTGAAATGTCAAATTCCTTACGTTGGCACACATTTAATAAATGTCATGTTTTTATTATATTTCTCCCTTCACAATAACATCATTTTAACTATATACTACACTGCATTCTTAGATATTAAAATATAAAAAATAGTGCATAGAGTTACTCTTCCTTTTTCAACTTATAAAGCAGATAAATTCATCATATTGAATCTACACAATTTTAACCTTAATCATTTTTAGTAAACTGTATTACAAAATGCATTCCAGAATTTACTTCACAGTGGTTTTTAAATAATATTGCTTGAAGTAAATATTAACATATTTCTTTGAACTGAAAAATGCAATGAGTGTTTTTCTGATGCAAGGTAAATCTGATTTAGTTTATAGATTTGAAAATGAGAAATGGCTTAGCTAATTAGGTTTCATAGCAGACATTTCCCATATGCTGAATGCCTTAAATCTACAGCTCTAAAGACATCAATAAAATACATGTTTAAAGCTTGTGGTATATTTTAAAAGATCCTTAAAAAAATCTTGCACTGGAAAAGATTTCAAAATAGAAAAGAATTTGTTTTTCTCAACTCATTTAAAAATAAGCTTTGATTTGAAATATACTTACAGAAAAAGTGCTCAGATGATGAGTGTACAGTTCAGTGAATTATCACCAAGCAAACTCACCTGCGTATCCACCACCTGAGTAAAAAATAGAGCATTACCAGCATCTCAGAAGCCTTCCTCATGCTTTTCTTTTTTTTTTAAAGCTCTTTATTGGAGTATAATTGCTTTACACTGTTGTGCCAGTTTTTGCTGTACAACAAAGCGAATCAGCTGTATTTATACATATAACCCCATATCCCCTCCCTCCTGCAGCTCCCTCCCACCCTCCCTATCCCAGCCCTCTAAGTCCTCACCCATCCTCGACTTGATCTCCCTGTTTCATGCAGCAGCTTCCCACTAGCTATCTATTTTGCATTTGGTAGTGCATATACGTCAACCTCATGCTTTTCTTAATCTACCAACACTTTCTAATACATTGTTTTGAACAAGTTACCGTGAAGCAAAAATTAAACCCCAAATAAAAACAAACAACAATAAAGAAATAGCTAAGAGGTGTGGTAGATTAGATTATTGGTTAGCAAACATTCACTCCTCTACCCCACGCATCCATGATAGTACCATTCATGGTCACCTGACTTTCTTTGGCCAATGGATTGTAGGCAGAAGGGGCAGTGTGCCAACTCTGAGCCCAGGGCCCCACATGCTTCTGACCGCTGCCATGAGGAGGTCATGCCCACTGTGCCTTCATGCTGGATTCCAGGAGGAGACACAGGGAACAGACAGGAATTGACCCACGGCCTGAACCAGAGTTCTCCCCGTTGACCTACGTACTTGCCAGGGAGAGAAATAACTGCTTTTTGTTATATGCCACTGAGATTTTGTTAGTTACACAGCAAAGGCTGGCTAATGTAATCATCACTTGGTAGATCTCAATAAAGCTTAAAGTGAATGAATTCTAATGACTGGGTAACATATCCATTCTTTGCTTTCAACAAAATTGAAGAATGAATTAGAAACATCAAAAGATAGATTATTAAAAGTAATTTCATCAGTAGGTGATTTTCTGGCATAAGATCCAGAAGTGGTTAAATAAACTGAGAGGTACTGCGCTAACAAAACCTCCATTCCTATCTGTTTATATGAACAAGGTTTCTCAGGGCTCACATCCAGAAACATGAAATACATGAGGAGGATTGATATAAACCCTGTCTCATTCAAGCCATAAGCAATATTTACCCATGGATACACGAAAATAACCCCACCTCATTCACATCATTAAGAGTTTTTGCCCAATAATTAAAAAAATGTTTAATGATTATTAATGGAAATATGTACTATAGTTGTTTTGACCAATTATATACTACTAACAATTGTAATGATAGCTCTATCCGAGAGGCAATTAACACTTAGAGCCTTCTGTTAACAGGTAATTACAAAATTAAACATTCAATTTATACACATATTCTTTATTGTAGAAAATAATGGCGATTAACATAGAGTTTCAAAAATAAACAAATATTAAAATAAACGCTCTGGGGGAGGAGGCAGTGGAATAAGGAGAGAAATATAGGGAGAAAAATGATGAAGTACAATTTCCCATTGTTGAAGATTTGATTCATATTTTTAAAAATTGAAATATAGTTGGTTTACAATATTGTGTTAGTTTCAGGTGTACAGCAGTGATTCAGATATGTATGTGTGTACGCATACACACACACACACACACATATATTTCAGATTGTTTTACACTATGGTTCTTACAAGATACTGAATATAGTTCCCTGTGTTATACAGTAAATCTTTGTTGCTTATCTATTCTATATATAGTAGTTTGTATCTGTAAATCCCATACTCCTAATTTGTGCCCTCCCCCTCGCTTTCCCCTTTGGTAACCTTTGTTTTCTATATCTGTGAGCCTGTTTCTGTTTTGTATGTAGATCCATTTGTATTATTTTTTAGATTCCACATGTAAGTGGTATCATATATTTGTTTTTCTCTTCCTGACTTCACTTAGTATGGTATTCTCTAAGTCCAACCACATTGCTGTAAATGGTAATTTTTCATTCTTTTTTTATGACTAATATTCCATTGCATGTGTGTGTGTGTGTGTGTGTGTGTGTGTGTGTGTGTATCACATCCTCTAAAACCAATCGTCATTTGTTTCCATGTCTTAGTTATTGTAAACAGTGCTGCTATGAACACTGGGGTGCATGTATCTTTTCGAATTAGAGTTTTCCTTTGCTTCCAAATGTATGTCCAGGAGTGGGATTGGGGATCATGTGATAGTTCTATTTTTAGTTTTTTAGGAACCTCCATACTGTTCTCCATAGTGGTTGTACCAATTTACATTCCCACCAACAGTGTAAGAGGGTTCCCTTTTCTCCACACCCTCTCCAGCATTTATTATTTGTAGAGTTTTGATGATGTTCTGACTGGTGTGAGGTGATACCTCATTGTAGTTTTGATTTGCATTTCTCCAATAATTAGTGACATGGAGCATCTTTTCATGTGCCTGTTGGCCATCTGTATGTCTTCTTTGGAGAAATGTCTATTTAGATCTTCTGCCCATTTTTTGATCAGGTTGATTCATACATTTTAAAAAATGGATAGTGATGGATATCAAATTATTATGCTATTTGGATGTTATTGGATATGATGTAATTTAAGTTTTATTTTTTAAATGTTGATAGTCACCAAATTCCACAAATCACATGTTTGAAAAATTATAAACTTTCGATGGAAAATATAAGATGTCAACCTAAAAGCAAGTGGGATTTCACTTCCTCTTAGAGGACACCTGAGATTTAAATTTGAGAACACGATTTTAAACTATTGGTGAGGGGACTTCCCCTGGTGGTCCAGTGATAAAGAATCCGCCTTTCAATGCAGGGGATACAGGTTCCATCCCTGGCCAGGGAACTAAGGTCCTGCTTGCTGAGGGGCAATTAAACTTGTGTGTCTCAACTCGAGAGCCCGTGTGCTGCAAACTACAGAGCCCACGTGCTCTGGAGTCTGCGTGCCACAACTAGAGAAGAGAAAACCCACACGCCACAACTAGAGAGAAGCCCGTGTGCCACACCGAAAGGTCCCATATGCCTTAACAAAGATCCCGCGAGCCACAACTAAGGCCCCACACAGTCATAAAAGTAAATACAAATGAAAATAAATATAAAAAACATACACTATTGGTGAGTTACGGATGTTTCCTTTATTAAGACAAGTATTCCAAATTCGTTGACCACTTCTGCAAAAGTAAATGGCCATCAGTTGTATCAACTCAGAAGTCACTGAAAAGCATATTAGCACAATCTACCACTCAAAAGTAAACATGATGTTTTTACACGGAAATAGAAAGTAACTGCTTTTGAAAGAAATTTCTGCTATGAAGATAGCATTTTGGAGAATCAATGCTTGGAAATGTTTCTACCATTATGCAATTTTGTTGCTAAAAACAGAATTTGTCACTTATAATATTTCTTATTTCTGCATACTCTCAAAACCTGGACACAAAATGACCTAACCTGCTTTTAAAATATTCAAAATACACAGTCCCAGTGGTTTGTAAATTCATTTGTTAAAAATATAAAAATTCAACAACTTCTGATTATTTTAAAAGACCAACTGATTGGCTTCAGGAGAGGTGAATATTTCCTAATATTTTAACCAATACCTATATAATGTAATGAATTCAAAAAGATGCATATAATGATTTAGTAAGCTTGCCAATGGTGAGCTTATTTTTTCCAGTTTGGATCGATGTATTTCTGTGAGGTATCTTTGCAGCTAGGACAGCTTTTTAAAAATAAATATCAAAATAAATTGAATTTAGAATAAAGATCTTTGATCATGGTATCACAAAGTGTTAAATCAAGATCTTTTTAAAAAGCCTTTTTAGTCACATAACTTGTACTAAAATATTAAGCCTATTTTATGCGGAGATGTTGATCCAAGAATACAAACTTCTAGTCATAAGATGAATAAGTTCTAGGGACCTAATGTATGTACAATATTGTGGTTATAACAAATAATACTGTATCATATACTTTAAAGTTGTGAAGTGAGATCTTAAATGTTCTCACCATGAAAAAAGCAATGGTAATTCTGTGATGGGATGGAGATGTTACCTAATAATTTTGCAATATATAAGTGTGCCAAATCAACACTTGTACACCTTAAACTTACCCAATGTTACATGCCAATTATAGCTCAATAAAGCTGGGGAAGAAAGGAACTACTTTAGAAGAGCAAAAGGGTTGTTTTTTTAAAAATTCTATTATGGAGCTAAAAAGGTGAAAATTATTTCAAAATAGTTTATTTCACCTTTATCTTATCCTTTAAATTTTTCTATTGCCAAATTTGTTTTATACTGAATGTAATCCATGAGTGAAGTGGTAAATATATACAATTCTTAAGTAAGGAAACTGTGGTGCTTACTCAAACATTTTTTTTTAATAAACTTATTTATTTATTTTATTGGCTGTGTTGGGTCCTTTTTTTTTTTTTGCTATGCACGAGCTTTCTTTCAGTTGCGGTGAGTGGGGGCTACTCTTCCATGTCGTGCGTGGGCTCCTCATTGCTGTGGCTTCTCTTGTTGCGGAGCAAGGACTCTAGGCGCGTGGGCTTCAGTAGCTGGCAGCACATGGACTCAATAGTTGTGGCTCACAGGCTCTAAAGCGCAGGCTCAATAGTTGTGGCACATGGGCTTAGTTGCTCCGCGGCACGTGGGATCTTCCTGGAGCAGGGATCGAACCCGTGTCCCGTGCATTGGCAGGCGGATTCTTAACCACTGCACCACCTAGGAAGCGCCTCAAACATTTTTAATTGCTAGGGTGCATGGACAAAACATTGGGAGACATTTCTCCATAAAACTTTATGCAAGTGAGTTAGAATATCATGATGAAATAGATTGTCAGCATGGAATATATAAATAACCAAAACTGGCTCAATATGTAGAAGATCCACCATGAATAAAATTGAAAAGATGATAATTATCCCCCAAATTTGCCAAAACCAGATGATTTTATAGATGTTATTTTAGACTCTGAAATTATAGAGTTCTTTTGCAATTTAAAGTACCCCAGAGAATAAAGGAAGATGGAAATCTTCCCAGTTTATTTTAACCTTATACCCAAACCTGATAAAATTATCACAATGAAAGAAAACTACAGCTAAATTTCACTTATGATTATAGAGGAGAAAAAATTCTAAAGAAAATATCATCAATCCAGATGTATTAAAAGAACAACAAATTGCTACCATAGTAGGGTTTATTCTTGGAATTAGAATGGTTTAGCAAGAAATCTATTAATGTAATAGATAGAAATGATAAAAATAAAATGATTATATCAAAAGATATCCTCCAAAAGTGCCCAATTTAGTTCAACATCCATGGTTGATAAAGTATTTAAGAAAACTAGAAAAAATATTGTTTCAACATTTCATATATATGTGTGAATATACATATATACATATACAAACAGATACACAGATACACGGATCTTTCTCTCTCTCAATCTATCTGTTTCAGAAGCAGTCTTATAAAAGTCATAAATAATTGATGTAAACAGTTAATTACTACTTTGTGATGTCAGAATCTTATAGAAAAGCTAAATAAATTGTAAAATATTCAGATGAAAGAGAGTATCATTGATATCAATTTTTGTGGCTGGAAAATTCTTTAAACAAACAAGAAAGTTCAGTAAAATGGCCATTTACAACACACACACACACACACACACACACACACACACACACACACACAGACGTATTAATTACAGAACAGTTTTCCAATAATAACCAAGCAGAGAGCCCTTCACAACAGCAACAAGAGTAAATTATCCACACATACACTTAATTAGAAATACACAGGATCAGGACTTCCCTGGTGGCGCAGTGGTTAAGAATCCGCCTGCCAATGCAGGGGACATGGGTTCAATCCCTGGTCTGGGAAGACCCCACATGTGGAGGAGCAACTAAGCCCGTGTGCCACAACTACTGAAGCCTGTGTGCCTAGAGCCCATGCTCCGCAGCAAGAGAAGCCACCATAATTAGAAGCCCGAGCACTTCAAGGAAGAGTAGCCCCTGCTCTCTGCAACTAGAGAAAGCCCGCATAGCAGCAACGAAGACCCAACGTAGCCAAAAAATACAGATAAATAAATGTAGAAATAAATAAATAAATTTATATATAAAAAGAAATACATAGGATCCATAGAAAAACATTTACAACATTTTCCAAGGAACATGGACAACTACAAAACATAATGCTCCTGGATAAGAAGACTCAAGATATCAGTTTTTGCTAAATTAATTACAAATTTATCAGAATTCTAATGAACTTCTTTTGTAACACATGACTTGAGTGATTTCAAAATTCAACTACAAAAAATAAACAAACTGTAATAACCAAGCAAGCTTTGAAAACTAAGAAAGAGATAAGATTTTCTCTCATATTTTTCAAAATAAATTATCAAAATATAATAATTAAAACAAGTTATACTGGCATGAAAGAACAGTGAACAGAAAAAGAATCCTAGAATTTCAAGCATACTTAAGAATTTAATATACGCTGACGGGACTTTTGTTAGCAATAGGGAAAGAATACCTATTATTTTAAAATGAAGTTGAAACAACTGGTTAGCCATTTTGAAAAAAAGACAAATTTCCCACCCTGTACCATAATCGAAAATAAATTCCTGATAGATTAAAGATTTTGAATATAGAAAATCATGTTTATAGTCAAGAAGAATTTTCCACGCATGATACAGGGGTTGTACCCAAGTTTTGTGAAGCTTCAAGCTCAATCAATTTTAGAGTTTTCATTAAACAAAATAATGTAAAAATGTGAATGCAAAATTAGGAACAAAAATGAATATCTGTTATGAATAAAAAATAAAGTTGATAAATATCACAGACATCACAAAATCGGGGAAAAAAATAAGATTGTTATTAACTGCTTGACATACTTTGTAACACTTTTCTCCTACATTTTTTTGGCTGTACTGCCTCTTCATATGCCAATAACTTTTTAAATATCATTTTCTAAAGAAGGAAGAAAAAGATAATCCGGCCTTTTCTGTCATGGCTGATCAACTTTCTTTAAATTGATAGGTTAGAAAACTTTCGTACAGCTGCATAACTCATAATGGATAATATCGTAAATTTTTAGTATTGTTGACTTTGGGAAAACCTTTAACAAGTTTCTTTCATATATAAACTGGAAGACATTGGGATATTTCAAAATTTTTTTTTCTGTAGGGTATAATTCTAAAACACTTTTTGAATTGTATGCTCATTTAATCGATTGTACCTGATGGCATTGTGGTGCTGTATTATGTTATCTTCTTAATGTTAGTATTTCCTATCAAAAATAGTAAAAAGCATAAATCTTTTTTCCAATTTGTTAACATTATTCACTTCTCTTCCTTAACTGGAAAATCAAACAATCCTAGGGTTTATTCACTACTTCTATTTCTTTCTTTTAGTGAATTATGCTTTTAATATTTAATTAAGTTTTTAAAATTATAATTTTCTTCTTAATATCAGAATAATTTCTACTGATATCATACAGAAATACACAAGACATAATTTTATTGTCTGGACACAAAATTACATATGCTGTGTTATCAGCATTTTAATTATTTTTTAAAATTATTTATACACATTATCAGGAGAAATCTTCTGTTATGACTGAGCATTGCTGAGAACCAAACTCAGTGCTGATCATTTTACATGGAAGGATTTTCCACACACTCGTTCCTGGCTCTGTACATTTCAAACATATTGTGCCTATTCCTGGACGCCATTCCTACAGAGACACAGTAGCAGGTACAAAACTATACTCAGAAATGAGAGCAAACCACATAAACACATCCCGCTGAACTCAATGTATCCTGAACTCAACTTCCCTTGGTTGGATTCCCAAACGTATGTAGTCTCTCTGACTGCATTTTGACATGAAGTTAGTGTATGTAATGGAGAGGAAATGAGAGTGAAAAGAAACTGAATATGATTAAAGCATTTGACTTTTGAAAAGCTTTATGACCCTGTTAACATATTATTAGGCTTCCATCCAGAACTCTGAA
Organism: Hippopotamus amphibius kiboko; assembly: GCF_030028045.1. Classification (NCBI taxonomy): domain Eukaryota; kingdom Metazoa; phylum Chordata; class Mammalia; order Artiodactyla; family Hippopotamidae; genus Hippopotamus; species Hippopotamus amphibius. The sequence continues at coordinate 8,677,620 of NC_080196.1, read as the reverse complement.
AAGGACCCATGTACAAGTGAGGAGCCTGAAGCTTGAAGCTTCATGGCAAAGCCCTCTCTACGACATAAAGGCAAGCCAGTAAAGAATCGTATCCATCAGTTAAATAACACAAGCATGTAAATAACTGTAAGTCAAGTGTGCCATTCATAGTTACAAAGCAAACTGCAGATGAGGAAAATTTTTGCCATCTATATGACAAGTTATAATTCATATCATAACATTGAATATAGATCATGTAATTCGGAACACATCAATTAAAAAATGGACAACTACTTCATATAGATTTTTGTCCTCCAGTTTGATCATTTCATCATATCTATATTCATCTAGCTATCATCTATTATCTGTCTATCTATCTAACTAATGACAAGCATGAGAACTTTAAAAGATCTTAATAGATCTTTAGATCTATTGTATCACAATAAATGACAATTATTTCTTAAAAAAATAAAGAAGTGCTAAGGTATGTTGCCTTTAAAATGTTAAATTACTTGAGACATTATTTTACTAATTATTTCCCCCAGCTTTATTGAGGTTTAATGGACAAAACTGGAAGATACTTAAAGTGTTAATATGATGATCTGACATAGGTATATATTGTGAAAGGATTCCTCCCACTGAGTTAATTAACACAGCATCACCTCACATATCTATCTTCTTTTGGTGAATGCACTATTTCTTAAGCAACATATATTAAGTAATTGGTAAATCCTGTATAAAGAATAACTCATTATTCGAAAATGATATATAGAAAATGCTGAGTTTTCCAATTAGTCAATTTAAAGTAAAGAAAGCTCACTATCATATACAAAATAACACATCGAAACTGAAGAGGAAATGGGCAAAGTCACAGAGAACGAATGACAGAAGATGCGATTCAGGAACACATGGAGAAAGACGATCAGAGACTGAGAACAGGTGTACACCAACCAAACTCGCTGTCCAGACTTGGCCAGGAGAGGTGTGGCTGACGGCAGAGGGAGGGCCTGGCCTGACCAAGAATTGTCTTGTGATAAGTATCAGAAAGATCCTCATACAAAAACTAAAAGGCAAGTTTTGGAAAAAGACAGGACCTGAGCTGGGATAAATGGTAGCATGCTGGTAATTATTTTCCTTTTCCTTTTATCTACGTTTATATCTTTTCCTGACATTTGCTTTGTGTAAATCACTGATTCCTTCCCTTGGTTTTCTCTTTTTACTATATATTCTTTGGTATATTGTAGGGAATACAACTGCGACATGTAGGGAGTTGGAGTATGCGTCTCTGTTATCTCATTGTTCACCATCACTGGTCTGATAATGCTGGTGATATCGCTTTACCCCACAGGGGGCTGACATGTGTGAAGAAAGAAGAATGCCAGCCAAGTTACCCTTACTTACTTCAATTAGTTCCATCCCATTCCACAAACGCTTATCGAGTCTATGACACATCAGAGCCCTTGCTGGTTTCTGGGGGTACACAGAGCAGATCTCTCTGTCCACGTGTCGGTCACACACAATAACCACAATCCCGTATGGTAGGAACTCTAATGGAGATGTTTTGTCAGTGATAGGACAACTCGGATGAGGGAAGGGAGGATGCTTTCTAAAGGGCCATAGTTGAGCTGCATGGTGAAAGAACAAGGTATCACATGCCCACTAGAATGGGGAAAGGCACACAGGAAGTGGAAAAATGGAAGTGGCTGAGCATAGTACACTCAGGGAATGTTCTAGTGTGGATGAAACGAAAAACAATGTGAGCTAGCCTTACAGTCATCAGAGTGGCTATCCTCTTGACTCCTACAGAAACCAAGGGCACACTGAAGCCACTTTCAGAGAATTAGCAGAGGCCGGAGAACAGTGTTTCCCTCGCAGGGGGAAATTTCTTAAACCTGCTTCTTGTATCTTCTGAGGCGAGGAACAAGGGAAAGAGGAGGACTGTGACATTTTCTATCCAAAACCTCCTGGGGCTTTTCTTTGCCTTCAGAATACAGTCCAGCCTCCCGAACACGGCTTACAAGTCCCTTCATAATGTGAAACTAGGGTAGTATCTATTTGCTATTTTTTTCCAGATTTATTATGGCATGAAAATCATCATTTCACGAACTTCTTGGCAGAAACTAAGGTAAAAAATAACTTTTATATTTGAACATGCTTGCCTTTCGTAAAAACATCAAATTCAGAAATAACATGTAACGAAAGTATGGTTTTCAAAAGTTGAGGCACTTGAACACTTAAGACTTCAGAAGTGACTGAAATTGGGAACGGCCAGGACAAATCCCCCAGCCCCACCCTCCCTGGGGGAAAGAGCCCCCAGGGGCTGAGCACTCACACCTCACAGCTCGCAGCTCCCTGAGCGGAGCCGGAGCCCTGTTGCTGTGGCGGGCCCCCTGGAGCACTGCGGTTGACGGTGATGTTGAGAAAAACCTATTTGTAGGGGTTTGTGTGTTAGCTTGGAGCCAAGAAACATGACTGCAGATGTGGCAAGAAACAGGTCAAGAAAAAAAATGACTCAGTAGAGAGCTGAAGAGATAAGTGGTGACTTTAGCCCCGGTAGCAACTTAAATGTGGTCGGAGGAGCAGTAAATAGAAGGTACTCTGACCACAGTACTCTGACCAACCTTCTGAAGACACAGAAGTTAGAACAGCGGCTTCGTACTTCGAGGGGACAAACAGCCACCTGCACGGAACTACAGCTACAGTGTCCTTTGGACATGAGTAACGTGCGACTGTGTGTGACTGTGTGCGACGGTGTCTGTTTGAACGATTTCATTTCATTTTATAACAGTAAGTCAAATGCCAAAAACACATGCTCACATCAGTGACGTTTTCAATTGTAGGGCCACTCTTGGGGTCACACATCCCACACTATCTTCACTGTCACTGACGGCAACTCACAAATAAGCTCATCAGCACCCCCTAAATCCTTGTTCCTTGGGGGGGCGTTTCCACTCCTATCTCAGTAAATGGCTTGGCAATCCACACAGAAACTTGGCCTAGAAACCCAGGAGCCCTTCTAGATCTTTCCTTCTTTGTACCTCGACTCTAACCTCTGGACTATTTCTAACTTTTTTTCTATATACATATCGTTATCTACTACTTTCCATAAAAGACTGCTACTGTGTCTTCTCCACTGGAGTGTAGGATCACTGAGAAAAAGCCTAATTCCCATTTCTGTTTGTCCAATGCTTCATGCACTGTCTTAAACACAAAACAATAAATGGTTTGTAAGCTGAAATGATATTCACATACCTTTAAAAGTGTCCATTATGTACTACATCATGTATTTAAGCATTCAAACACTTTCATATTATATTTTTTATAAAGGTCAAGGATTGAAAATGTCAGTACTCAAAGATCGACAAAATTGGTCTCTATGTACGGCTGGTTCCCTAATGGCTGTGCAGAGTACAGTTCTCCAGGGCTCTTTCTGGTGCTCTAGGGAGCCCTCCTCTGCTACACTGCAGGCCACATGGCAACATTCCCTGGCAGGTAGCACCGGACAACGTCATCCAAGCCTGCAGAGGGCGCCCCCTCAGGTTGGGATGTGTTCAGACCATTGACATTCTCAAACACGTGCATTCCAATAATTACTCACCGCTATGTACAAGGGGGCAAAAATTAATCAATAACTCTAGGTTAGTGCAAAGAGAACTGCTTCTAGATTTATACACCAAATTTCTCGAATGTACAATCAGTAGGTTATAATCCTTGTGCTCAAGAATCTTCTATTCTAAAAATAGATGAGACAGACACACCTAGAGATGGATAAGAATGTAGACAAACAAAAGGAATACTTCTGACTTCATTCCGATGGAACATTCCAAACTAAATTAAGAAACTCCTCTCTTCTTTCTCAAAGCTTTGTTGCTGTTGTTAATTTGTTTTCATGGATGGAAAGAGAAGCATTTGTTTTAATTTTATCTTTTCATTAATCCCATTCTTCCTCCATCATTCTTTTTCTTCTATTATTGCCATGGCAGGAAGAGGTTAGGTGAAATTTCTCAGTGCAAGTGAGGCTGTGGTAAATTTCCATCTAATTTTGACTCCTTTTTTTTTTTTTTCAACTTTCATTATCACTTGGAACCATCCCCTATTTTCATTTTCTTTGTTCCATTGCTCATATTTCCCCCTTGAAATGAACTTATTTTGAAAATGAAAGCATTAAATATCATTCTGGAATCACTTTATTGTATTTGGTTTGAGGAGCTGAGTCACTTGTGAGTTTCTTGAGCCAAACTTCATGTGTTTAGCATAGGTTATAAACAGGATTCCTGAAACAGGAAAACACCTTCCCTCTCATCCTAGGTGAAGTTTTGGATGCCACGTTTCTGTAGGGTGAATTGCACATGACTGCTTATTAAAGGTAAATGTGAAACAGGGTATTTGCTGGATTGCTTATGATTGATTAACTTCTAATTAGTCATTTAGACTAGAACCAGCTGTTTAGGCCTGTGACAAAATAACGTTTTCATGATTTTCTGATGAGTTCATTGTGGCCTGACAAAGTGAAATGTTTCTTTAATAAAATCATTTTTAACATGTATTTACTGTTTTATCTTCCCTTGAATGCTTGGTTTAGCTCAGCAGTGGTACACACGGGAAATACATCGTATCACCACTTACGGTGTTCTTAGTACCAGAACAGAAACCCACGGGTGGATTCCTCAGAAAGAGAGGAAACGAGCTGCCCTTTAGATTTGCTCAGCTTGCATTTCATTTATTCTGTAAAGAGCCAACAATGACACACGCACTTTAGTTCCAATTTAATTTATGCTGTTTGTGGTTTACAATTCACAGTGTCTGTGCTGTTTACCAGGGCCTGTTGCACAAGGCTGGCCAGCTCCTTTTCAATTCCGGTCCTTCCATACTCTGGTGAATTATCCCAGAATCATATTTGCCTAATGTCCCATTGTCAAGGCTGTTCATCCCTTGATACCCCAACAAACATCTGGTGTGAGGATACGATTCACTTAAAAACAACAGCAAAAACAACCAACTGGCTTGAAATTGCACTTTCATGTTTGTTAAATGTCTTAGCTTGTGTTCCCTAGCACAGCTGAGATAAGAAATCGGGGGTTATTTACTGAGTCATCCCAGAAGGTACAAATGAGGGCAAGGCGAAAGGGAGAGATGGTAGCAGGAGAGGAGTGCAGGGGGAGGAGTAACTTACCCTCGTGCTTCCACCCCTGGCTGGCCAAGTTTCCCCTGGGGTTGCCACAGCCCCAGTAGCCCCAGCTACCTTGCCTGCTGGCTGGACGAGCTGGCGTGGTTTGGGCAACTGAGAAAATCTTCAGCACAGCAGCTGAGAGAAGCTGTCAGGAGCCCAGGAATGGATCACTGCAGATGCAGATAACCTCAGGTTATCCAGGATAACCTCCCTTGCAAAAAATTGGGATTATGTTGACTACTTGGAAGTCACTGCAAAATTGGATGTTAGCTTAACAAGGCTACCCATCTAAGAAACGTCTGTCCTGTCTGGAAGGAAAAAGATAGAGATTCGGCAGAGAAGACCACTGTATCCTTGGCAAATAACAGTCACTGGAGAGAAGCAGTGTGCTCTAGTGACTAAGCTCAGGGCTCTGACCGCTTGGCCGTGAAGGCTGACTTGAACACTTGCTCCCTGTGTGACACTGGGCCAGTTGCCTAACCTCTCAAGTCCTGTGTCTTCACCTGTAACATGGAACTAATCATAGTATTTACCTCTCAGAGCTGTTGCGAGGACCAACCGAGATCTCAAATATGAAGCTCTTAGCACACTGACTGCCACACTCATGTATATGTTAACTACTGTCATGATGACAAAATAAAGTGCTTGGTGACTTGTCAACTGAAGGAATGTACAGTTGAGGGACTGGTGTTATTAAAAGCACATTGTTAGACAATCACAAAAAGACAAAGACTGTGCAATTCTACTTATATGAAGAACCTAAAGAAGTCAAATTCATAGAAGCAGAAAGCAGAATGGAGGTGGTCAGGAATCAGGGGAGGAGAAATGGAGAACTGTTGTTCAATGAACACAGAGTTTCAGATTTGCCAGGTGAAGACATTCTGGAGATTGGTTGTACAACAGTATGAATGTACTTAACACTACTGAACTGTAAAAACTGGTAAGGTGATAAACTTTGTATTACCATTTTCTACCACAATTAAAATATTTTTAAAAGCATAATGCTGAGAAGCTCTACCATTCATCATTTAGATGTTCTATCTATCAAATGAATCCACAGCCTGTTGCTCTTATGTGAAGGCCATCTACTTCATCACTGAAATCTGGAAGACTTATATTTAGAGCATTCTTATTTTTAGAATCCATGTCCCCCCAGTGCCTTTTCATTTTGGGCACCCAAGGGAAGATCCTAGCCAGTAAGAGAGCTTCACTCTCTGCCAAAGATATCAAAGCATTTGTTTCTAATATAAACACTGCCTCTAAGCAGCAGGCTTCCAATAGGGACAGGAGGATATAAGAAAAACATAATTCAGAGGCTTTGCCGATCAACACAGATAACTGATTTCAGCTCCATGGGGGAAGACTGAATTTTCTGAATGCAAATTCAAGGAAAGGGAAAGCCAATTCTCCAAGAAGAAAGACCATTGTAAAAAAGAAGATATCATACAAAATCAACCAGCATAAAGGAGCTGTACTCTTTGTAGTTTCCAGGGCGGGAAGCCTCATGATACTCTAGAATGCTAAAGTGGCTAAGAGAGATGTAAATCTCAGTCATGGCCTATTTACTAGTATGCCCACTCTCAAAGAATGTTCTCTTAGGGCTTTTTGCAACTGGCAAAGTCACAATGATATCGCAGAAAGGGGCCGAACAATCTCTCCAATGATGGCACTACTGGGCATCGCCCCCTTTCCCAGGTTCTGGGCCTCAGCTTCAAAGTCTACTTTGCTTACCACTGCAGTTCTTTTAAACCTAAGGACCAGACCCTGGGATATGACTATGTCTAGATTTTACCATCTTGTAGGAATTTTCCTAAGTTGATCATTCAGCTTCTCTGAAATTGACTTATGTTAATCAAATTTATAAATGACAGATGTGTAAATGAGATTTCCAATTTACTGTCTAGAATAAACTGTCTAGAATCCAGACCCCAATTTCTGATACTAAAGTCAAAATATTAATCAAACATTGCTGATGTACATGGAATTAGACACTTAAAATGTGGGATAATTTTAAGAAAGCCTTCATATGGACAAGGAAAAAAGTCACCTTTGTCTCCTAGTGGTTTACACCCCTCTAAAGGACTTAAATCTCTGCTTCAGTTGGCTGTATTAGATTAACACTAACAAACTGGTCTCTATTATAATATCCTGTTGTTAAGCTCTAGTCTTTTAATGCCTTTGCCCAAACAGGGTATGTTGATAAGATTCCAGCTTTCATAGTTACAATCATATTCTTTCTCTGATTTCTTTACATGACTCTGACGGAGGTTTTTTGAGCTTGGATCTTGCCCAAACTCTGCAGTCATGTATTTACTGGAAATCTCTTGGCTTATTTTCACTGACCCCATTCGGGCCAGTTGGTCTACTTTCACTTTAAGAGGGGAACAAGTCCTTAGAACACCTCCTTTAAAGGTTTTGAGACCACTTACGACCATTCTCAAGTGTGTAAAGGCTGTCCCCCAGAGAAAGACAGAAAGGAAAAGTAAACATAATCAGAAACCAAAAGGTCTGTTTCCCTGCCTTTGGCATTTCTGGTATTCAGCACAGTGCCTGAAGCACAGTGGGCATCCAGCGTGCTGGGTGTGTCTTTATCGCTGCTACCATATTCTTAGAGCTCACAAAAATCCCAGTGCACCACTAGTCCTCCTCTGTAATGAGTGCGCACTAGACCATGAATGACAGAGCAAAGAGAAGCAGGTATCTCTGGCACTGTGTATAGTGTCTGGTATGCAGCAGGTGCTCAAGAAATTTTTACTGAATAGAATTAATATAATTGTCATGTGTTTATTGGTGCCTCTGTTAAGGGAGGGGCCATCAGTAAGACAGGGTTATGCCAACTGAAGTCACGTGAATTCTAATTGTAACTCTGTCACCTTACTAGGGATGTGAGCAAAGATGAGTCATTTTCCCATTCTGACTTGTCTCCATTTCTGTATTTGTGAAATTGAGATGGTGGTACCTAATCTCATAAGGTAGTTGAGAAGAAAAGAACCTGTGATGATCCTAGGTAAGATGTAGAAACTTAGGAATTGTAAGTCCTCTACCCTAGCTTCCTGTGGTTTCCCTTAACTGTCCCGTGGTCCCCAATCTTTTCAGTCTCCCTAACTGCTTGTGGTTGGACCTGATAAGCCAACTCAGTAGCTCTCACTGTTGGACCCAATTAGGCACGCTGCCCATATTCTTGTTCCTCCTGCGTGGCTCTCCTCCAGCCCTGGCCTCCTTACCCACCCACAGAATATCGCATGTGGAAGCGCTGCCGTCTTGTGACTGCGGGTGTTTCCTGCCCAAGCTCCCCCTGCCCCTTCCTCACACCTGGCTGACCCTGCTGGGAGCGAGGGCCCTGCTGTGCCCCTGCCACGGGTTGGCACTCTCAACGGCCCCACCTATGGTCTACAGCAGTGGTCCCCAATCTTTTTGGCACCAGGAACCGGTTTCGTGGAAGACAATTTTTCCACGGATGGGGTATGGGAGGGATGGTTCCAGGATGATTCAAGCATATGACATTTATTTGTGCACTTCATTTCTATTATTAGTATATCAGCTCTACCTCAGATCATCAGGCATTAGACCCCAGGGGTTGGGGACCCCTGGTCTAGAGGCTTCTCCACTGGGCCTAATTCCAGCATAGCCCAATGGGAGTGAAAAGGCCCTATAACTTCAGGATTTTATAAATATCTAAATATCTATTTCTAGACATGGAACTTAGAATCTGCAACATCCAGTATCACCATTTTAGGCTCTCGCATCAATGCTGTTGGTATTGATTCTCTTAAAGCAAGGAAGAGGTGAGCTTAATTCAAAAACCAAAGCAGGAGTTCCAGGCTTTGCAAGGCTATTGCATATCTGTAGTGTTATCCTTCGTAAAATTAAGCCTTAACCAGTCCCACCCACCTCCCCCACTCCCAGACAGATAGGGTCCCAGTATGCTCGGTACTGAGTGGGATTTAGAGTTCCAAGAACATTAGCCTGGTCCTGGGGTGGGGCTGGGGGTCATTACAGGCAAGGGACTAGTCTGGTCTTTGTGTGAAAAGTGTAGAATCAAGGGTGACTCAAGGAGTAGCAGCCTCCACATGAGAAACCAAAGCCCAAACACATAAAATGTCCATCTTGGGTAACGGTCAGTGGAGCTAAGGTAGAGAGGGATGTGTTAACTAGGGAAATAAGACCACAGGGATTGAGGGTTTGGAATAGAGGGCAAAAGGTGGAATCTGCCTTCCCCAGAGGCTGCAGGAATATTCTCTAGCTACTTTCTACAGGCTACCCACCTTGACTGGGAGGGCACTCTGTGGCCTGATTGCCAAGTACCCACTGCAATCAGCCAATGGCATCTGTATGTTTTCCACTGATGTGTAACAAATTATCACAAACTTAGAGGCTTAAAACAATACACATTTATTAGCTCATGGACTACTGGTCAAGAGTACAGCATGGCATAACTGGGTTCTCTGCTCAAGCTCTCAGAAGGCTGAAATCAAGACGTCAGCCAGACTGAGTTCCCATTTGGAGGCTCTGGGTAAAAATCTGCTTCCAGGTTCATTCTTGGTGTTGACAGCATTCATTTCCGTGGTTTATAACGGAGGCCTGCATTTCCTTGCTGGCTGTCAGCTGGGGGTCACACCCAGTTCCCAGTAGCTGCCTGCAGTTCTGAGACATGGCCCCCTCCATCTTCAAGTCATGGACTCTTTCTTGTGTTTTGATTCTCTGACTCTTCTTCTGAGAGCAGCTGGGGCAAACTGACTGCTTCTAAAGGGCTCGTGTGACTGGGCCAGCACCACCTCGATAACTTCCCTTTGCGAAGTCAATTGTGCCATATAACATGACCTCACCACGGGAGTAAAATCTATCGTCTTCCCAGTTCCAGGGATTACGTGCAGTACGTACACTGGGGAGGGAGGGAGAAATCTGGGGGACCATCTTCAAATTCTGCCTACCACAGCATCTCATGTGATTTGTTTCATCAGTAAGATGCTTTCAGCTGTTATTGATTAATGAGGTGAGAATGGGCTACATTATGCTAAACAATTATACATTTATTTACTACAGTATCCCAGCTATCACTGCATGTATCTATTTCCTTTTGAGGGAGGATGGAGGAGATCCAGGCCAGTACATTAGCCAAGAAAGCCAGAGTCAGGGGCTGGGCAGGAAAGAGCTGGAAACAGTGCAAGTCATGCAACTCTCGGCAGCTAGTTGCTAAGGAGAAGAGTCTTAGCCAAAGTTCACAGGGAGTACTGAAATCCAGCTGGGAAACCAGGATCTAAGTGCCAATTCTGCAGGGCGAGAAAAGGACCAAAATCTGAGATGAAGACCAATGGCATGAGTTTGGTAGTGTGGAAACGGAATAGAAATAGGCTAGAAACCAAACACAGAGAGGGTCCCAGCTGATTGCTTCAAATGCCCCTGGGGTGCCTGTCTGCATGGGAGAGTCAAGATGAAAACACATGTGCCCTTTGCCTTCTCGTGAGGGAAAAGGTCGCCTAAGGAACACATCTCTGAGCACATCCACAAAGGAGCATTTGAAGTTACCAAAGGACAAGTTCCACAACAACACTTACTTCGGCCAGCTATGACCTTGTAAAGGCAGCCCGCCCTTCAACAGCGTCACGGCAGTACGCCAAGTGTTACAGGAGCTCATTTCTGCGTGACATTGCTGCCTTCTATTCACACTCACACTTCTGTTGATCTCACCTAGTGTCATGGCTTCACTCTCTACATGCTGATGGCTCCCACAGCGAATTTCCGGGGATTTGTTATAACAAATGCCTACTTGACATCACCACTTGGATGTCTAATAAAGACATCAACATCAGCATATCCAGACATGAACTCTTGATCTTTGCCACAAAACCTGTTCACTCTCAGTCTTCCCATCTTAGTTGATAACAGACTCCATTTCTTCTTTCACTCCCTATATCTGATTGTTCAGAAAACATTTTCAGCTCTATCTGCAAAAGATATTCAGATTCTTACCACTCTCACCACCTTCACAGCTACCACCAAAGTTGAGGTATCATCAATTCTTATCTGAATTACTCAGCAACCTCCAAACCAATCTCACTGCTTCTGCTTCCCTGTAGTATTTTTTTAATCCAGCAACTGGAGCGATCCTCTAAAAGCTAGGCAAGTTCACATCTCTCCTGTGCTCAAAACCCTACAAAGACTTCATCAAGTGTTCACTGAGGGAAATGCTAGGATATGGAGGTGAAAAACATAAAACAAAGTTCCTACCTTCATGGAGCTTGTCAACTTCAACAGTCACCATCTGTCTCAATCAAGAAATTATCTAGTTCAATGCAGATGGCTAACAAACACATGAAAAGATGCTCAACATCACTGATCATTAGAGAAATGCAAGTCAAAGCTACAATGAGGTATCACCTCACACCAGTCAGAATGGCCATCATCAAAAAATCTAGAAATAATAAATGCTGGAGAGGGTGTGGAGAAAAGGGAACCCTCTTGCATTGTTGGTGGGAATGTAAGTTGGTACAGCCATTCTGGAAAACAGTTTGGAGGTTCCTTAAAAAACTAAAAATGGAACTACCATATGACCCAGCAACCCCACTACTGGGCACATACCCAGAGAACACCATAATCCAAAAAGAAACATGTACCGTGATGTTTATTGCAGCACTATTTACAATAGCCAGGACATGGAAGCAACCTAAATGCCCATCAACAGATGAATGGATAAATGTGGCACATATCTACAATGGAATACTACTCAGCCATAAAAAGGAATGAAATGGAGTTATTTGTAATGAGGTGGATAGACCTAGAGCCCTGTCACACAGAGCAAAGTAACCCAGAAAGAGAAAAACAAATACCATATGCTAACTCAAATATATGGAATCTAAAAAAATGGTACTGATGAACTCAGTGACAGGGCAAGAATAAAGATGCAGATGTAGAGAATGGACTTGAGGACACAAGGTTGGGAGGGGGTGAAGGGGAAGCTGGGACGAAGTAGAGAGTAGCATTGACATATATACACTACCAAGTGTAAAACAGATGGCTAGTGGGAAGTTGCTGCATAACATAGGGAGATAAACTTGATGATGGGTGATGACTTAGAGGGCCAGGATAGGGAGGGTGGGAGGAAGTTGTGGGAAGGAGGAGATGGGGATATATGTATAAATACAGCTGATTCACTTTGGTGTACCTCAAAAAAAAAAAGAAAGAAATTATCTAGTTCAGAGTTTCCCCACCTCAGCACTATTCACATTTTGGACTGGATAATACTTTGTTTTGGAGGAGTCTCCTGTGCGTTGCAGGATGTTTAGTAGCACCCCTGGACTCTATTCACTAGAGGCCAGGAGAAGCCCCAAGTTGTGACAACCAAAAATGTCTTCAGATCTAGAGAATGAAAACACAAGCCACATATATATTGGGAAAACAATATTTGCAAAAGATAAAACTGTTACCCAAAATGTGCAAAAACTCTTAAAACTCAACAAGAAAACAAACTACCCAATTAAAAAATGGGCAAAAGACCTGATCAGACACCTCACCAAAGAAGATACACAGATGGCAAATATGTATATGAAAAGATGCTGAGCACCATGTTGCATTAGGAAATTACAAATTAAGATGACAGTGAGATACCACTACACACCTATTACAATGGCCAAAATCCAAAACTCCGACAACACCAAACGCTGATGAGGATGTGGAGCAACAGGAACTCCCGTTCATTGCTGGTGGGAGTGCAACATGACACAGTCACTTTGGAAGACAGTTTGATGTTTAAAAAAGAAAACCTAGATATACTCTTACCATATGATCCAGCAATCATGTTCCTTGGTATATATTTCCCTAAATGGGTTGAAAACTTCTGCCCATATAAAAACCTGCACAAGGGGGGCTTCCTAGGTGGCGCAGTGGTTGAGAATCCGCCTGCCAATGCAGAGGTCACGGGTTCGATCCCAGCTCCAGGAAGATCCCACATGCCGTGGAGCAACTAAGTCCGTGTGCCGGAAAAAAAAAAAAAAAAAAACCTGCACAGGGATGTTTACAGCAGCTTTATTCATGATCGCCAATATTGGAAGCAACCAGGATGGCCTTCCTCAGGTGAATCGATAGATAAACTCTGGTTCACCCAGACAATGGAAGATTATTCAATGCTAAAAAAAATAATAGCTATCAGGTCATTAAAAGACATGGAGGAAACTTCAATGAATATAACCAAGTGAAAGAAGCCAATGTGAAAAGGCTATATACTGTATGATTCCAACTATGTGACATTCTGGAAAAGGTAAACTATAGAGACAGTAAAAGGTTCAGTGGTTGCCAGAGATAATGCAGGAGGAGGATGAATTTGTGGAGCACAGAGGATTTTTAAGGCAGTGAAACTGTTCTGTTATCGGTGGATACATATTATACCTTTGTCCAAACTCATAGAACATACCACACCAAGTGGACCTTAATGTAAACCACGGGCTTTGAGTGACAGTGATGTGTCAACGTGCAAGTTGAGTTTCACTGACTGTAACGAACGTACCGCTCGGGTGAGGGATCCTGACCCTCTGAGAGGCTGTCTGTACGTGGAGGTGTGGGGCATGTGCAAAATCTCTCAGCTTTCCACTCAACTTCTCTGTGGACCTAAAACTGCTCTAAAAAACAAAGTCCATTAAAAAAATAAACACGGCATGTTTAAAAAAAGTATCTCCAGACATTGTCAAGTGTCCCCTGGGGGCAAATTTGCCCAGGGTGGAGAATCACTGATTTAGGCACAGACAAGCAAACAAACGGTGGTTACAGACAATAATAAGGTGATGAAGGAGTTAAACAAGTGATAGGTAGGGTGGTCAAAGAAGGCTTCTCTGAGGAGAAAACATAGAGCTGAGAGCTGAATTCCAGAATGAGTCAGCCACAGAGAGGGCAGGAGAGAAGGCATCCCGGGTGAAGGAAGAACACTTGCAGGGGCTCCGAGGCAGGAGAGAAGGTGGTATGACCGAGGTACTGAAAGAAGAACAGAGTGACTGTAGAACAGTGACAAATAGGGCAGCAGGAGACCAGGCCAGGCAGGCCTGATTCAGGTCCGGTCGGGCCCTTCCGTCATGGGAGAGGACTGGGAACTTCAGCTGAGGGTGGTAGCAAGCCTGAGACGGTTTTAAGTAGAGGAATGCCATTAGCAATTTTAAAAATGAGGAGTTTAAGTTGAACCCTTGGTGTGAAGGTCAATTTCGTGTCTCTGTGGCTAGGCTATGGCGCCCAGTTTCCTGGTCAGTCTCTAGTCTGGATGTGGCTGTGAAGGTATTTTGTAGATGTGATTAACATGCACTTCTGAGTTGACTCTACATAGATTACCTCCATAAAGTGGATGGGCCTCATCCAACCCTTTGAAGGCCTTAAGAGGAAAGAATGAGGTTTCCTAGAGAGGAAGAAATTCTGCCTTAAGACTCAAAGATAGAAATTCTGCCTGAGTTTCCAGACTGCTGGCCTGCCTGAAGATTTTGGACTTGCCAGTCCCCACACCTGCTGAAGTTAAATCACTTTACATATACATCTGTGTATCTCTACAGCTCCACCTCTATCATCTCTCCCTCTATCCCGATCCTAATCTCAGTTCCAATCCCTAACCCTATCCCTATCTCTGTCTCTCCTGTGGGTTCCGTTTCTCTGATAAACCCTGATTGATAGGCTTGGCTACAATGAAGTGAGGCCAATAATTCAACTTGATGACACCTTTGAGGATAAGGCTGGTGCTTTGTTAAGTCACCAAATTCCACTTGCTGTCTCAGCAACTTGAATAGAAGCAGCTGACATTGAGGGTTGGATTCTGGGAAGGCCTGGGGGATCTAATATTTGATGGCTAGAGGCGTGTAACTCAGAAGTTCAAGGTTCGTAGACTTTGTGAGATTGTGAGACAGCCATGCATTCTTGGGCCATGCCCCTCCCTCATCCACTGTGCTGAAGAGGGATATTCCATATCAAGGCGGGTCTAAGGGAAACCAACTTCTGGCCCCAAACCTGGTCCATGAAAGAGTGGCAAACCTGCAACATCACAGACTCATCTAACATCTAGTTATTTCAGCGGGTGTCTAGGCACAGCTGTTCCTTATACTGGGTCTGCATTTACTTTAGGTGTGTGATCATTTATTCACCCATTCAGTCATTCAATATATTTCTTCAGTACCTGGTAATTTGGGGGTTTTAGTCTAGGTCCTCAAGGGTCAGAGTAAACAGGAGAGTGTCTCTATTTTCATAAAACTTCACCCTACTGAGGGTGATAGGTAGAAAAGAAGTAAACTGAAAGGACAAACAAAATGATTGCAAGTTGTGGTAACTGCTGCTGCTGGAATCAAAAGAAAGGCTGGGATTAGGGGTGTGTATAAAGAGTGGCCAGGGAGGGTGTCTTCAATACACAGGTTGAAATCTAGAAAACAGGAAGGGATTGTCCACATGAAGAGCTGAGGAAGCATCCCGGGCAGAGGGAGCAGGATTAGAAAGCATCTAAGGGAGGAAGCAGCTTGTCACAGTGAAGGGTCTTGTGGAAATAAACAAAGACCAACCAAAAGACAACAAGCAAAGGCCATTTATTCAGAGCTGGCTATAGCGAGCGAGTCAGCCATTGTCACTTACATTTTGGCAGAGACTCAAAGGCTATCAGTTATTAACAAGTCTTGGTTGTTTTGATTTGACTGTTGAGGGATTATTGTTTGGTTTCCTGGATCAGTTGTTAGAGAGAGTGGTCTGACTTCCTATCAGTCTGACCTATACATAACAGGCTGGTTTCCTGGGCTGGTTACTGCAAGCTGTGGGTCAGAGTTCTATTTTTATACACAGTCTGGCCATTGTCCATTTGTATATTTGGTGTCTCAGTCTGAAAGCATACAAGTGTACTGGGGCATCCAGAGTAAGGGAGAGGGGCTGTTGATGAGATTGGGGAGGTGGCGGGGCCCAGATGACACAGGGCCTTGTAAACCACGAGTAGGGGGCTGAATTTCCTTCTGTGTAATGGAGAACCAATAAAGGGTTTTGAATACAGCAGTGAGGTGACTGTATATATGTTTTAAATGGAACACTTTTGCTGCTGTGTGCTTAATAGATTTGAGAGCAGAATGTACAGAGAATGGTTAGGAGGCTTTTATAAGAATTCAGGCCTGGGACTTCCCTGGTGGTGCAGTCATTAGGAATCTGCCTACCAATGCAAGAGACATGGGTTCGATCCCTGGTCCGGGAAGGTCCCACATGCCACGAAGCAACTGAGCCCATGTGCCATAATTACTGAAGCCCAAGCGCTCTATAGCCCGACGTCCACAACTACTGAGCCTGCATGCTACAACTACTGAAGCCCATGTGCCTAAAGCCCATGCTCCACAACAAGAGAAGCCACTGCAATGGGAAGCCCAGGCACTGCAACGAAGAGTAGGCCCTGCTCTCTGAAACTAGAGAAAGCCAGTGTGCAGCGACAAAGACCCAACGCAGCTACCCTCCCCACCCCCAACCAAAACAAAAAAAGAATTTAGGCCTAAGACTGTGGTGATGGTACCTCTGCAGCATGAGTAACTTGTGGTCAGGAATCTTTTCTGAGCTGCAGTTATCATTTGGATATAATTTAGCTACCTGACTCTCTCCTACAGAGAGTGATGGATGGAGCTAAACAAGGGTTGAGAATCTGGTTAACTTGATGGTTATACTTTTTATTGTAAATTAATGACCTGGCTTTGTAATGTACGCATCAATCTGACATCAGTTTATTCAGTATGAGTCAGTTGTCAATCACCATAGGTGCACTGAAGAAATTATTTCTAGACCCCGTAAGCGAGGAGCAGACATGGTGTCTACGTTGTTCCTAACACACTGTCTGGACAGCCATTTGAACTCCCTAGAGGGTGCAGGATCTATTCCTGTATCATTTCTATCTTTAAATCACACAAATAATAATTATTTCTATCAGTCTTCATCTTGTTTGGCACTTCAATCCCTTCAAAATATATCTGGACCTGATTATGCTAGCTTGTTTACCTGTTCACTTGTTGAATACCCACTGCATGCCAGGTACGAGGTGAGGCACAGGGAATACAGAAGTGAATGAGGTAGATACAGTTCCTGCCCTCTCAGAATCTATACTGCGGGGGGTATGAGGGTGCATCAAAAACTATCTGCCCTCTGGTTGTAGAATTTAATTAAGTTTTAGAAAAGACAAATACATCATTTTCAACATAGTCTCCTTGCTTTCCAATACACTTTGTCTATCTGTCAACAAGCTTTTGTGGCTCCCTGAGCTGCGAGCCACGAATGCACCACTGTCTTCACTTGTTCATCAGAAGAGAATCTTCATCCTCGTAGGGCTGCTTTCAGGGGCCCAAACAGGTGAAAGTCCGATGGAGCAAGATCAGGACTATAGGGAGGATGCTTTAACACCTCAAAACAAAGTAATCTATGACAGACTTAGGTTTCGAAAAGTTTGTGCAAGATGGGTACCAAAACAATTCACGGAAGAGCATAAACAGAAGTGTTTGGATATCTGCAAACAAAGTTTGGACCAATTCTCTAAGGAAGGTGAAAGTTTCTTAAAGAGAATCATTACTGGTGACAAGACATGGATTCATCACTGTGAGCCTGAGAGTAAACGGCAGAGTATGGAATGGAAACATCTTCAATCACCAACCAAGAAAAAGTTCAAAAGTCAACCATCAACTGGAAAATAGATGCTTACAGTTTTCTGGGATTCTCAACGGCCAGTATTGAAACATTATCAGGAAAAAGGTTCAACGATCAACAGTGTTTGTTACAGTGAGATGCTTATTGAAGGGCTGAAGCCTAAACTTCAGATTAAGCGCAGAGGACTGCTATCCAAGGGCATTGTGATCTTGCATGACAA